>NC_136261.1:232440314-232617814 GCF_964187855.1 Myxine glutinosa | reverse complement strand
GGGCAGCGGGTAATACCCCAGAACCTGACGACATGTTATCTGACGTGTCTGAGTCTGAGGATGACATTGAGGCAACCGAGCTGTCACAGTCGGTGACAGGTCACTCACAGGTATCCCCTCAACTCATTTTTACCTTCCTTAACGAAATGTATCGTCACCGTAACATCGTAATTAAAGACTATTTCCCAGACTTGGCAGCATTCATTTGCACCGCAAAGTCAATAATCAAAGCACATGAGGATTTTGACCAGACGAGATCTCAATTCCACAGGTTAAGAAAGTTTGTTACTCGAGCAGGTATGGAGTGTTCCCAAGCACAGGTCGATTTCATTAACACGGAATGAAAAATATTTCCTTTCCGACCTTAAATATGAATGGTGGTGGTGCAAGTCACCTCCGTCAGGCCCAAGTTAAAAACTTGTTTGATCGTAAAAAGGCAAATGTTCTTTTACTGCAAGAGACCCACATCACACCTAACGTGGAACATGACATGACTGGTGCCAAACGTTTAAAGGACAATGCTATTTTAGCAATCTGTCAGCCTCATCTTCTGGGGTTGTTTTTTTTTCTAAAGCCAGGTCTAGCTTTCAAGTCTTGCTATTTTCATGAAGTCATAAAAGGCCGGCTTATTTCCCTTCAGCTCGTACATCAAAACTTCCGCTGCACCATTTTCAATGTGTACGCACCCAGTGAGAGCAGGGATCGAAAGTCCTTTTTCACCTCCATGATAAATCACCTGAAATCAGTTGATCTTGACCAATGTGTGTGCATCGGTGGTGACTTTAATTGCACCTTTGACCCTTTGACGGACAGAAATTCTGCAGAACCTCACCCCGAGTCCCATGCGGATCTATCCCGTTTCTTTAAGACGGCCGGTCTACTTGATGTTTGGCGATTGCATCACCCCAACGTAGCCCAGTATACCTGGTGTCGATGTGCCAATGGTCGGGTGTCTTCGGCAAGACTCGACCGCTGGTACATTAATGTACCCTTTAGGAACGTCGCGGTCTCTTCAGGTTGTTTTCCGTCATTGTTTTCAGACCACCATATGGAAACCTTAGATCTTTCTTTTCCTCCACCCACAAGCAGAAATAGTTACTGGAAGTTTGACATTAAACTGTTAGAAGATAGTTTATTTACAGATTTCTTTTGTGATTTCTGGGCTGAAATGAGCGCAAAAAAATATATTCTTTCTCCTCAATTAGTCTATGGTGGGACAACCCAAAGGCCCAGATTCGAGTATTTTGCCAACAATTTAATTCACACTGTACCAATGTAAAACACATCACGATGGCTTGCTTAGAAGCAGATATCTTGAGGTTAGAGGGCAAGCTGGCGAATGAGAGCAACGCAGTGAACTATCGGTTGCTACTCGAGAAGAAGGCCCAATTAAGGGATTTGATCCATGAAAAAGCAGCGGGCACACTGGTTAGGCTAAGAATACAGAATATTAAGGTTTCAGATACCCCGACTAAGTCTTTCTTTCATCTAGAAACTGTAGATAAACCAACACGACTTATATCTTCAGTTTTGGACCCAGGGGGGAACATCCTTACTAATCCAAGTGATATAAGATTTTTAAAAATCGATTTCTTTTCTGATCTTTTCAAAGCCAAAATGGTTTTTCATGAAATGATGAATGTTTTGATCTCTCATCTTCCTTCTGTGACTGAGGCCCAACGTTTGGAACTGGATGCTCCAATTACCCTTCCAGAGTTAACCGGTGCACTTGCTGAGATGGAGTCGGGAAAGGCCCCAGGCATCGATGGCCTACCCGCCGATTTTTTTTTGGCATTCTGGGACATTTTGGGCCCAGAGCTGCTCAACGTTCTGGATGCGTCTCTTTTATCCAGAGAATTACCGCTCAATTTTAGAAGAGCAGTACTCTGCCTGCTACCAAAGACCGGCAATCTCCGACACCTGTCAAACTGGCGTCCGATCTCTTTGTTGTGCACGGATTACAAACTGTTTTCCAAGGTCCTTGCGAACCGGTTGAAGACAGTTATTGGTGATATGGTGTCACCTGATCAAAGTTGCAGCATCCCTGGCAGATCCATCTCCGACAACATATTCCTAATCAGAGATTTGTTAACCGGTACATGTGTCAGAGGATTTTGGATTGGTGTTTCTTGACCTTGCAAAGGCCTTTGATAGCATTGATCATAAGTTTTTGTGCCATGTGTTGCAAGCTTGCGGGCTCGGTGCTAATTTTAGAGCCTACATAGCTTTGTTATATTCAAACATCTCCAGCTTGATCAAAGTTAACAACGAATTTTGGCCATCCATAAAGGTTCAGAGATGGGTAAGGCAAGGTTGTCCACTTTCATGTCTATTATTTGCCCTCGCCTTGGAACCTCTCTTAATCACTCTCAGAAAAGATATCCCTGGACTTGTTCTTTCTCCAGGACACCCCCCTTTGACCCTGTCTGCATATGCCGACGACCTATGTGTCATCATAAAAAGAAAATGCGACAGTGACGCCTTGGAAAAGTGTTTGTTGGACTTCAACCTTGCCTCATCATTAAGATGCAATTGGGGGAAAAGCAAGGCTCTATGGTTCCCTTTTCCCAGCAATGACTTACCTGTGCCACCGTTATTGCCACCACCCCCCCCCCCCCTTCCTGCAGAGCTAGTGTGGGCAAACGATGGCATCAAGTATTTGGGCGTCTTCCTCAGTCCTCCTCAGTATGTCCAAAACAATTGGGAGAGGATCATTGACCAGGTGGATAAGCGTTTGATCCGATGGAAAAGAGCTCTACCACACCTTTCCTATAAAGGTCGTGTGCTGGTTGTCACCAACCTAGTCACTACCCTTTTGTGGCACCGTTTCATCTGCCTGCAACCACCGGAGGTTTTGCTTCAAGCTATTCAGAGAAAACTGGTGGATTTTATTTGGGGAGGCTACCACTGGCTTCGACCCAGCGCCATATGTTGTCCCTCGACCGAGGGTGGTCATGGTCTCGTTGACCTGAAATGCCGCCTGTTGGCCTTCCGGCTCCGCTCCATCCAACGCTTGCTTTATGCAGAACACTCACCAGGCAAGCCCTTGGCCTGCTCTATTCTTCAACGAGCTGGGAGGCTCGGTTACGGTCAGGAACTGTTTTTGACCAACCTACAACACGTTGATGCATCTCTGCTTCCAGTCTTTTATCAGAGCCTCTTGAATGCCTGGCAGGGCATTTCGATAAGTCGTCAAATAGACTCTTATGGCATTAACATGTTTGCACACGAGCCTTTATTTTTCAATCCACTTTTCCCCGATATCCTGAGGAGTCACGATTTCTGCCAACATTTTATAGTGGCCAACATTTTAAAAGTGTGTCATCTCCGGCATGACTCTGGACATGGATGGAAACCTGCGAACGAGCTGGCGGACCTAACAGGTGTTCGGTCCAGGAGGTTAATCGGGAACATACTAAGAGCGGTGATCCGAAGAGGCCACCAGCAAGGCCTACATTGGACCCAGGACGCAGAGGTTGAGCCCACAGTACCAAAATTAATTGTGTCTTTTACCCCCAAATGATCTGCCCCCCATGAGTACAGGGTCCACCCCCCTTCCATGCAATGAGCAGAAAGAGCATTTATAGGTCTTGTGTTAAACTACTTCTTGGGGAACCACCTCTAACTGGGGTTACCCGGTGAAAAGGACTCTTGCCTCCCGGTCCCCCCTCTGATCCTTTATGGGATACAATGTATGCTGGACTTATATCTAAAAGAACAGGTGACCTCCAGTGGCGTTTGGCCCACTGGATTGTTCCTTCCAATGTTGTCATTTGTTTTTTTTCCACCATTTCCGGTTGTTTCCCCTTTTGTCCGGAGAGGGAAGACTTGTTTCATGCCTTCATTAATTGTGAAAGACTTTCTCCTTTGCTTTATTGGTTAAATTTTATTTCCCATAGATTGCGGATTACCTTTTCTTTGAAGGCTTACATCTTTGGGTTTCCTCCCAAAAAGGAAACTACCTCTATTGTATTCGGTTTCCTAACCGCTACCGCTAAACTTGCCGTATACCTGTCACGGAAGGCGAAACTGGGCGGTAGACCCATGCAAGAATGTAGTGTTATGTTTTTTTTTTAAAGTTCTTTGGTGTCAGCAAGGCTCAAACCTGAATTCAACTATGCCCAAACTGCAAACGACCTTGCAAATTTTATTGCGACCTGGTGTGTTGAAGGGATTTGTAAAGTCCAGAGATAACAAATTAATAATTTCTTTATAATATATTTGGGTTGTTCTCATACATTGTTCCATGCTTCTCCTTGCCGGTGTTTTTCTCCCCTTGGCTTGACTGACTCTTTCTTTCTTCCGTCTCTCCTCATGTTTGCAAATGCGAATGTAAATTTGTACATATAAAATTAATTATGCCTAGTTTAGAAATTATTAAATTAGAAATTATGCCTCTGTTTTCTCCTTGTGTTTGTTTTGGTATTTTCGCCTTTTATGTTGTTTGGATTGCAGTGCACTGATTGTTTTTCCTTTTCGGGATTTTTATGACTTTGTTGCATTTCCTTGAAGCGTGCTTTGGTGTTACTCTTGTTTTATACTTTTATAATAAAAAGGGTTTAAAAGTCAAAGTCTCTCTCTCTCTCTCCCTCTCTCTCTCTCTCTCTCCCCCTCCCTCTCTCCCCCTCTCTCTCTCCCCTTCTCTCTCTCCCCCCCTCTCTTTCCCTTTCTCAATTTTTCACTTAATTTAATCAAACGCTTAATTTGCTCTTGATGTGTTCATAGCTCTTGCGTGAGCATTTCCTTTAAAATTGTTTGTGGTTTCTGTTTGTGTCCTCACCTTTGGTTGGTAAAATTTTTATACTTGCTGGTTTCTTTTGAATATCCTTTGTTCTTTTTTGGTGTGTTTATGATCCTTATACAATGTTTCTTTGAACTCGTTGCTTGGTTTAACACTGCTTTGTGGAATGGTTTTATACTTTTATAATAAAAGGATACAAAAGTCTCTCTCTCTGTCTCTCTCTCTCTCTCTCTCTCTCTCTCTCTCGCGCCCCCTGCTGGTCGTTTGTATGCTGGTTGTACTGTCATGGCGTCTGCTTGTGGAGGCCTGTGAGTGCTCTGTGTTGTTGCTCCATCCCCCCCCTCCCCCCTCCCGTTTTCCCCCCTCTGTGTCCTTGTACCTGTTCGTGGAGTCTTCCTGGTGATTCCCATATACGTTGAGATGGGAGAGAGAGAGCCGGAGAGCACAGGGTGATCGCTGGTAAGGGTTCGCCGTTTTTGGGCGTCGCCCGATCGGTGTTTGCTCCTTCATCTTAAACCTCTATTTCCTTTTTTTCCTTTCGTTTATCCTTCCTTCAGTTTGTTTTGTTGCCTCCCTTTTCCGAAGTTAGGGAAATCGGAGAGGTCTGATTGCTTCCCATTCCCGGAGTTCGGGTAGGGAAGATTGTATTATATATTCACCCTCCCCGAGTTGGGGAGGGGTTGTAAGTGCAGCTGTTCCAGCATGGCAGCTGCACTATCTCGATGTACGGCCTTTCAGAGCCTGACCCGTAAGCACGGGTTCTTTTGTGTACCTCCGGAACGTGAGGTTAGTGTCGAGGACGTTGTCCTCGCAACCGGTCGTGTTGTCGGGATCGACAAGGTTGTTGCCGCTTCACGGATGAACAAGCGGATCGTTATTTTTTTGTCCGACGTGGATTGTGTCCCACAAATTGTCGAACAGGGTTTGACAATCGATCCAGATTTATTTGTAATGATTTCCCCACTAGATAGCCCAGCGATAAAAGTCGTGATATCAAATTGCCCCCCATTTGTATCCGACGATGTACTAATATTAGAGTTGTCCCGATACGGTACCATCGTGTCTCGTATATCTCCATGATTCCCTTTGGGTCACGAAACAACGATTTAAGGCACGTGGTTTCATTCCGGCGGCAAGTGTTTATGATTTTAAAAAATTCCCAGAAGGATTTAAACCTTATAATAAAATTAAAACATCAACAGAACGAATATACAGTGTACGTGTCCACCAACGTTCTAAAATGTTTTGGCTGCGGACAATTTGGGCATGTTAAGCATGACTGCCCCCGAAAAGAGAATTCTCCACAAGTGCAACCTCCCCTCCGAACCGGGAATAAGCAACCCCCCCACCTTCCCACCACCGGTCCAAACCCTTCCACCACTGACCCAAGCCTTCCCACCACCGAACCAAGCCCTCCCGCCGCCGAACCAAGCCCTCCCACCACCGACCCGAACCTTCCCACCATCGACCCAAGCCTTACCACCACTGATCCCAATCTGTCCACCACCGACCCAAGCCCTCTTACCACCAATCCAAACCCCCCCGCCGTACCCCCTTCCCCTCCCCTTGAAACAGGGGCCCCTCCCTCTACTGAAGGATCTAATTGCAGCCATCTCCTGTTAACTATAGATCTCCCCCCCCCCCAGGCGACATCGTCCAATCACAGCTTGTTGCCTGCTATAACTGATCCTACCTCTCCCGCCGTGGTAGCCGATGGGAATCCCCTCCCGATGATCACGTCCTCCCTCCCCCCCCCCCCCCCCTCCCCCCAAACCCTTGCAATCTCTTCCCACTAACCAGGACGAGTTTCAATTAGTCTGCCCAAAAGGAAAAAGACATCTGCAAACAACAGATGAAAACGGTCATCTCTTTAAAAAACCTACAACTGAAAACCGACAGCCCCCCCTCTCTGGCCTAGATTTGTCCCTCGTCACAGAAAATCGTTTCTCGGTATTGGAGGACATAGATGTGGATGAATCCTCGCCCTTGTCTACTGACCTAGAAACTGATATGGTTGAACCGCAAAAATTAGTACCCCCCCCCCTGCTCCCCTGAAGATGCCCTCCCCGTCCCCCCCCCTCTATGGACTATGCCCCATCCGATAACGTGGAGGGATGTGATGACGGTGAGGAGATAAATGATGAAAACCAGTGTGACACACCATCTGAGCCATCTGATATAGATGACTCTGTTAGTGAATGTGGTAGCCTCAAGGAAGAAGAAATCCCTCCAATCCCTCCCTCCGAGATAAAAAGGTTTCTTAAGGACACATTCCGAAAAAGGAATGTTGTAATAGAAACCTTTTTTCCGGAGCTACCTGATTTTATACATTCCGCTAGACTGATGGTAAAACGGCCCCACGTTTTTAATTTCAATTCCTCCCAACGTCACCGTTTAAAGAAGTGGTCGCAAAAAGCTAAGAATGAACTGCTATCAAAAAATTGAGTGGTGGTCACTCCTCCTTATAGCTGTAATGAGTTTTTCCATTTGTAGCTTGAATATTAACGGAGGATGTAGCTCTGTCCGCAAAGTTCAAGTAAGGGATTTTTTATTACAGAAGAAAGTTGACATTGCCCTCTTACAAGAGACCCATGCCAACGACTACTGTGTCGCAGAGTGGTGTAGGCTCTTCCCCGGCCTGTCCTTCTTTAGTAACGGTGACTCCCGCAAAGGCGGTGTCGCAATAATTCTTAGCCCCTCCTTTTCGCCTTCATCGCTTAAATTCGACGAAATACACAAGGGATCCCTAGCATCCCTAGAATTCCACTACTGTGGAAAATTCTATACTATTTTTAATATCTATGCCCCAAGTACGCCTGTAGCTCGGCGAGTTTTTTTTAATGACCTTGGGACACACCTAACGTCCCTCGACAGCCAAAACGCCCTAAAAAACCGAGACAATCATGTTTGTATTGGTGGAGATTTTAACTGCACCCTTCAACCCCAACTAGACAGGAACAGTGCAGAGCCCCATCCTGCCTCCACAATCCCTCTCACCAAATTTTTAAAACCAATGAATTTGACAGATATATGGCGGGTACAGCACCCATCAATCAGGCAATACACATGGTGTCGATGCATTCAGGGTAATATTGTACTTGCTCGCTTGGACAAGGTTTATATTAATCCTCCACTTGAACGCCTCGTTCTGTCATCCAAAATTTGCCCATCAGGATTCTCGGACCACAGCGCAACATTTCTCAAAATTTCTGCCCCCTGCCTGAAACACAAGAGTGCTTTTTGGAAATTTAATAACAACTTACTTGATGATAGTACCTTTAAGGACATTTTTCCAGAAATTTGGAATATTCTGGTTGCCTCCCAAGGGAATTTCTCAAACCTCAGACAATGGTGGGATAATGCCAAAACGCACATCAGACTATTCTGCCAACAATATCGTGCGTATGGTGTTCAAGAGGAAAGAAAAACCACAACCTTACTTGAAGATGAAATCCTGGAATTACAGGAACAGCTTCAGGGAACCGCAAGTGTGAGCTACCAGGGAATGAGGCAACAAATCCATGGAAAAACGGCCTTACTGAATTCCATATCCGAAAGGCGAGCACAAAATGCTTTATTGCGCCTGAAGATGAGGTACATACACGACCTTGATGCTCCAACCAAATTCTTCTTCAGCCTTAAAAGGGGGGCCTCTTCGTCAATGATTACACGCTTGCTCCATGATGGGGAACTCCTTTATGAAGATGGCAGAATCAGGGAATGTGCCCGGAAACATTTTAAACAACGGTTTATGCGGCATGACATTAACCAGGATGCAATATCGGAACTTGTTTCTAACCTTCCAACATTGGCGGAGGATCAGAAGCAGCAGTTGGAGGATCCTCTTAGGTTACCTGAGCTCACCGCTGCCTTGAAGGCCTTAGAACCTGATAAAGCCCCTGGACTGGATGGGCTGACAAGTGAATTTTTCCAGTTTTTTTGGGACACCATTGGACCTCACCTACTGCGGGTATTGAATGAATGTTTAGAGGATGGACAACTGCCGTGGAGTTGCCGGAGAGCAGTCACCACCTTAATTCCTAAGAAAGCGGACACTCAACTTATAGAGAACTGGCGTCCTATTTCTGTTTTATGTACGGATTATAAAATTTTAGCCAAAGCCTTGTCTAATCGAATGAAACCTTTTATGAATGTACTAATAGGAGAACATCAATCCTTTTGTATTCCTGGACGCACTATTTTTAATAATATCTTTCTTATCCGTGATACCATTCGGTTTTGTAACAATTTTAATATGAATGTTGGTCTGTTTTTTATTGACCAAGGAAAAGCCTTTGACTGTATTGACCACATGTACCTTTTTAGAGTTTTAGAGAATTTTGGGTTTGGACCTATTTTTATCTCGTACGTTAAACTTTTGTATTGTAATATATCCAGTGTTCTTAAAATTAATCAAGTATTGTGTAGCCCCATTGCTGTACAACGGGGAGTACGGCAAGGTTGCCCGCTATCTGGACTTTTATACTCTCTTGCCATCGAACCTCTTCTGCTCCAATTACGTACGCACATTTCTGGCTTCACTGGATCAATTCTTACCACACCGCTAAAAGTCTCTGCCTATGCAGATGATGTCTGTATTTATATAAAAAATAGTGCTGACGTCACTGCGGTGGCTCAAGCACTAAAAACATATTGTCAGGCTTGTTCAGGCCAGGTAAACTGGAAGAAGAGTGAAGCCCTTTGGATAGGACCTGGAGATTGCCCGCCAATTGTCCTACCAGGAGGAGTGAACTGGCAGAAAAGTGGCATTAAATACCTCGGTATTTTCCTCGGAGACAACACCTTTGAGCAACAGAACTGGGTGGGATTACCAGACAAGGTAATGGCAAAACTGGCCCGCTGGAAAGGACTTCTTTTTCAACTTTCGTACCGCGGAAGAACTCTCGTCATTAACAATCTTGTCGCCTCTATGCTATGGCATAAGATGATATGCCTACAACCGCCCGGGATCCTTCTTATTACACTGCAAAAGAGCATTGTCGACTTTTTCTGGAGCGGGAAACACTGGCTCCAACCCCCCATGGCATACTTACCACTCACTGAAGGTGGCCAAGGTCTTATTGATATCCGCAGCCGGATTATGGTCTTCCGGCTTCATATCGTGCGCCAACTTGTATATGGAGATGAAGCCCTACTCTGGAGGCCTCTGGCTAACTGCATATTACAGCTTACATGCAAGCTGGGTTACGACCGAGAACTTTTCTTGATGAACCCTCATCAAATCGATTCATCCTTGCTGCCCACCTTTTACCAAGGGGTGATGAACGCCTGGCAAGCCCTGTCCTTTTCCCGTGAAATGGCAACATACAACATGGAAATGTTGATGAATGAGCCCCTATGCTACAACCCCTTCCTGGAAAACAGCTTGAATAATAGGGGACTCGTTCAACGCTTTGTTGATGCCAAGCTGCTGCGAGTGAAAGACCTCATGACAGAGTCTGGGAGCTACCGGCTGAGTGCTGCCGCTGTGGCACAAAAAACCGGAATAAAATCTGTCAGGATCATCTCTCGGTTCCTTCAAGGGATATCCACAACGTATCGTAATACCTGCGAGGAACTTGGCCCTTCCCCCGAGGAAACAGCGGGTGACTTCCCCAAACTCCTAGTCTTCAGCCCGCCACTTAATCTGTCCCCTGGCCTGAACAGCCCTGATGATACTGCATTATCCCTTCCCGCCTTTCCAAAGAAAACTTTGTACAACGTGTACGTTAAAATTTTATACGCAAAAACATTTTCTGGGCACCCGAGGCTTCGATGGCGGGATGTTTTACCCCCAATACCCCCCAATTGCCCCAATTGGCGAAGTTTTTATCTTTTGCCTACTCCAAAGTATGTTGGAGATATTCAATGGAAACTTGTACACTGGATTTTACCTTATAATGTTTTACTGAACCGGTTTTCTACTGCTAACTCTAATCTATGCCCTTTCTGTGCATCCATTGAAACCCTACCGCATATATACCTTGAGTGTGAACGATTGCAACCTCTTTTTACATTCCTTCAGGAACGCTTTGTGAAGCTTGGTTCCCTCTTCAATCACAATGTTTTTATTTATGGTGTTTTAGGACCGTCTTCCCTTAGAAATGTGGTTTTAATGAATTTTTTAATTGGCCAGGCCAAGTTTGCAATTTATAAATCCAGAAAGAAAAAAATGGGAAACGCTTCTGACTCGTCATATGATGTACTGCTCACCTTTAAGGCTCTTGTAAATGCAAGACTAAAGCTAGAGTACCGGTTTTTTAAAATGAACAAGAATTTAACATGTTTTAAAGAAAAGTGGGTTTTTAATGATGTCATATGCACACTTGATGATGATGATTTGATAATAATTTTTCCTTGAGACCATTTTTATTGTGCTTTGTTTCTTTATGACTGAACATTACTGATTTTTTGTACTCTTGTAATAAAAGGAAGAAACAGTCAGTCTCTCTCTCTCTCTCTCCCTCTCCCTCTCTCTCTCTCTCTCTCTCTCTCTCTCTCTCCCTTTCTCCCTCTCTCCCTTTCTCCTCTCTCTCTTTCTCTCTCTCTCTCTCTTTCTCTCTCTCTCTCTCTGTCTCTCTGCCTTTCTCTCTCTCTCTCTCTCTCTCTCTCTCTCTCTCCCTCTCCCTCTCTCTCTCTCTCTCTCTCTCTCTCTCTCCCTTTCTCCCTCTCTCCCTTTCTCCTCTCTCTCTTTCTCTCTCTCTCTCTCTCTCTCTCTCTCTCTCACGCCCCCTGCTGGCCGTTTCGTGTGTTGGGCGTGGCAAGATGGCGCGTGCTCGTGCTTGTGTGTTGTAGCTCCTGGCTCGTGTTGTTTTTCATCCTCTCCCCACCAACCTTTTTACCTTTCCCCTTCCTTTGGTTTTTTCCTTTTGTACTCTTGTCGTGTATGTTGACCTTTTTCCTCCCTTCCTGCTTCGTTACCACCTGTCCCTCGTTTTTTTCTCCTCCTTCGAGACAGAGGGAGAGCCAGCACGGTAAGGGTTTGTTTGAACCACGTTTTTTCCTAACGTGGTTTAAACCGTGCTTTCGTTTCTAGTTACTTAATATATATATATTTTTTTCTATTCTTTTTTTTTTTGGGATTATACAAATCTATTTGCTTTCACTTCGTTTCTCCTTTGACGATATGGCTAATAGGAGTAGCCAAAGGCCTGCCGATCGTGTTACCGATGAGGGTTTATCGCGTAAGCACGGGCTGTGCCTTGTCCCACCGGAGGGAGTTGAAATGGATGACATTTTGCTTGCGATTGGGGATTTGATCGACGTGAGTAACATTCGTGCCGCGTCTCGTATGAATCACAAAATTGTGGTTTTTGTTTCGCAAATAAGTCTGGCCGATATTGTTGTGCAGAATGGTTTGACCTTGGGAAACGATCTGTTTGTTCCTGTGTCGTCGATGGACACGCCGGCAGTTAAAGTCATTCTGAGCAATGTTCCGCCTTTCCTAGGTAACGAGGAAATCCTACACAAGCTAGGTGAGTTTGGCACTGTCGTCTCTCGAATCATTAGGGTTCCTCTACGTACGAGAAACGGCAGGTTGAAGCACGTACAATCGTTTAGACGTTTTTGTTTTGTTGTTCTAAAAGACGCAGCGAAGCAGTTGAACACCTCCCACACCTTTAAAGTAGGCGAGCATGAATATAGAATCTTCATGGCGACCGAGACCTTGATCTGCTACGGATGTGGAGCACACGGACACACTAAGCAGTATTGCCCAGACGCCAAGAAGACGTACGCTACAGCAGCTGGGTCGGCCCCCCCTGTAACTGATGCAGTGCCCCCCGTTCATGAGCCTGGTGGAGTACAGACGCCCACACCAGAAGACCAGGGTGTGGAAAGTGGTGGCGGTGTTGCTGAGGTTAGTGCAGCAGGGGTGCACCCAGTCGATGAGGACAAGAGGCTGCAACCTCAAGAGAATATGGTCTTTGAGGAGGTATTGATGAAAGGCACCGAGGCTAAGAGGAACCTAAAACGTACCTTTTTGAGCGCCGAGGTGGAAGACAAAGGTAGCAAAGTGATACTCGTACAAACAAACAGTATCTCAGACTATCCTGATGATTCTCAGCAAGCTGGGCAGGGTGGTGACGAAACAGAGGAGAGTAGGACTTCACCCCTTGCTCTTGTTGAAGAAAATCAATGCAGCAGTATTGGTTGTGATGATGGCACCATTGTCCCTTGTGACAACGAGCAGTCCCAGGGCCTGAGTGACAACGGTTGTTGCTCACATCCGGTTGAAACGACCAAGGATGATGGTCCAAGCAGACCTATAATAGGCAGCAGTGGTGGCACAGATGTGCCCCTTGTGATGCAACAAGAAGACTGCAGTGGTGATGACACAGAAGGTGTGCCTGCTCCTGACACACAACAAAGGAGTTTCAACGTTGATGTGGTTAGGGAGCTGGATGAGGAAGCTCAAAGCCTTGTGTCTGTGAATGATCATCAGGGAGAAGAACAGATGGAAGCAACAAAGGAAAACGTCATCAGTTTCCTAAACGAGACGTTTAGGCAACGCTACGTTGTGATCAAAGACCATTTTCCCGATGTGAAAACTTTCATCAGGGCTGCAAGACCCCTCCTGCAAAGAAATGACCCAATGGAAATCTCGGAGGCCCAATTTCAGCGTCTTCGGAAAGCGGTCACAAAGGCGAATAAGGAATTGCAGGCGGAGGGTGAGTTACCTTTGTAAATGGCTTTGCGAAAGATATGTATCGCATCCCTGAATATCAATGGGGGTTGTACCCCCTTACGAAAAATTCAGACAATTCAGGCGATGGAGAGGGTGAAAGCCGACATCATCCTGATACAGGAGACTCATGCTACGAACACCCTGGTTGCTGAATGGGGAAAACTTTATCGAGGGCAGTGGTGGCTGAGTGGGTTTACCACACCCAAAGCTGGTGTTGCCATCGCCTTGAGTGATAGAATCCCTGCTCGGAAGATTGTCTTTAAGGAAATTTATAAGGGACATCTGATAGCGGTGGATTTCTATTGCAACACGCAAAGGATCATCATTGTGAACGTATATGCACCGAGTGAGCCCATGGAAAGAAGAGTGTTCTTTTCCACTCTGCATGACTTTGTAAAAGGACTGGATACAACCGCTTTCATCTGTGTTGCTGGTGATTTCAATTGCACTATCAATCCTTCCGTAGACAGGACCGGTCATGAACCCCATCCAGCTTCTATGAGGATTTTGGAGAACATCATCAAAAATCAGCATTTGAAAGATGTTTGGAGGTTGCAACACCCAACTTCACGGTGCTATACGTGGTGCAGATGCCATGATGGGAGGATATCAATGGCAAGGCTAGACAGATTCTACGTGAATAAGCCAATGCTAAATGTGATGGCCACAACCCAGATACTCCCAACTGGTTTCACAGACCATTACCTGGTTTCAATGGGTTTTAATTTGCCTCTGACCTCAGGGGGTAGTGCGTATTGGTCACTTAATACCCACCTGCTGAATGATATGAGATTCAAAGAGGCTTTTCGAGCCGTGTGGGAAAGAATTCGGTCCTCCAAATTTGAACATGCTAACCTTCGACTGTGGTGGGACCTCGCAAAGGGTCAGGTCAAATCGTTCTGTCAACAATATAGTCTTTATGCCACTAAATTGCAAAATCTCTCGATTGATTCATTAAAGGCTGAAATTGCAGCCCTGGAGGAAAACATTAATACGGCTGGGAAAGACACTACAGGTGACCGGCTGCTATGGACTAAAAAGGCAATGTTGACTGAACTGGTACGGCAGCGAGCAATGGGCACCCTGGTACGCATGAGAATGAGTTATTTAACGTTGGATATGCCAAATAAGGCCTTGTTTGGTTTGGAGAACTCTGTTAAAAAATCACAACAGATTCATGGGCTACGTGCTGCTAATGGGCCAATAGTGACCTCCCAACAGGAGATTAAGTCTGTTTTGAAGGTTTTTTATACAAACTTGTACTCCCCCCAGAGCATAAGTAATGAGACCTTGCAGGAGCTGACTACCGGGCTTCCAAGACTTGAGGAAGACCAGCAACGCACATTGAACATGTCAGTTTCGGCTGCTGAACTTGAAACTGCTATGCGGAGCTTGAAGGATGGTAAAGCCTCTGGGATTGATGGTTTGCCCGGAGAGTTCTATAAGACTTTTTGGAAACTTGTGGGACCTGACCTGCTTGAGGTATTTGATGAATGCCTTCATGTTGGAGAGCTTCCCCTGTCCTGCAGAAGAGCAGTCATTTGCCTGTTGCCAAAGGCTGGGGACACTCAACTAGTCGAGAACTGGCGGCCTGTCTCATTGCTGTGTGCGGATTACAAGCTTTTGTCGAAGGCCTTAGCAAACCGTTTGGGAACTGTGATCAGCTCTATTGTGCACCCTGACCAGACCTACTGTGTACCAGGAAGGTCAATTTATGACAATATTTTTCTGATAAGGGATATTATTTCTTGTAATAAGTACGTGCGTGCCAGTTTTGGGTTGTTGTTTCTTGACCAAACAAAGGCTTTTGATCGTGTTGATCATACATATTTGTTTTCTGTTCTGGAGCGGATGGGTTTTGGCGAAACTTTCATTTCCTATGTCAAGCTGTTATACACTAACACCTTCTGCATGATGAAAGTAAACAACAGTTTATGTCCCCCTTTTCCTTTCCGTCGGGGTATCCGTCAAGGGTGTCCCCTTTCTGGACTTCTGTATATAATTGCCCTTGAACCACTCTTAGCATCCATCAGGCAGCGAATAACTCAGGATGTGGGAGCCGTTTTTGGTTCAAGATTTGTGGTCACAGCTTATGCTGATGATGTATGTGTTCTGATTAAGGGCCCAAGTAGTGTTGCTGCGGTGCAGCGTTGCTTTAAAGACTACTCTGCGGCCTCTTCCGCCGAAGTAAATTGGGGCAAGAGTGTAGCCTTATGGTGCGGTTCAGATAACCTTTCTTTAACACTGCCACCGTCACTCCCACATAATCTAGAGTGGAAAACAGATGGAGTCAAATATCTTGGTGTCTATCTCGGCAACCAGGAAGTAGAAACGAAGAACTGGGAAGGAATGATTGAACAAATTACACACCGGTTGAAACGATGGGAAGGACTGCTGCGATCTCTTTCTTATAAAGGCCGCTCTCTTGTTATAAATAACTTGATAGCAGCAAGATTATGGCATAAACTAATTGCCTTGCAGCCACCCAAGGAGTTGATACCAGCCATCCAGCGGGTCTTGGTTAATTTATTTTGGAATGGATACCACTCGCTTCGGCCGCAAATACTGTACCATCCTCGGAAGGAGGGTGGACATGGAATTGTGGAGGTGTCCACCCGGCTTATGGCTTTTCGCCTACAGTCTGTGCAACGTCTGTTGTATGCTGAAGAGCTGCCCTGGCGCTCATTTGCGTTTTTCTTGTTGCAACAAGCGGGAGGCCTGTGTTATGATAGGCACTTGTTCCTGGTGAACCTTGACCGTGTCAGCTTAGTTTCAATCCCAACTTTTTATCAGGGTTTGCTGAGAGTTTGGAAAGGTTTTGGGGTTCATCGTTGCCTTGAGGCTTATAATTGCCGGATGTTTATCCAAGAGCCTATTTTCTATAACGGTTTTTTTCCATGCATTCCTCATAGTCCGACTTTGATTAGGAAATTTACTCAAGGAGGAATTGGCAAAGTTTGTGACCTGAGGGATACATCTGGGACAAAATGGATGTCTGCTGGCAGGGTGGCGGCCATTCTTGGTTTAAGATCCGTGCGTATTGTCAGCCAAATTATACGCATCGTCAAGAGGAAGTTTAAGGAGTTAAATATTGGCTGGGAAGGTATAAACAATGTCGAGGATGTTCGGCTGTCTTTCCCTGAAATTAAGGTGCTCCCAGCTCTCCAGTCGAATGGTGAACTTGTCTCTCCTTTTCATTTGGCAACAAAGGCTGGTATTCACAAGCTCCTTCGAGAAAACCAAGCATCACCCTTCTCCGGAGTAACAAGAGTGGCCTTGTGGTCCGAAAGGTTAGGGCCAGGGTCTCCTGCCACGCCACTGTGGCCTAATATGTACAAATTACCTATTTACGGGTTCCTCGCAGATATCCAGTGGAGACTAGCACATTGGGCTCTACCTACGAACACCTTTGTTCATCACCTTGACAGCTCAGTGCCAGTAGCATGCCCCTTCTGTGTACAGAAGGAGGATCTCTTTCATGCCTATGTGAAATGCGAAAGACTAATACCTCTTTTCTTGATTCTCACACACCTTTTTGATCAGTTGTCTTTTCCTTTTACTTCACATTCTTTTATTTTTGGTGTATCTTTCAGACCCTCCTGCAAGGACTCTGGTGTCCTCCTAAACTTCTTAGCTGCTGTAGCAAAATACTCAATATATAAATCGAGGAAAATTAAAATTGATAATGGGCATGGGTTCGATGTTGTACCTATGTTTAAAGGGCTGGTGTCTGCAAGAATAAGGTTAGAGTTTGATTATTATGTGGCGAATGAAAATGTCAAACTCTTTGAATGCAAATGGTGTATCAATGAAGCCTTATGTGTTGTGAATGAATCGAATTTGTGCTTTTCTTTTTAACATTAAGAACTGTTGTTTTTTTCTATTTTTTTCTCTCCTGTAAAAATGTAACTTGACCTGGTGTGTTTTTTTGTGAAATAAATGGTGTTGCAAATTCAAATTCTCTCTCTCTCTCTCTCTCTCTCTCTCTCCCTCTCCCTCTCCCTCTCCCTCTCTCTCTCTCTCTCTCTCTCTGTCTCTAACGTGCAATACTCTTCCCAAAGCGTGAGTGCTGCTGAAGCAGCTTACTGAGCAAATACTGGGTGGTTTTCCATTGCCTTCCCAGCAGTACAGGGTGAGCCATATGGCCCAGGACATGGTTTTAGCTGGTTTTACGTACATGATTTGTTTATACCATGTCTTTCTACTGTTTTCTTTTGTTTTTCAGATAAAACAAATAATACATTAAACCAAGATGGCAGCCACCAGTCCATTTCCATTGGAAGAGAGGCTGGTAGCAGTGGTGTGGTACAACGAGAGGAGAAACACAAACCAGACGATGAAACAGGTGCAAGAAGACTTTGCGGAGGGTTTTGGAAATCCAGCACCGTGAAAATCAAATCTTCATCTTTGGGGAAAAAGGCATTTCAGACTGGAAGTGTACTCAACAGCAAGCGCAGTGGATAGCCAAAAAGTCACAATTTGGGGATTCAAAACATTAAATACATACTGTACATCTGTTATCGGAACTCCGAAAAAATCATTACGGAAACGTTCTGCAGAGTTGGGTATTTTGTATTCATCGTTACATCACACAGTGAAAGAAGATCTTCATAAGAACCATATAAACCAACTGTCATTTGTGAATTGTCAGATGCAGATCATGAAAACAGCTTGTGACAATGGCAGACATTATACGGATGCACTCGATGTCTAAGGAGGTATTGTAATTGTTGTATTACTGTAATATATTATTATTTCTCCTGTTATTATGTATTAGTTGGAGTACCTGACATTGCTCGGTCATGTTCTAATCCTGTTGGCATTTTGAATAACTCCAATTTGGTTTTATTTCTATTTTTTTGGGTGTCTAAAGCACTTCCCTACACCAAAACCAATCGACTTTTTCTTTTCTTTTCAAAATTCTCAATTTTTCTCTTCTTTTTTTTGCCCAAAACACTTCCTGGCACACACTGATGAACCTCTGAAAGTTTGATGAAGATCAGTATTTGGTTTTCCATTTCATCCGTTCAGCCATCTGTGAGAAAAAAAGGCGACATACAGACAAACAGACAGACAGACAGACAAACAGCTCTCTTATAGCATAGAGTACTGTTATTACTGTAACATGTTAGCTTTGGGGCTTATGGCTCACCCTGGTAGATAGTATAAACAAGTCTTGTATAAGCAGCTAAAACCGTGTTCTGGGACTTACGACTCACCCTGGAATTGTTCATGGTACCGGCAATAGCTGGCCTCCAATTCAGGAAGGACAATGCTGGCAAACGGGACTCGCAGTTTAACGTCTATCCGAGGGATCGAGCTGAACGAGAGGAGCGAGAGGAGCGATGAACACATCGAGATGAATCACCCCGACTGTGAAACAACAGGATAACAGTAATTATAGCTGGGTCGGGAATCGAACCCAGGCTACACGGCTTGGAGCAAGGGTGCACACCTCTTGGGCCCAGATTCTAGGCCATCCTGACAAATCACCTTCCATATATGAGTTTGCAATTTCATAAAAGCAAATTTTAGATTCTTACCACAAATCCATAAAGCATTGTCACCTGCAAACAAAGAAAGCTTACTATGAAACAAGGAGAGGAGGCCTTACATCATCAATCATAATACAGCATGTGGAAAAGTGCTGGGATTGGGATTATGTTGCTGCCTTGAGGAATACCATCGAGTTTGAAAAATGGAAGACAAAGTTTGACCAACTCTCACATGAAATGTTCCATGGAATGAAAAATATTGGATTAACCTGAACATACTGCCCCCCTCTACCCTTCCCGCTCACCCCTGACGGATCGCTACCAGTGGATGGACTGTTTAACTGGATTAGTTGCCTCTTAACACCGATGGGTAGGACGTATCTAGGATTGTGAATGTCCAGGGTAAGTTAGAAATGATGATATTTACTATCAGTCATGTAGGGAAGAAGGTGGGGGGCTACGGTCCTGTGAGGGCTGTCATAAATACAGTGACTTCAGAAAGTATTCACACCCCTTGACTTTTTCACATTTTGTTGTGTTACAGCCTGGAATTAAAATGGATTAAATTGAGATTTTTTTGTCACTGATCTGCACATAATACCCCATAATATCAAAGTGGAATTTTTTTTAAAGTTTTGCAAAATAATTAAAAGTGAAAAGTTTAAATGCCTCGAGTCGTTAAGTATTCACCCGCTTTGATATAAAACTTAAAATTGAGCTCAGGTGCATCCAATTTCCTTTGATTAATCCTTGAGATCTCTACAACTTGATTGGAGTCCATCTGTGCCCAATTCAATTGATTGGACATGATTTAGAAAGAAACACCTTTCTATAGAAGGTCCCACAGTTGACAGTGCATGTCAGAGCAGAGACTCTACAATGAAGTCCAAGGAACTGTCTGTAGAACTCCAACATAGAATTGTGAGGAGGCATCGATCTGGGTGAGGGTATAACACAATTTCTAGAGTGTTGTAAGTTCGCAAGAGCACAGTGAGCTCCATGAATAGGAAATGAAAATAATATGGAATAGACCCTAGAGCTGGCCATCCAACCAAACTGAGCAACCATGCAAGAAGGACCTTGGTCAGGGAGGTGACCAAGAACACAATGACCACTCTGACAGAACTACAGAGTTCCTTCCTTGGCAGAGATGGGAGAACCTGTTGGAAGGACAACAGTCTCTGTAACACTTCACAAATCGAGGCTTTATGGGAGAGTGGCCAGACGAAGCCACTCCTGAGAAAATGGCACATAACAGCATGCCAGGAGTTTGCAAAAAGGCACCTGAAAGATTCTGAGAGCATGCCGCAAAATATTATATGATCTGATGAGCAGAAAATTGAACTCTTTGGCCTGAATGCAAAGCGCTACATCTGGCAGAAACCGAGCACAGCTTATCACCCATCTAACACCATCCCTACCGTGAAGTATGGTGGTGGCAGCATCATGCTATTGGGAAGCTTTTCAACAGCAGGGACTGGGAGACTTGCAAGGATAGACCAAATGCAGGTAAATCCTTGAGAGGAGAAACTGTTTCAGAGTTCAAAAGATCTTAGACTGTGGTGAAGTTTTATGTTCCAACAGGACAATTACCCAAGCATACAGCCAAATGTTACGTGTTACCACCCAAAACCGCGGTTACGGTGCCCCTCAGAGTCTCGAGAGGGAACGCGGCAGAAAGATTTGTTATTTTGAGTGTTCTAATAAACCATGTTAAAACCACACCAATGCAATTGTGTAGAACAAAAATAAGTAATTGTATTAACCCTTGGATGCAGTGATTGGACCTCAGAGGCGCACGAGGTTTTTTTGTTGCAAAAACTATGCTGTACAATTTTTTTTGGGAATGAGCTGCATTTTCAACGAATTTCATGTTTTTACACAAAATTCAGCGACATTAAAAAAAAAAAAACATTCAGGCTCATGGGAAAATCTTCATTCTTCCCTTATAACCCATCGTGTCCCATCGTGTGCTCCTGTCCACGTGCGCTGTCTTGCCCCGCCCCCATTATCTCCATGCCTTCCACCTTTTCCCCTGTTCACGTGACTCATGGTTGTCCCTCTAGGCTCCCTCTCCCCATTGGTATTTTACTGAATATAAGACTGTTCTTCACGGTTCTGTTTAAATGTGTTTAAACTTTCCCCTGCAGTGTTTTATTCAGTGGTTTATTACAACACGCTGTTTTTCTTCCTATTTAATAGGCTTTTTTCAATTTCCTCTCCAACTCATTCCATTTCAAAAAAATATTCAATTCAATTATAAAAACTCTTATAATTCTAAAACACTACATGCTCTAAATTCACATTCATTCCACCCCTCCTCCATCGCTCTGAAACGGATCACTAACTTGAAAATCACAATAAACCCAAATTGTTATAAATGTTCGTCTTTCATTAATCATTCACTTTCTAAACTCCCCCCTTTCCCCTCCGCTCCAAATCTCCCCCCTTGCCCCTCCCCTCCAAATCTCCCCCCTTGCTCCTCCCCTCCTAAACTCACCCCTTGCCCCTCCCCTCCAAATCTCCCCCTTTGCTCCTCCCCTCCAAATCTCCCCCCTTGCCCCTCCCCTCCTAAACTCCCACCCTGCCCCTCCCCTCCAAAACTCCCCCCTTGCCCCTCCCCTCCTAAACTCCCCCCTTGCCCCTCCCATTCAAACCTCCCCCCCTAACCATCCCTCCCAAATTCTCCCGCCTCCCCCTCCTCCTCAAAGCTGCCTCCTCCCCACTTCGTCTCCCTTCTATCTCATAGCTCCACCTCCCCCAACCTTCTACTTTCCTCTGCCCCTTCTCAAACAACCCCTCACTGTGCCTCATCCCATCACCATCAAACCTTTTGTCCTCC
This sequence comes from Myxine glutinosa, assembly GCF_964187855.1. Lineage (NCBI taxonomy): Eukaryota > Metazoa > Chordata > Myxini > Myxiniformes > Myxinidae > Myxine > Myxine glutinosa. Next base: position 232,596,050 of record NC_136261.1, on the reverse strand, counting down.
TCATCCTTCCCTCTCTTGTAACTCTTCTGTAATCTCTGACACACTATCAACTGCTCTCCCTACCTCCCCCTCTCATCCTTCATCTGACCCTACCCCTCCCCTCCCCTGGCCTGCACCCGATGCTTCCCCTCTCTCCTCATTAACGGTATGGACCTCAAACATCCGGGGCCTTCACTCAAACCTGATTGATCTCTCCATTCAGGTTGCTTCTGACAATCCAGACTTGATCTGCTTAACAGAAACTTTCCTCCTTCAAGATGTCTCTGACTCCTTAATATCTCTTCCTGGTTACTCCCTCCTCTGATATGATAGACCTGAGACTCTTCCTGGTGGTGGAGTGCCTATCTTTATCAAAACCTCTCTTCCTCACTCTCCTTGCACTGCCCTCTCTCCACCCCACCCCAAGGAGTACCTCTGGCTACGGCTTCCTCTCCGCTCCCACCTTTTGTTCATATGTGTTCTGTACCGCCCTCCAAACAGTGATGACTCCATTCACAGTTCGCTGTCGGACAACATGGACCAACTTCAATCAACTCATCCAAACTCTCTCTTCCTCATATGTGGCGACTTCAACTGTCATCATGCCAGCTGGCTGGGTCTGGGTTCCTCTCTCACCAGCCATGGCACCTCAGCAAAGGATTTCTGACAATCTGTCAATTTCCTGACCCAGATCTCAGTCAATGGAGTATCTTCTCTTCTTGAGTTGGTTATGACAAACTTCCCTGCAAATGTCTGCTGCTCTTCTTCTGCTCCAATCGGTTCTTCTGATCATGTGCTGGTTAAAGTGGACATCTCTCTGGCCATTCTCAGAGAACCTCCTCAGCACCGATGAGTCTGGCATTTCACTCAGGCTGACTGGCATGGTCTGCAAGCAGCCATCAATCATCTGGACTGGTTTCCCATCTCTACTGCCTCTGATATCAATTCTTCCTGAGAATTCTTCCAAAGCAAACTGCTCTCTCTCATGCACAGATTTATCCCATCTCGTCTTCAGTTGCCTTACCCCTCCTCCCATCCATGGTACACTGAAACTTGTGGTGAGGCAGTTGCCCTGAAACAACTTGCCTTTGCCTCTTGGAAGGCAAATCCAACTGAAGGCAATCTCAGTTCCTTCCACCAAGCTCGGAACAAGTGTGTGTCTATCCTCAGGAGTGCCAGAAAGCACTATCTCTCCACACTCAAGATTGAACTCTAAAAACCTGTCTCCTTCCTCCAAATCCTGGTGGCGTCTGATCAAATCCGTTTCTGGTGTTTGTTCCCCCTCCATCCCCTCCCTTACCTCAAATGGCTACACAGTTGACATCGCACATAACAAAGCCGAATGCCTCAACTCTGTGTTTGCCTCAAAATCTTGTGTCCCAAACCCATTTCTCTCTGTTCCCACCTTTCCCAGTCGAACCCAACTGCTCCTGGACTCTGTGTCCTTCTCTCCTGACAAGGTGAAGTTTTTGTCAAACCTCGACTGATTCTGCAACTTGACCAGACGGCATCAGCCCACGGGTCCTAAAATCCTGCTCTGCCGCTCTACCTCACCCTCTCTTTTGCTCAAAGTCATCTGCCAGCATCTTGGAAATCAGCAAACATTACCGCTTTACACAAAAAAGGTGCAAAAACAGATCCTTGCAACTAAAGACCAATCAGCCTGCTCCCAATTATCAGCAAAGTCATGGAATCCATCATTGCTTCAGATATCAAATCCTTCCTCTTCTCCAATGGCTTGATCTCTGATCATCAATTTGGATTCAGACCAGGTCATTCGACTCTGGACATGTTGCTTCTGCTGTCTCAACAATGGACGGATGTCCTCAATGCCAAACAGGAATTCAGAGCTGTCTCCCTTGACATATCACATGCCTTCGATACGGTCTGGCACCCTGCTCTGCTCACCAAACTCTCCTCCTTTGGTATCCATGGAAATCTCCACGCATGGCTGGCGGACTTCCTCTCTGGTCGTAGTCAACGTGTGGCCCTGAATGGGTTTCTCTCATCTCCTCTTCCTGTTCAGGCTGGAGTTCCCCAAGGTAGTGTTCTGGGCCCTGTGCTATTTCTGGTCTTCATCAATGATCTCTCTGACTCTCTGGAAAATCCTCTCTATCTCTTTGCTGATGACTCCACTATCTGCCACTCCATCCCTCATCCCTCAGATCGGCAGTCTGCAGCCTCCTCACTCTCTGCAGACCTGGACAAAATCACAGACTGGTCAAACAAGTGGGACATGTCTTTCAATCCTGACAAATCTCACACTCTTACTATGTCTCTCCGAAAAGATCGACTGGAAAACTCTCCCATCTACTTTCTCAACAATGCTCTCCAAGAAGTTCTGTCGCTAAATCTTTTGGGTCTCACTATCTGCCATGATCTTTCTTGGGAAAACCACATTTCCAAGCTGGCCTCCAAAGCCACTCGCCGAATGGGCATCCTCCGTCATGCGAAGTCCTTCCTTGGCACACCTGAGCTCCTCCCCACAGACAAGGCTTTCATCCGCAGCTCAATGGAATACTGTTCCCCCCTCTGGGCCGGTGCTCCTGCCTCTCACCTAGCTCAGCTTCACGCTGTTGAAACCAAAGCTTTCAGAATCATTGGAATCTCCTGTGATGAAGCTAACTCCAAGGGCCTTTCACTCACTCACCGCAGGCAGGTTGGTGGTCTTTCTGTCTGCTACCGACTCCTCTCCAGCCTTGCTCCCCCAGCTCTCTCTGTGCTCTGGCCCCCTAATATTCCGACAGGTTGCACAAGATCTGCCAGCAACTCTCTTATGGTTAAACTGCCAAAATCTAGGCTCTCTGTACACCTTCACTCTTTCATTCCCCTTTTCTCCCACCTCTGGAACAAACTCCCCCACTCCCTTCAATCCCACTCCTCCCTCCAAGTCTTTAAAACAGCTGTTCACCACCATCTCTTATCTTCCCCCATCCAAAACCTTGATCTTTTCTACCCCTGCTAATTCACCCCAGATACACTTTTTTTTTGAAATTCCAACTTCTTTCCTGGAAGTCCTTGCAGTGTTCATATGTTTTATACCTCTGCCACCTCCCCCAAAGCCCTCCCCCACCCACATTTCTCTCGATGTCCCTGCTCTCAAATGTTGTGTTTGTGTCCTTCCCCTCTCTCCCCATCTTGTCTACCGCTCCACTTATTTTGTGTTTTATGTGTCGGTTTGTCTTTTTGTGTGATTAATGTTAGCTCTTTCACGAGCCTCGATGTTGTATCCAAGAAAAAGAAAAAAAACCCGAGAATCCGACACAAATGCAGGCCTGGGGCCTTCGAGGCTCCGCATAAATGTTGTTGTACTACTATGTTATATCATTATTTTCTTGATATGAGCCTCATTATATGCTCCTATAACTTGGTTACAAATAATTTAGTGACAAAAATATGAAAATAAAAAAACTTAACACGAATACATTCGTGGGGCCTCCGAGGCCCAATGGCTGCATAGGTGTAGGATTTTTAACAGTTGTGGACATATACATTCTAAATAAAAGGATTAGTGAATCATAATTTTTGAGCAAATACTCCTCCATGAGCCTCAACTTTTTAGAGAAAAAAAAGTTAAAAAACCAAGAACAAAAATTTGTTTTTGCAAAAAAATAAATAAAAGGATTCATTACTTGTATGGGATTCTTCCGACCAATATGATCAATGATTCACATTTTCTGAGAAAATACACATCCATGAGCATTGACGTGGATTGAAAAACGATATTAAAGAAAAAAAATCTATAAAAAATATAAAACTAAAAAAAACATTACACGAATACATCCGTTGCGCCTCCGAGGCCCAATGGCTGCATTTATGTAGGATTTTTGACGCCTGCATCTCAGCCACAATAATAACACTCTTAAAGAAATTACCATGAAAATATCACTTGCATCTCATGAACAATACATATGATGGTACCATCATTCCCCAATGCTCTCAAAGCAATAAACTCACGATATGCCAAACGTGAGTGAGATGTAACAATCCCAAAGTCCGTGCACGAATCCCCACGCTGGGCGAAGGTCAAAGTCGTGCAGAACGGCAAGAACAATAGGCAAGTAATGGTGCGGTGTAACGATCCCCCAAAACGTGAGTGCAACCCATGCCTCATGTCCACCAACGATTACGCCGATATGGAAACCAACGGCGATCAACACGGAGGTCGATATGGGAATTAAGCCGATATGGAAACCAACGACGATCAACACGATGATGTCGATATGGGAATCCCAACGACAAAACACGATGCACCAGGTGGACGGCCTCCTCGAGGAAAAATGGCAGATCGGCCTATATAATGGAGGCGTTTGCTTTCCCGCCAACAATAGTTCATGCTCAGTACCAAAACCTGAGACGCAGGCTTAATTGCAATCGCAATATGGGACGATGTCACACCGTCACGGGCAATCCCTTTCACAGGAAGCCTCAATTCATTTGTGACCAATATCGAGGAAGTCCGCTTGCAGCCTTGATGCTACTCATGGCTGACTCTTTTCCCCGCCGATTTTCCTTCTCTCTCCTCTTCTGGTTTCTTTGCCGCGTTTTTTCTTTTTCCTCCACAAACATTTATTTTACCTTCCACTAAAGTCATCTCCATTTCACACAGAAATCTTAACAACAATATTACCTGAAACTATAAATCCTAGAAGTATATAATAACAACAAAGGCAGAAGTGACGAATCTGCAACACAAAGCAACACTGGAATGGCTTCATAACAACAATAATGTGAAAGTCCTTGAGTGGCCCAGCCAAAGCCCAGACTTGAATCCAATTGAGAATGTGTAGAAAGACATGAAGATTGCTGTTCAACAACACTTGTTGTTGGACACTCTCCATCCAACTTGACAGAGCTTGAGCAAATCTGCAAGGAACAATGGAAGAAACTCCTCAAATCCAAATGTGCAAGGCTGACACAGACATACCCAAGAAGACTGGAAGCTGTAATCGCTGCCTAAGGCGCTTCTACAAAGTATTGACTCAGGGGTTTGAATACTTGTGTAAATTAGATATTTCTGTATTTCATTTTAAATTATTTTGTAAAGCATTCTAAAAAACAAGACTGCGGTCTAAAAAACAAATGTCTAACAGCGGCGTAGCCTGGCTTGTAAAATGTTATAAACCACAAACATACATGATTAGCTTTTTAAACAGTTGCTAATGCTGCTTATATAATTAAACAAAAAAATGTGGAGGAATCCCGACATCCGTGAGGTAAGTTTTACTTGCAGAACTGAGCGAAGATCTACTGCAATCTAGATTATACCCCCACAAGGGTTGGGGGTGTGCTCATTTCCCAAGCAGCTAGCCAGCGCTTGCCAAGCCAGCCATTCCTTAACAGTTTTGAATGGAGTGCTTGCTCGAATGCTTAAACCACTTGGCGATCTCTCCACAAGAACCTTGGTAAATGAACACACCCAATGTACTACTATACTACTACTTTACTATACAAACTTTACTATACTACTGTAGCGTGGTGCTATGCACGCAACTTGTTTGCCAATGAAGGTAAGCCAAACGCGTAAGGTCAAAATAGTCTTTATTCAATAGCTCAAACTGTAGCACTGAGGTGCTCGGGGCTGCGCGCCCCGTGTATATCCTGAGGCCACGCCTACCCCTTGGGCGTGGCCGACACCCTCTTGGTGCGCGGAATGATGTCACCGCACCAGCGAGCCATCGTGTCCGCCACACGCGCCCCCACAGAATTCCCGCGCACCTGAAGGGTCAGTTTGGGGGGCAAACGGATGACCCGGCCGAAGCGCCCCCTGGCGGCTGGCGGCGTCTGGGATGCCGGGATGTCATCTGGGATGCCTCCGGCGGCACCTGGGATGGGTGCAGGACCGGGGGGGGCGGGCCGGGCGGTGCCGGAGGTCCGCTCGCCGGGGGGCGGCCCCGCCGCGGGGGCCGAGCCACTGGCGGGGGGTGGTCCACGTCGAGGTGGGCCGGCTTGAGGTGAGGCGGTCCACGGAAACGCGGTCAGGAGTACCGCTGATGTCGAGGGTGAAATGTTTCGCCCTCGCCCACCATGTCTCCAGCACGCGGAAGGGCCCGTCGTACGGGGGCCGCAGCGGTGTCCGGTGGGCATCGTGGCGGACGAACACGTACTCCGCCGTGCAAAGCTCCGGGGCGACGTGCGTTGGCGGGCACCCGTGGTGCGCCGTCGGCACCGGGGAGAACCTCCGGGCGGTCTCCTGCAGTGCGGAGCGCTGCGGACCGTGGAGTTGTGGAGGAACTCGCCCGGCACCCGCAGCGGTTGTCCGAAGACCAACTCCGCCGCGGATGCGCGCAGGTCGTCCTTGGGCGCCGTCCGGAGGCCCAGCAGGACCCAGGGGAGCCTGTCGACCCAGCCGCCGTCACGGAGGGTGGCCCGGAGCGCGGCCTTCAAGGAGCGGTGGAAGCGCTCGCACAGGCCGTTGGCCTGGGGGTGGTAGGCAGTGGTGCGGTGCAGCTGGATGCCGAGCCCCCGCGCGACCGCCCCCCAGAGCTCCGAGGTGAACTGGGGGCCGCGGTCGGACGAGATGTCCGAGGGGGCGCCGAACCGGGCAACCCAGGTGGCGATGAACGCCTGCGCGACGTCTGCCGCCGTCGTCGCCGCCAAAGGCACGACCTCCGGCCACCGGGTGGTGCGGTCCACCATGGTGAGGACGTGGGTGAAACCCCACGATGGGGGCAAAGGTCCCACCATGTCCACGTGAACGTGGTCGAACCGACGTTCGGGCACCGTGAACGGGGCCAACGGGGCCTGGGTGTGGCGGTGCACCTTCGCGCGCTGGCACGCGAGGCACGTCCTGGTCCAATCGCGGACGGCCTTCCGGAGGCCATGCCAGACGAACTTGTCAGCGACCAACCTCTGGGAGGCCTTCGTGCCCGGGTGGGACAGGCCGTGGATGGCGTCAAAAACCCGGCGCTGCCAGCCCGCGGGCACGATGGGGCGAGGCCGCCCGAGGGAGACGTCGCACAAGAGGGCCGTGTCCGCGCCGTCGAACGGCACCTCGGTGACACGGAGGCCCGTGATGGTGGTCCGCAAGGCCTGGACATCAGGGTCGGCAGTCTGGTCCGCCGCCATCCGTGCATAGTCGATCCCAAGGTGGACCGCGTGGGCGACGGACCGGGAAAGGCAATCCGCCACCGGGTTGTCCTTTCCCGTGACGTGCCGGATGTCCGTCGTGTATTTGGACACGGCCGAGAGGTGACGCTGCTGCCGGGCCGACCATGGCTCGGTGACCTTGGCCATCGCGAAGACCAGGGGCTTGTGGTCGACGAAGGCCGTGAACGAACGGCCCTCGAGCAGATGGCGGAAGTGCCGGACCGCCAGGTGGAGCCCGAGCAACTCACGGTCGAAGGTGCTGTACCGGCGTTCGTGCGGGCGAAGCTGCTGGCCGAAAAACGCCAGCGGTTGCCAAGCACCACGCACCCATTGCTCGTGCACCGCGCCCACCGCGTAGTGCGACGCGGAGGTGGTGAGGGCGATCGGTGCATCGAGCGCCGGGTGCGCGAGCATGGTGGCGTTAGCCAAGGCGAGCTTCGCGCCCGCGAACGCTGCGTCCATCTGCTCCGTCCAAACAACGTCACCTTTGCCGGCTTCCCCCGGAGGGCCTCGTGCAGGGGGCGCAGGAGCTGGGCGACGCGGCGCAGAAAACGGTGGTAAAAGTTTACCATGCCCAGGAACTCCTGGAGCCCCCTGATCGTGCGGGGGCGCGGAAACCCCTTGACCGCCTCCACCTTTGCCGGTAAGGGGGTGGCCCCGTGCCTGGTGATGCGGTGCCCCAAAAAGTAGATTTCGGCGACGCCGATCCGGCACTTGGCGGGGTTTACGATCAGGCCATGCTGGCCCAGGCGTTTGAAGAGCGTGTGGAGGTGGCGGAGGTGCTCTTCGCGGGACGCGCTTGCGACGAGGATGTCGTCCAGGTAGACGTAAACGCAATCCAAGTCGCGCAAGACGCTGTCCATCAACCGTTGGAACGCCTGAGCCGCATTCTTCAACCCAAAGGGCATCCGAAGAAACTCGAAGAGGCCGAATGGTGTAATGACGGCCATCTTCGGTATGTCCTCCGGCCTGGCGGGGACCTGGTGGTATCCGCGGATGAGGTCCACCTTAGAAAAGAAGGACATTTTCACCAACCGGGCGGAAAAGTCCTGAATGTGAGGGACCGGGTAGCGGTCAGGGGTGGTGGCATCGTTGAGGCGGCGGTAGTCTCTGCACGGCCACCATCCCCCGCCGGGCTTCGGCACGATGTGCAGTGGCGACGCCCAAGCGCTCTTAGAGTGCCGTACGATGCCCAGCCGCTCCAGCATAGTGAACTCCGCCTTCGCCACCACGAGCTTCGTCGGCTCGAGGCGGTGTACCCGGGCGTAGACCGGTGGCCCGACGGTGGGGATGTGATGTTCCACCCCGTGCTTGACGGCCACCGCAGAGAAGGTGGGCTGCGTGAGGGCCGGGAAGCTGGCGAGGAGGTGGGTGAACTCGTCCACTGCCGGGAGTGTACAGACCAACCTCGCCGGTACCAAACCGCTCAGCAAGCCGCTTGGCGAGCCGCTCGGTGAGCCGCTCAGTGAGCTGCCCAACGAACTGCTCAGCGTGCAAGCAAGCGAGCTGAACGTTTCGGCCTGGACGAGGCGTCTGTTCTTCACGTCCACCAACAACCCATTTGCACATAGGAAGTCCGCACCGAGCAATGCCATGGGCACGCTGGCGGTTACGAACGTCCATTGAAAGCGTTGCCCTCCGAACCGCAGGGAGAGGCAGCGCTTCCCGAATGTGCGTATGGGTGTACCGTTGGCTGCAAGCAATGCGGGGCCCCGGCCCACGGTTCGCTTGTCAGACGTGGAGGCGGGGATAACGCTCACCTGTGCGCCTGTGTCGCAGAGGAAGCGACGCCTGGACAAGGTGTCTGTGACAAACAGGAGGCTGCCGGAATGGCCGACGCTCAGGGCCGCTACCGAGCGCCGGCTTGGTAGTTTCCCGACTTGCCAAACGAGCACGGCGGGCAACAATTCCTAGCCTTGTGGCCAAACCTGGCGTGGAAACAGCACCAGGTTTGCGGTGGAGGCGGAGGCCGTGGTTTTCGCGGTGGTGGTGGGCGGGGCGTGGCGGCGGCCACGCGGTGTGCATCGGCATCAGCCTCGGGATCCACGAGGTGTGCAGCAGCATCAGCCTCGGGATCCGCGACGGCCGCACCGACTCTCGCCCGCGTGTCACAAGCCGCGAAAAACTTGTCGGCCTCGACGGCCGGAGTGCGGGGTTCCTTTATTTTGGAAGCTGCCAATGCATGGCGTACCTGTGCCGGTAGCTGGCGTAGAAAGAGCGCCCGGAATAAAAAATCCGGGGCTTTGTCACCCAGCAGCGAAAGCATGTAGTCCATCCGGACCGATGGTCGTGTGTCGCCGAGTTCGGGAAGGACCAGGAGGCGGTCGGCCCGCTCGCACTCCGTGAGGCCGAACGTGGCGATGAGGAGACACTTGAGTGCCTCGTACCTGTGGTCGGCCGGTGGGTTCCGCAGGATGGACACGACTCGGGCGGCTGTGCCGGGCCCGAGGGCGGCGATGACGTGGTATTAGCGCGTCTCATCCGCCGTTACGCCTCGAAGTCGGAACTGTGCCTCGGCTTGCACGAACCATACTTCGGCCTGAGCTTCCCAAAACTCAGGGAGCTTCACCGCTACCGCGTTGTTGGCCATGGCGCGTTCTGTGGTCAGCGACGGCTGAACCAAATGGGGTCACCAATGTAGCGTGGTGCTACGCACGCAACTTGTTTGCCAATGAAGGTAAGCCACAACGCGTAAGGTCAAAAGAGTCTTTATTCAATAGCTCAAACTGTAGCACTGAGGTGCTCGGGGCTGCGCGCCCCGTGTATATCCCGAGGCCACGCCTACCCCTAGGGCGTGGCCGACACCCTCTTGGTGCGTGGAATGATGTCACCGCGCCAGCGAGCCATCGTGTCCGCCACACTACTACATTTGGCTACGATAACTCCGCACCTCTACCGTGCGAGGGCCATCGGGACTAGCTGAGTAGCTGAAATGCAACATGGCTTGAGACCCGACCATAGATCGACTGTAATCCATATACCCCAAAGAGGAATGATGGTGCATTATGATATGTAAGAAAAAGGGCTGACACTCGATTTTTGTGCCCAAAGTGATTTTTTGCAGTTTTGTCCACTTTAGCGGGTAATTTAAAAGGAAAATTAGGGGTTGAATTTTTTCTCGAACTTTTCGGGTATTTTGGGGCCTGGGTGTGGCGGTGGGGGGGTGACTAAATTTTTAGGGAGGGTGACCCCCAAAAATTGCACAATCTATATCTCGGCTCCTAGACATGCTAGCTTCATGATCTTGGTGTCTAGGATAGGGTTTCTCGGTGCGCCGAGTTCAATTATGTTGTTTATGAGGTGATCTGAGGTCAAGGTCATAGGCTCAAGGTCACCACAGGGTCATAAATGGCTCCAAAAGGTAAAATTCGCCAAAATAACTGAATTATATCGTATAGTACCACTTTATATAGGTTTTATTGGGTGAGGAATTCAGTCGTGACATCCTTTTCGACATTCGCGGTGAACCCCCTACTTTTTCGGTTGGTTCACCCCATAAATCTGCTAAAACCGCAAAAATCAGTTTGGGGAAAAAAATCATCCAACAGGCCTTTTTCTTACATATCATAATGCACTATATCCTGGCTAAATGCCAAAACGTTGATGTAGCCATATTTTGCTTATCTTTTTCTTCTTTATTTCCAGGTGTGTCACTGTATTGCTGCGAACGTGTCCATGAAGTGAAGCTCTGAGCATGTCAACCTGCCTTCTGCAATGTCGGAACGAAAATCTGAAGAAATAAGGATTTGCATCATTTGCAAAGAGGGAGACTCTGTGAATAACAAACTTGTTGATAAACATGATATATCACTCGTGCGAGATCTAAAAGAAAGGGTTGTAGAGCGGGCTAGTCTAGGTGATGTGAACCTCAAATCGCTGGCAGATCATTCAAGTAGCTTGTCGGAGTCAGATTTACGTAATGTCTCTTATCACAGCAAGTGTCGCAAACCTCTTGCAAATAAGGCCAACTTAGAGATGTGTAGAAAACGCGCTCATTCCCAAACACCAACGTCTTCTCATGCATCCTCTACCTCCGATGTAGTGCCAATGGCTCCAAAACGTGGACGGCCACCCAAGACAGAGAAATCTGACGCAGCAATTAGGCCTCTAAGACAGAAAGGTTGTAAGGTGCTTCCGAAGGAAAATAAATGTATGTTCTCCACGTGTTCATTTTGTCCAAAATCATCACAAGGGCTGCATAGAGTAGTATCGGATTCTATGGGTCAACGACTTCTAGCAATCAAAGAGGCTACCGAGGATGACTTAGTCAGATCGAGTCTAGCTGAACCGTCGGACTCTGGAGATGCATCAGCATTAGAAAAGTACTACCATCGAGACTGTATCAGGGTTGCAGACAGACATGGCAAGGAACGGGGAGATAGCGATGCATATAGACATGTGAGAAATGTGTGTGATGCTGAGTTTGTTGTGTATGTGAGAGATTCCCTTAGCATAGATGACTGTGTCCTTAGCATGAATCAGTTAAACAACTTTTACATCAACCTGTTGAAGCAGAAGAAAATTCATGAGGAGAGAAGTGACAATCACAAGAAGCATCTAAAGGAATTGATTGAACAGCTTGTGCCAGAGGTTGAATTTGTTGAGCCTCCCAATCCTACTCACAGCCACAGAGTTATGAGGAAGAAGTTAGTGGGGCAAGTCGTTGAGTTTGCAACTGCAGACACAGATGCATGGGTTCTCATTGATCTATCTCGTGCCCTGAGGAAGGAGGTTCTCCGCGCAAGAGACTGGAAATTCACAGGCGACTTCAATAACTTTGAAAATCCCCCTATGCTAGAGTTTTTAATAATGCATATCATGTATGGCTCTGAAGCTCGAATAATCTCAGGACAGCATGAAGCAGAAGTGAAGAAGAATGTGGATGTTGTGTGCCAGCTGATAGTGCAGAGCTCAAGAAGTCACAGACAAGTCAAGTTGAAGACTTCTCATGGGTTCAAAAAAACAGTGGAAACCCCGTTTTCAATTGGCCTTCCCCTGGCAATTCATTCCCGTATACATGATCAAAACCTTGTCTCTACGTTGTCCATAGTGTACATAGGAAGTGACTACCAACACATACTCAATCTTCAGAAGAGGGTGGAGTTCGCAGTGCAGCAGCGGATGTTGTCAACTGGAGGGTACTGCTTCCCAGACTTTGTCAAACGAAATGTCCCTCTCTGGTTTGCTATAGACAACATTGACTTTCTAGAAAACACAGCATATGGACAGAACACCTTTCACGGGACGTTGCTGGTGCTCTTCCAGCGGGATGAAGATGGAGAACTCATCAACCAACCACTGCAGATCCCTGCCAAGCCCCCTCAGAAACCCCTCCAAATGCAAATCAATTACCGAGACGAGCCTGAGATCAAACTGACTCCAATCAGGTTCCCCAGGTACCCTTTCAGCCGGGGAGTGGACCTACTAAAAAAAGTACTCGAAGTTCACCGACACGTGGCCATTAGCCAACCTACTCGCCAATACACCCCTGCCTAAGGCACCTGACACTGAAGATGGTGGAGGAGATGCTGGTGATGCCACAGATGCTGCAGATGTTGGAGATTCCAGAGATGCTGCAGATGCTGGAGATGCCACAGATGCTGCAGATGTTGGAGATTCCAGAGATGCTGCAGATGTTGGAGATTCCAGAGATGCTGCAGATGTTGGAGATTCCAGAGATGCTGCAGATGTTGGAGATTCCAGAGATGCTGCAGATGTTGGAGATTCCAGAGATGCTACAGATGTTGGAGATTCCAGAGCTGCTGCAGATGTTGAAGATTCCAGATATGTTGCAGATGTTGGAGATGTCAGTGATGCTGCAGATGTTGGAGACAAAACCGAGATGATTTTCGAAGTAACAGAAAGAAAGGGGAAGAAAAGATTGAAGAAAGAAGACGTGATGCCAACTTGGGCAGCCACGCAGCACCTCCTCATAAAAAATCAGAATGGCTACCAGCTACCGACAAAAACCAATGTGGAAGTTGTGGCACCGCTGTTTCGAACATCACCCACTGATTATGGTACTCTTTACAATGTTCTTTGTTTGGCACAAGACATATCGGCGGTGGTTGTTGGTCCTGAAAGAAGAACTCTGATCACTCTTGATCTCGACCTCTACCAAAGGGCACTTCAGCTGAAGGAGTCTGTCAAGAACAAGAACTGGGTCCTGAGGGCTGGACTTCTCCACGTCATTTTTGCTGTACTTCATGGACTTGGCAAAACATCAGAGGGGAGTGGCCAAGACACCGTAGCAGTAGACGCAGGTATCTATTATTCAGCAGCGCTGAGAGGGATATACAGCGGCAAGAGCTACAAGCGAGGTGTGGAATACCACATCATGAATGCTCTCGCCATCCTCCTGCTTAAACTGGACGTCGTCATCGGAGAACTACCTCCAAGTGTGCTCAAGGGACTGTGTGTAGCATTGCGTAGAACCCTCCATGAGCGTGATCCAGAAATGGTATCCATCCACGAAGACCTAGGGAGCTACTATTCAGAAAATATCCAACAGGAAGAGGCTTCAATTGGAGGTGGGGAGATGAGTCAGTTCTTTGACAATTACCTCGAGCAGGTTGAGGCTCTTCTCGAAATAATTGCAGCGGCGAGGTCGAGAGACTGGGAAGGCTGCCTGGCTGCTATTGAGAAAAACACAAAATACTTCCATTTCCATGGCCTGATCAACTACGCAAGACTAATGCCTCCACATTTGGCCCAGATGCATCAGCTGAAAGACGATGATCCTACACCATGGGAAGCCCTCAAGAATGGTGACATTGTTGTGACCAAGTCTATGCAGGCATTCTGCAACCTCTTCACAGACCAGGGGTTGGAGCAGGAGATCAAACTTCTCAAGAAGCATGGTGCACTGCCTGGCATCACACAGGACGAAGCTGCTCTCGACAGTTTGTCACTACAATGCCTCACCTTGCGCTTTTGGTGCAGAAATATCTCCAGCCCTTCCCGAAGACTTCAGCAGCAGAGGAGAAGAAGAAGGAGCACTACCAGCTGGCAGGAGATATATGTATCACGTCAAGCCAGAACGTTCTCAAACTGAGGGACAGTGTCATCCTCCACTGTGAGGGAAACCCTTACACAGTGAGCACGCCTCTCAAGAACATTTTCTCCTCAGCCGTTATCCCGGAGAAAGCCAAGTATGACATCCTCAACTAACCGCCTCTGGGGCAAGAGCTCTATAAGACGTTTGTGGAGGAGCGGCTCCTACCAACATCCAAACTATCAATTTGGGATCGAATGACCAGGCCAAAGAATAAGACCTTCAGCAACTGGAGGCCGAAGAGTAAGGTGAAGGTTTGTGACAAGGTCATCAAACTACGGGAGGATCGGGAGCTCCTTGGGAGATGCCTAATAAATCAGTCAGTCAAGGCCGTTGCTCCTACCAAAACTCGAGGAGACAATTGGAACCTACGAGATGTCAGTGATGCCCCGTTCTATGTTTGCCCCTGATGGGACACTCCTCCTGCCAGTTGACAAGGCCAGCCTCATGCATGCCATTGAGGCGCAGCCCTCTCAACCGCCCCCTCCAGATCCAGTTCAGCATCCCACAGCATCTACTTATATCCTGTATGCAATGGCCATACTGCAGGCGATGAAGAAAACGCCAGGGATGAAGAAAATCATTCACCTCAAGCACACCTTCATAAATACCATTAAAAAGCGTACATATAAGAGTGGTTACGAAGAAGTCAGGGTACTCTTTGATCAATATCTTCCCCTCAGTCTGAAAGAGAAGACAAGGGCAAAGAGGGCTACATCAGACGAAGCTTCAAGCGCTGGATATGAGGTCCATGACGAAATGAGCATCACGACTGTTCCTCTGCGGGAGCTCTTGTCCTCCTCCAAGACCAAAGGTCAGCTTGCAAGGATTCTTGCCCAGGGACTTCTACGGGAGTTTGAGGGACAGGATCTGCGACTTATCGTCTCATATGACACCAATATCAAAATCAATGCACCCCACAGGCTTGAAGAGGACTTCTTTACCCATGAGTACGAGGAGGCTGACTCACAGATCCCCCTTCATGTTCTTCACTGCATCAAGGATTGTGAATTCAGACATATTGTTGTTGCATCTCCGGACACTGATGTGTTGGTCCTCCTCATTGACCTCACAGCGCATGGACGTTTGGGAACTTTGACCACATTGGAATTTCACACAGGAAATGGCAACAAGTTCAGAAAGATCGATGTGGTGGAGAGAGTGAGGAGCATCAGCCATAAGAAATGTCAAGGTCTCATTGGGATACACAACTTCACTGGCGCTGACTGGGGTGGTAAGTTCGTGGGTGTGACAAAGAAGAGGTGGATCACAGAGTACTTCAAATTGGGTCCCAATGATCCCATCATTGATGCCTTCCAGAGATTGGGAGATGGCCCTCTCTCATTGACGGAACTAATAGACGGAAAACTCCCTGAGGAGATGCAGCCTCTCGAACACTTTGTGTGCTGCGTCTCCTCTGCCAATGGCCCACAAACACTCCCCCAACTTCGCTGGGAGCTCTTCAGGTCGAAAAACATGGAGTCTTAGATGCTGCCCCCACCCGAGCTACATTGCTGCCTCATATTCAACGGACAAACTTTGTATTTTTTTTTTTTTTTTTTTTTTTTTTTTTGTATACAAGGTCGAGGCTCGTGAAAGAGCGAACATTAATCACACAGAAAGACAAATTGACACATAAAACATATAACATAGGGAGCGGTAGACAAGATGGGGAGAGAGGGGGAAGGACACAAACACAACATTTGAGAGCAGGGACCGAGAGACATGGAGACATCGAGAGATCTGAGAGAGGGCGAGGGCTTTGAGGGGGGGGATGGTGAACAAAGCCTATGTCACTACACATCCCCAACTTCCTAGTTTGGAAGACTGCGGTTGGGTCATCAAAGATGGTGCAATCTTCCCTCTACGGTGTCTTGAACTACCTGCTCCACAAGCGGTTCTAGAACTGATCAAATGTGGCTGTAAATCATCTGAATGCACACGCAACTGTTCTTGTGCGAAGAACAACCTCCCCTGCACGCCGCTTTGGAAGTGCCATGACCAAGGATGTCAAAACGTCAGGCATGAGAAATTCGATATTGAGGACGAAGAAGTATAAGGATCGGAATTGTAAGTACCATTTTTGTAATTGATAGTTGATATGGGTGCATTGATGATATTTGTTTAGTTAATGCATACGCGGTGTAAAACTGGTGTAGTAGGGCCTATATATTGGTGCGATTAGACCTTATATTACACTGGACGTAGTGTAACTCAACAAAGTGTAAATATATCTGTCATGAGATGAAGAATGTGGTGCATTATAATATGTACTTGCCCAGCATTTATGTGTCAAAACTAATGTTTTGTAGTTGCACGGTATATCATGAGATGTGACTTTTTTTGTTTTCGCCACATTTTCACCCACCCAAATGACATTAACCATGACCTAGTTTATAACCTGATCGTGACCTCGAATGTAAAAAAAGATGTCACCACTGAATTTCTCACCCAACAAAACCCACATGAAGTGGTACTATATGACATCGTTCAGTTATTTTGGCTGATTTTACATTTTGGGGTCATTTATGACCCTGTGGTGACCTTGAGCCTATGACCTTGACCTCAGATCATCTTGTAAACATCATAATTGAACTCGGCGCCCCCAGAAACCCTATCCTAGACACCAAGATCATGAAGCTAGCATGTCTAGGAGCCGAGATATAGATTTTGCAATTTTTGGGGGTTCCCCCCCTAAAGGGCCCCCAATACCCCAAAAGTTAGCGAACAAATCCAACCCCTAATTTTTCTGTTAATTTACCCCCCAAAGTTGACAAAACTGCAAAAAAATCACTTTTGGCACAAAAATCGAGCGTCATGACATATCATAATGCACTATGAACCTTCTTGCAGCTCCCGCAGTGAGCGGGTGTAGCCTACTAGTAAATTAAAATGTCAGTCGGTGGAGTGAGCCGTTGTAATGACATCATAAACGTAATGACGTAACGGACACAAAACTACGGCTTCCTTAATATGTAGAACATGATATATTTTAACTTCCAGTACGTTTGGAATCACTATGAAGGGATTAGTGTTACGATTATATTTACTATAATATTAACGTTACGTTATAATTATTTCGAAAATGATATTACCATTAAAAAACCGAGGCTAATTCCTTACTTGTATTCTTCGTTAATACTGCGGTTATTAATATTAGTGCCGAACACCGCTTATCACTGATTAATGAACCATACACCGCTTCAATCCATCAACTTTGTATTCATGACATTGGGCTTAAAGTGTTATGGTTATATTTACTATTGTAGCGGTTCCCGCTGAATGTACACAATCGCCTTGCACCTGCCAGGATGCGGCCAGGGCGCGATCGCCATGCCGGGCTCGTCCGGACGGGCCCAGACGCGCCTCTCCTGGGCATGCCCGGACTCGCTGTTCCCGGGCACGCCCGAACCTCCCAGGCACGCCCGGTCTCGTCTTTCCCGGGCATGCCCGCTCTCGCCTTTCCAGGGCTCGCCCAGAGCGCCCGGGCACGCCCAGCCTCGACTTGCCAGGCCGCGTCCAGGACGCCCGGGCATGTCCAGACTCGCCTTTCCAGGGCTCGCCCAGAGCGTCCGGGCATGCCCGCTCTCGCCTTTCCAGGGCTCACCCAGAGCGCTCGGGCACGCCCAGCCTCGACTAGCCAGGCCGAGTCCAGGACGCCCGGGCATGTCCAGACTCGCCTTTCCAGGACTCGCCCTTGATACCCGAGCATGCCCGGTCTCGGTTTTCCCGGGCAAACGCCCCGGCATAAATGTGTATATATATTGCTGCCCGATAAACGGGCTTTTCAGAATACCTGAGCTGTTTTGTTTCAATAAAGCAACTTGGATGAATTCCGTCTTTGGTCGCGTCAATTCTTTCGACTCGCGTTGGAGCGCAGCTCCTTCACTGGTGACCTACTGACATGGACACGGCAGTGACTCTTAAACTGCCTACCTTCTGGGAGGCTCACGCGGCTGTTTGGTTCACCCAGGCGGACTCCCAGTTCGCCCTACGAGGCATTACCGCGGACGACACCCGCTTCCACCACGTCGTGGCAGCGCTCGGTTCCGCCACCGCGGCCCGCGCCCTGAGCCTCCTCGAGCACCCGCCGGCTGCCGACAAGTATGACGCGCTGAAGACGCTCCTCCTCGATGCTTTCGCCCTCTCACCGGCGGCACGCGCACGGCGCCTGCTCGACCTGCCCGAGCTCGGCGACACGCGCCCGTCCGAGCGCATGGACTATATGCTCTCGTTGCTCGGTGAGCACTCTTCGGATTTTCTGTTCCGCGAGCTGTTCCCGGTACGCCTCGCCCTGGCTGGCACGTCGATCACCGATCCCCGCGCCCTCGCCAGGGAAGCCGATAAGATCTCCTCGGTGGGCCAACACATCGGCGCGGCTACCTGGAGCCTGCCGCCGTCCGAAGCGACGCCCACGACGCCCGAGCGCCCTGCGCGGTTGGAGGCCGAACTGCCGGTGCAACTGGCGGCCGCCACGCCGCGCCGACCGCTTCCGACACGATGGCCGGGGCCTCCACCTGACCAGGCGTGGTATTATTACCACGCCAGGTTCGGACACAAGGCTCGGACGTGCCGACCCCCGTGCACTTTCGGCAAGTCGGGAAACGGCCGGGCCGGCGTTCATGCCCAGCCATGAGCGCCGGCCACTCGGGCAACTTGCTTTTTATTCGGGACAAAGCGTCCGGGTGGCGTTTCCTTTGTGACACCGGCGCCCAACTGAGCGTCATACCCGCCTCCGAGCAGGACAGGCGGGACGCCGTTTGCGGCCCCTCTTTGGTCGCTGCTAATGGCTCGGCCATACGCACTTTCGGCCCGCGCAACGTTACCCTCTGCTTCGGCAGTCAGCGCTTTCAGTGGACCTTTGTGACCGCCTGCGTCCCCATGGCCTTGCTGGGCGCCGACTTCCTCTGCGCGCACGGGCTGCTGGTCGACGTCAAACGTCGTCGCCTTGTCAACGCCGAGACCTTCAGCTCCCTGGCATGCACGATGAGCAGCTCTGCGCTGACCGAACTGGCATGCGCTCTACCGACGGCGAACGAGTTCGCTTGCCTGCTCGCGGAATTCCCGGCCCTCACGCGGCCGACGTTTTCGGCCGTCGCAGTGCGGCATGGGATCGAGCACCACATACCCACTACGGGCCCGCCGGTCTACGCCAGGGCCCGCCGCCTCGACCCGGCCAAGCTCGCCGTGGCAAAGGCCGAGTTCGACGCGTTGGAGCACCTCGGCATCGTGCGGCGCTCCAATAGCGCGTGGGCCTCACCACTGCACATCGTGCCAAAGCCGGGGGGCGGATGGCGCCCGTGTGGCGACTACCGCCGCCTCAACGACGCTACCACCCCCGACAGGTACCCGATCCCGCACATCCAGGTCTTTTCCGCCCGTTTGGCGGGACGGGTCATATTTTCCAAAATTGACCTGATACGGGGATACCACCAGGTACCTGTCCGGGCGGCCGACGTCCCGAAGACGGCCGTCATCACGCCGTTCGGCCTGTTCGAATTTTTGAGGATGCCGTTTGGCCTCAAGAACACGGCCCAGGCGTTCCAGCGCTTAATGGACGGCGTGCTGCGCAACCTGCCATTTCTTTTCGTCTATCTGGACGACATCCTCGTCGCCAGCACGTCCCGCGCCGAGCACCTCCTCCACCTCCGAACACTGTTCGGTCGCCTCAGCGAGCACGGCTTAATTGTCAACCCGGCCAAATGCCACTTCGGCACGACGACCGTTGACTTTTTGGGCCACCGCATCACCAAGACCGGGGCCGTGCCGCTGCCGACCAAGGTCGAGGCCATCACCACGTTCCCGCATCCCCGTTCCATCAAGGCCCTACAAGAGTTCCTCGGCATGGTGAATTTTTATCACCGATTCATGCCCCGCGCTGCTCAGCTCATGCGGCCCCTTTACGAGGCCCTCCGGGGCAAGCCGGCCAAGCATGACATCGTTTGGTCCGCGGCCATGGACGCGGCCTTCGCGAGCGCAAAACGGGCCCTTGCCGAAGCAACGCTGCTGGCTCACCCGGTGCTCAACGCGCCCATCGCCCTCACTACGGACGCCTCCAACTACGCGGTGGGCGCCGTCCATGAACAATGGGTGGACGGGGTTTGGCAGCCACTCGCTTTTTTCAGCTGGTAGCTCCGGCCGAACGAGTTAAAATACAGCACGTTCGACCGCGAGCTGCTCGGTCTATTCCTGGCCGTTCGCCATTTCCGACACCTCCTGGAGGGCCGCCCGTTCACGGCTTTCGTCGACCACAAGCCGTTGGTCTACGCAATGGCCAAAGTCACGGAGCCGTGGTCGGCCCGCCAGCAGCGCCACCTCTCCGCCGTGTCGGAATTCACCACGGACATCCGGCACGTCGCCGGCAAAGACAACACCGTGGCCGACTGTCTTTCTCGGGCCAGCGCGAACGCGGTCCACCTCGGCGTGGACTTCGCGCTCATGGCGGCCGACCAGACCACCGACACTTCGGTGCAGGCCCTCCGGGCGGCGGACACGGGCCTCCGCCTGGCCGACATCCCCTTCGCGGGCACCGTCCTGCTCTGCGACGTCTCCCAGGGCCAGCCTCGCCCCATCGTGCCCGTTTCCTGGCAGCGCCGCATCTTCGCCTCCATCCACGGCCTTTCTTACCCGGGCCGGAAAGCTTCTCAGAAGCTGGTGTCGGCACGTTTCGTCTGGCATGGCCTTCGACGGATCGTCCGCGACTGGGCCAACGCCTGCACGGCCTGCCAGCGGGCCAAGGTCCACCGCCACACCCAGGCCCCGCTAGCACCTTTCACCGTGCCTGCACGGCATTTCGACCACGTCCACGTGGACCTGGTGGGTCCCCTGCCCCCATCGCGGGGGTTCACCCACCTGCTCACCATGGTGGACAGGACCACCAGGTGGCCAGAGGCCGTGCCCCTCACCTCCACCACCACCGCCGATGTGGCGCAGGCGTTCATCGCCACCTGGGTCGCGCGCTTCGGCGCACCGGCGGACATCTCGTCCGACCGCGGCCCACAGTTCACGTCCGAACTTTGGCGCGCGGTCGCCCGCTCGTTGGGGGTCACGCTGCACCGCACCACGGCCTACCACCCCCAAGCCAACGGGTTGTGCGAGCGGTTTCACCGCTCCATGAAGGCCGCACTCATGGCCGGCCTTCAGGACGACGGTTGGACTGACCGGCTGCCATGGGTCCTTTTGGGCCTCCGCACGGCCCCCAAGGAGGACCTCCGGGCGTCCGCCGCCGAGCTCGTCTACGGCCAGCCGCTCCACGTCCCATGCGAGTTCGTGCCCGACACTACCAGTCCCTGATCCGCCGCACACCAGCGCTCGGACCTCCAGGAGGCCGCCCGACGATTTGCCCCCGTGCCAACGTCCCGCCACGGTGGCCCCCAGTCCTACGTCCCCCCGGCACTTCGCACAGCGGAGTACGTCTTTGTGCGTCATGACGCGCACCGGGGGCCACTCCGGCCGCCGTACGACGGGCCTTTCCGGGTCCTCCGACGGGGCGACAAGTCCTTCGTCGTCGACATCAGCGGCTGGTCGGACCGGATCTCTGTGGACCGCCTCAAACCGGCGCACGTGGACGTCGACCGACCACCACGGTTGGCCCTTCCTCCGCGGCGAGGCCGCCCCCCATCTACAGTTCCCCCCGCTCGACCACCCACCACCGGATCGGACCCCCCCCCCCCCCCCACAACCCTCCAGGGGTCGCTTCGGCCGGGTCATCCGGACCCCCCTTAAATTGATCCTGCCGGTGCAGGTCGATTCTGGAGGGGCGTGTGTAGCGGTTCCCGCTGAATGTACACAATCGCCTTGCACCTGCCAGGACGCGGCCAGGGCGCGATCGCCATGCCGGGCTCGTCCGGACGGGCCCAGACGCGCCTCTCCTGGCCATGCCCGGACTCGCTGTTCCCGGGCATGCCCGAACCTCCCGGGCACGCCCGGTCTCGTCTTTCCCGGGCATGCCCGCTCTCGCCTTTCCAGGGCTCGCCCAGAGCGCCCGGGCATGCCCAGCCTCGACTTGCCAGGCCGCGTCCAGGACGCCCGGGCATGTCCAGACTCGCCTTTCCAGGGCTCGCCCAGAGCGTCCGGGTATGCCCGCTCTCGCCTTTCCAGGGCTCGCCCGGAGCGCTCGGGCACGCCCAGCCTCGACTTGCCAGGCCGCGTCCAGGACGCCCGGGCATGTCCAGACTCGCCTTTCCAGGACTCGCCCTTGACACTCGGGCATGCCCGGTCTCGGTTTTCCCGGGCAAACGCCCCGGCATAAATGTGTATATATATTATATATTGCTGCCCGATAAACAGGCTTTTCAGAATACCTGAGCTGTTTTGTTTCAATAAAGCAACTCGGACGAATTCCGTCTTTGGTCGCGTCAATTATTTCGACTCGCGTTGGAGCGCAGCTCCTTCACTATATTATTATTACGAAAACGATATTACTGAAGTGACACACTACTGTATTAAGAAATCTGGGCTTAATTTGTCCAAAGCGGTCCAAAGGTGAGGCATGAAGCCTAAGGCCTATACGCATCGTTTTGTTGGAAGAGACGCAACGCTGATGCTTTCGATATTTCATGATCATTTTAACAATCGGTTTGTTTGTGTTTCACACTGAATGAAAAACGTAAAGGTAAAGCATGGCGATTGAGATATATGACAGGTTCGACGATATGTTTGGTCTGAAGGCTTGTAAATCAAAATGGCGGTGTGTGGAGAGTCAGCCGTATTTATAATGATTCGTTCTCCCTCACAGTTGAGCTGACCTCTTCTTAGCCATTCCAAAATGCCTTCTTCATCTACTCCCAATCTGTCCAACTCTTTTTTTTAAAATAACTTCCTGCTCTTGTGTCGGTTTCTCAGTTGTCGGTGTATATCTGTTGATATTCGTTTTATATTTTTCTTACTTCTTTTTGCAGTTGTTGGGGCTGTACTCATTGTGTTTCGGTTCCTTGTGTGACATCTTCTACTCACATCTGTCTTTGGATATTCTTCGATGATGTGACACACTCTCGTATGCTACGACTAAAATGAGTTGGTGCTCACGTTTGATAACATTAGCTGCAAATGAGATGCAGACCACCTCTGGAGGGTCATTTGAAGACTGGGGATTGATGGTGTGTGGGAGGCTCTGGAGACCAGCACAAGTATGGCAGCTAGCAGTGACCCATTCAATAGAAGCATCCATGTCAAGTGCATATAAGTATCGGTGGGTGACCCATTTGAGTTGATGACATGACAGGTGACAAAGACATAGATGGATAGCGGTGATTAGGCCTTCCAGGACACTAAGCAGAATTATAATGCATTCCCTGGAGGGGGGTATTCCTGGTTATTATTCCTGGAGGGGAATAATGCATTCCCTTGAGGGGGGTATTCCTGGTTATTATTCCTGGAGGGGAATAATGCATTCCCTGGAGGGGGGGGGGGGTATTCCCGGTTATTATTCCTGGAGGGGAATAATGCATTCCCTGGAGGGGGGGGGGGGTATTCCCGGTTATTATTCCTGGAGGGGAATAATGCATTCCCTGGAGGGGGGTATTCCTGGTTATTATTCCTGGAGCGGAATAATGCATTCCCTGGAAGGGGTATTCCTGGTTATTATTCCTGGAGCGGAATAATGCATTCCCTGGAGGGGAGTATTCCTGGTTATTATTCCTGGAGGGGAATAATGCATTCCCTGGAGGATCATCCAGCCGGACAATGAGTAAACCATCTCGTGCAATGGTAGCAAATTGGAGTTAGTGTTTGACATTGCCAATGTTGGTAAACCTCTTTGAAGGGCGGGTACCTTGCAACAGGTGGGCATGCGTGCGCAGGAGGTGGGGACATTAAGATTGGATATGCTGGTGAAGAGAAATTTTGTTGAGCCTGACACAATGTCGTCAATAAATACCTGGTAAACAGTGGAATTAGAAGTCTGGTGTATGAAAGAACAGCCCTGGTATGTGGGGTCTTCACATTCAGGTGCCTTGCAACTTGCAAAGTCTGATGGAATGATCATAGATCCAGCTAGGTGTCTGACAGAGGCGTGGTAGTGACTAACTGTGGAAAAGAAGGTAGTGACACGTGGGCTGGCAGAAAACTCCCCCCTACATAATTTCTCAGAGGCCTGTACACACGCTTTGCTGTTTGTGACAACACACGGATGGTGTTTGGTCTGCACAATGTACGGGCTGAAATGCTTGATAGAAGCCGCGATGGACAGAGCTTCAATTTCACAGGGCAATCATGTGATTTGGCGACCACGCAGTTTGGCACTGAAAAACCCAGCGAGTTTGAGTTTATTGCCACTGGTCACATACAGGGTGGATGCGATGCCACACTTCTTAACAGCACCATCTGTAACAACCCAGAGTTGATCTTCTGGTCGGGGGAGGGTAATGATTTCATTGGATGCAAAAGCAGACTGCGCTATTTGGAAGTTTGTGTAGAGGTCATCTGTCCACTTGATCCTTTCACTGGACTCACGACCGGCAGTGACAGCGTCCAAGGGGGTTGTGTACAAGACGCATTGTGGTAGGACTCTTGTAAGCATCTCGTAGGCTCTGATGAAAGATCTCATTTCTGGTGAGATCTTTCATCGGAGGCTTCTCTGGTGGAGAGCAGGTCGAAAGAGTAGCAATGCTGTGTGGCTAGCTTGCAAAGTGTCCTGAGACCAAATCCACTCCAGACTAGTTGTCGTCTTGGGACAGATAGGCACAGATCACATCGTGTCAGGGCAGGTAGTACACTGTGCCAATTGAGAAGAAGGGTTCCTCAGGACCGTTACCACCGCAGTAGAGATCATCTGCAAGCTTGACGACTCCCCCCGCCCCGCTACAGGATCCCCTAGGATACGGCGTCAATTCCTCAAGGTGGTTTCGGTTCCAGGCATGCAATGATGTGTTTCCACTGGGCAATCTTGCCCAGCTGACACAACAACGTTGGCCCAACGTTGGAAAGATATATATATATATATATATATATATATATATATATATATATATATATATATATATATATATATATATATATATATATATATATATATTGTTACTGATCGCGGATTAAGATGTTATTTACCGAGCGGTGGTATTGCCGCGACCGTTACAGGATCCCTGACTCACCCGATTCACCCAGGACTTTGGCCGGATCGCACCGCAGCTGCTCAATGAGGGGAAAAGACTAAAACGACGAATGCAAAGAGGAAAAGGAATAAAACTAATAGACGGACAGAAGAGTAATTGGATTTATTATTTACACAAGCAAAAAGGAGCAATCAAGGTTTATTTACAACACATAAGACGCAGGTGACACAGTGCAAATTTTAGCTTACCTACAGACTTAATTAAATACCCAGGGACAGAACAAACAAAACAAACTCACGTACACAAGAAGGGTGGAAAGGCAGGAGGTGGATGGCTGGAGGGAGAGGAAAGGTCCAAGGGGGTCCTGCAGCTCAACCGGCGCGTTTAGCAGCCGCCGTTCCTTTACGGTCCTGCTCCAAACCGCCGTTCAGGCCCCCTTTGGCTGTTGGGTGTTCTTGTTGCTGCGGCCTCCGCTGCGTTCCCAGGACTTGTCTGACTCGTTGGTCCACACCCTCAACTCTTTCTTGGTCCCTCACTCTTTACCACCGACTCCTCACCGCAACCAACGCAACCACTTGACCACCACCTCTACTGACTGACTCTTCACCACTCTCCACTTGACGACCGACTCTCAACCAACTCAGACCAACTCTTCACGGACCCTCTACTGGCAACCGACTCCACTGACTGACTCTTCACGACTCTCTCTTGGCAACCGACTCTCAACCAACTCAGACCAACTCACCACTCACTTCCGTGCGCGCCTTTTATAGCGCCTCCAGCGATTAAGCCACCGTCGTTTTGGACACGCCCATCGGGGTGCTCACCTCGGCCCTGGTTGGTCGCGCGACCCTCGGGCTCCCCCCTCGATGACGACGGGCGGGTACGCCCCTCCTCCCCTCTATGACGAGGTAGAGACACGCCTTTCTTCTCCGACCCTGCCTCGTGGTCAATGGCGGTTATTGGAGGGGAGGTGATTGAGAATCGAGGGCTCAGCAATGACGAGAGGGGATGTAATATGGGCAATCGAGGCTCGGCAATGACGAAAGGGGATGTGAAGGGAATGGGGATTTTGGGGATGGGAATGAAAGGGGATCTATTCTCTTTCACTGGTGCAATGGAGTACTTCAATTAATGGGAGACACAGCCTTACCCTAGAACACAGAATAAGAGATAACTATCAACAGGGGTATTCTATTACTTGGCTGACGTGTATGCTTGTGGACTAATTATGGGATGCCCTTTCACCTTTACACAGCTCCGGAGGTAGGGGGCGCAGAATAAACAATAATCATCACCAATTTACCACAATACAACACAATCAAAAAAATACAGTCCTCATCTCCGCAACACTGCACCCTCCTCCTCTTAGGCACGTCCCGGGCCTACAACTTTTATTTTTAGTGTGACACGTAGGTGTAGTTCCCTCTACTTTTAACCTGACCCTGAGTGCGACAATTTTAAAACATAAATAAATGTGTCCCGCTGCTCCATTGCACCCTGCCTAACAGACTTACGCCCACAGTTAACCGAATTGCGGAATGGTCTTCAAACTACACACTGATGGTGGGAAAAATTATTTACACTTGACGCTACTTTTATTTACAAAACTAACCCAGGACCTGTGATTGTTCTTTCTGGGGGGGAGACAGTCTGCTCTGCATCAATGCACCATGAAAGCACCTATAACGCACCAACACACCCTCAAGCACCAATCAGTGCAGTCACCACAGTTCAACAATGTTCAATAAAAATAAAATCAACAACCCCTAACCCTGCAGGTGGTCTCTTGCTCTTCGGCTCCCTCTGCTGGTTATTATTATTTCTTCCAGTTGTTGTCATTCTTTTGCTTTGCTTACTGGCGGCCTATTTGCAATAAAGTGTGCCCAATGTGTCCTTTTTATTTTCTTTATTTATGGCCCACAGGGCCGACTACGTGTGGTTCACCTGTGGGGCATCGGTGCCCTGTGGCCAAGGTCCGCCAGCAAGATTTCGGGCCCTCATGGCCGGTTCCAGCAGAGGGGCCATGCCCCAACCCATGGGGTCCATAGGTGGTGCTCGGCCACAGACATGTGGTCCATAATGTGGTGCATCGATGCAGACAGCTGGTTCTGGGAATTTCGGGCGCACAATGGCCGACCCACGCACGCTCCCCTCGGCACCCAGTGGCGCACAGGTCATGTGGGAGACAAAAGGGGAAAGACAATCGAGCGAGGGGTAAGGTCACAAGGGTACACATCAATAAGGCAATGCAAGGCGAAATGCGTACGGAGGGCGAAGTGAGAAAGCTCGTCCCTACCGTACGTCACCCCCCTGTCACCTACCCTACCCTTGCCCTTACCCCATATGTACAAAAATCTACACATTTACAAATTCGTCACTACTGTCACGTCTTCCCCATATTTCCTTTATACCAAATTCGTCTCCACAATCCCTCTACTTCAAAATTTGCCATCACCAAATTCATCATCAATCCTCATAAGGAGGCAGAGATGGAACATCAAAGCACAATGTCACACCCACGTCATGATGCGTCTCACAATCCAAACATTTGCACAGTAAAAATAATTAAACATGGCATGCTGCGGAGTACCTGTCACCTCAGGTGAGTGGATGCAGATGGTGCGAGGAGACTTCATCCTAACTACTTTCTAAATGACATTAACACACTTTACACTACCCGGGGTCTCTCCCTGCCAATCCATTGGCCAACTTACACTATGGGTTCTAAAAACCAATTCCCATTGACCAAACTGTGGTGCTTCTCAATTTGGGGTCTCACTCCCCCGATTCATCTCCCGGTGCCTCGCACAATTTCTGGGCTGTGACGTGTAGCTCTCCCAGCAGGTCTACCCACCTGCACACCTCCACCACTGCAGTTGCCACCCGAGCTTACCTAGCTCCTCACCCTAACCTAACTAACTGGGGAAGGCCCTCTCCTGGCTCTGTCACCCCCTGGTGCCCTCTGGCACTGGGCTACCCGGGTCCGTCCTCCGGATCCTCGGCCCCCATCCACAACTACCGGCTCCCAGAGCCCACCTGCGGCCTCACCTGGCCGACATCCTCACAGTGGTGGAGTGCCCAAACCAACTACACACACTAACAGGCTACACGCCCAGCCATTTCCACAACACTAATGCACCCATTCAAATACCATTCTTTCACCTCGCACCACAGATGCCAATATCCAACCACAATTTACCTGTACCCTCTACCTAACACTTACACTACCCGCCCCGGGTATCCGTGATGGGGGTCCACTCTTCCCCCATTCACACCTTCGCACCATCCACTCCACTCCACAATTTCCACCATACTCACTCCACGACCATCCATTCCAATACTCCATTTATTCCACGCTACCATTTATTCGACACAGCCACATACACCTGTCGTTGCACACCTGTGCAATCACACCTGGTGCCACCTGCACCCTCCTCCTCTTCCTGGACCAGTTGGTCAACACAACACACATCACCATCACTCACTCATACACTGCTCCACACACCTGTTCAGTTGCACACCTGTGCAATCACACCTGTTCAATCCTCACACACACGGCATCATCTCAGCTAACTACTCCCCTCTGAAACTTGCGCTTCCCAGTCGTCCCTTTAAACTATTGCGCTCCCACGTCATTATCATCCACGCTAATCTACCTGCGTCCCCACTACAGGTATCCTTGTCACTAACTAACCTTAACGTCACCTAATGTCATCTTCGCTAGATCCCTATCAATATAACCAAGCCCTCCCTGGCTTGGTTGTCATAGCCACCCCATAAACTATTGCGCATTTGCCCCCACTTGTGAGGGATGGTGGATTTGCCATCCCACCACATCGGGGGTCTCTCTATCAATTTTGCTCGTCCAAATTCCAACCAATTCAAAAATTTTCCATTTACTGCCAATTCTACCCACTATTATAAATTTCGTATCAAATCACTACCATCATCATCCGTCTACTTATTACATCCTCTCGGTGCGCCAATTCACGTCTACAGCCCGGCTTCGTACAGCCGAGCAATGAACGCGGATTCTTTTGTGCCGGCGGCTGGATGCGTCCCGCATTCGGGGCAGGGGCGGGGGCTTACCCGGGCCGAGATCCCACGCACCACCTCGGCGTGGAGCCATCCAATGTCCCGATCTCGACCTGCCGGCACGTCTCAATAGAAAGTGGTCGCCATGACGACCCTTCCTATCGGGCTGCCCGCTCCGCCTAGTGGAGCCCGGACGCGGCCGTTCCAAGCGAGGCACAGCGTGGATCGCGTACGGCGGTTCTTTCGAACCCGCCGCGGCTCGGATCCCCGCTGGTCCTCGCGGCACGCGAAGCTGCCCGACGCGCACCGAGGGCCCGATTCGGCTATAAGTCGTTCTAACTTCTAACCCGGTTACCGTCGATACTTCACCTGCATGCTTATACGCATACGCTACCCCTTTCTTGCTCATACATGCAGCCGTTTCCATGCTCCTCGTCGTACCTCTTCTTACACACCTCGGTACACTCATTCCGCTCACCGACTTGGTCACACACCTGACCACCGAACACCTTGGCACACATTCGTCGCTCGCACACCTCACCAACACACCTCTTCGCGCCCCCTCCTCTGTCACCTCCTCTGTGACAATCACAGGTGTGCTCTCACCCGCACACCCAACCACGTGCCTCACGACCAAGTCAAGTGTGCATTCCCACACACGCTCTACCATTCCAGGTGTGCATCCCCGCTCACCTGTCACAACCAACTCACGCTCCGTGCCACTCTCACTACTCTCACCACCACTCTTGACAATGCACTCACCCTTACTCCCGACAGCGCACTCTTTCCTCATGCACCCGTCCGTTACACACCTTTCTCGCGCACACTCTCCCGCACATTCTCCCGTTACACCCTCTGTAACACTCACCACAGGCGTGCATTCTCCCTTACTCTTGACAGCATGCGCTTTCCCCATGCACCCGTCCGTTACACACCTTTCTCGCGCATCCTCTTGCGCACACTTTTTCGTTACTTCCTCCGTAACACTCACCACACCGCGCTTCCCTGTGCTCCCTCGCACACGCGCTTCGACCAACTCGCTCCTGACGGCACACTCACTCCTCGGCGTGCACTTTTTCCTCACACACCCCATGGTCGGACATTCTCGCACACCTCTTTTTTCGCACACCAGACCTGTCGCACACTTCACCAACGGCCTTTCACGAACACCCGGATCCAAACCAATCCCCAAGCCGACTGAAGCTTTCCTCACATCATATACATTGCCACTCACCTCCGTACCTCGTCGTCGCACCTCCTTTGCCACCTGCAAACTCTTTATTCGGTTAGTGAGCATCACATCATGAGTTGAGCACCGACCTTGCACATATTCCATCACCTCCTCCTGGATTTCTCTTTTAGTTTCTGTTCGTCCCTTCTTAATTTCACTCACCTCTTCTTCCACTTCCTCTAATTTTTGTTTAACCTCTTTTATTTCTCGGTGCGTCTCCTCAAGTTCGTCCTCTAAGGCTACCGTGACCGTCTCTATGTGCATCCTCACCTCTCGGTCCTTCGTCTCCATTATCTCTGTCACCTCGTCCACCCTCATTGTCAGTTCCTCACGTACCATCTGACATTGCCTCTGCGTCGCTATTAATTCGTTTTTAATTTCTTTTTGTGTCGCCTTTAACCCTCCTAGTACCGCAGTGTTCTTTTGAACCTGCTCCACTAGTTCTTTTTGTCCCTCCGTCAGCTGTTCCACCTCCTCCGTCAGATCTTCTATTCCCCCTTGTAACTTTGCCGTATTATTTCTCACCTCTTTCTCCATACGCTTCTCACCTCGCTTTACCTCCTCGCGTAGCCCTGAAACCTCCTCCTTCATCTCCTCCCCTTCTTTTGTAGATGCCGCCCTCATCTGTCCCAATTCATCCCTCTGAGCATCCAGTTTGGTTTATACCCCGATTTTTACCTCCTCTATCTGCTCTCCCATTTGTTTAATTTCTCGGGCGGATTGCTCCCCTATCTCCCGCAATTTGCCTTCCATCCTATTTTCTAACCCCATTAACCCATTTTTCACCTCTTTTATCCCATTGTCTAACCCCTCAAATTTCTTGTCTAATCCCTCACCGGTACCCCTCGCTTCGTCCCTCATTACCCCCATTTGGCCCTCCAATCGCTCACCCTGAGCATCCATCCGGTTCCCCATTACCCCCATTTGCTCACCCTGAGCCTTAATTTGCTCACTCTGAGCCCTCATTTTTGCCATCATTTCAATCATAAAGACTCGCACGTACTCTGGCATCTCCGGCTCGGCTGCCGCGACCATGGGCGTGGCTAAATTTGGTGCCGCTGTAACCACGTGCGCGAGAGCGCCATTTTGTGCACCTGATACTCCCTCAACCGCCTCCTCATTGCTCCCCTCCATTTGATCCTGGGTTACTCCTAAACCCTCTATCTCTCCCACCGGCATCCCGTCGCCTTGACCAGCCATGGCGCGATTTCAAAATTCGGGTTTTTCTTTAAAAAAAAACAAATTTCGGCAGCTTGTAATTTTGACCAAATTTTTTTTTTTTTTTCTCTATTCGTTTTAAAAATTTGGTTCGGGCCCCGAATCTCAATCCCGACACCAATTGTTACTGATCGCGGATTAAGATGTTATTTACCGAGCGGTGGTATTGCCGCGACCGTTACAGGATCCCTGACTCACCCGATTCACCCAGGACTTTGGCCGGATCGCACCGCAGCTGCTCAATGAGGGGAAAAGACTAAAACGACGAATGCAAAGAGGAAAAGGAATAAAACGAATAGACGGACAGAAGAGTAATTGGATTTATTATTTACACAAGCAAAAAGGAGCAATCAAGGTTTATTTACAACACATAAGACGCAGGTGACACAGTGCAAATTTTAGCTTACCTACAGACTTAATTAAATACCCAGGGACAGAACAAACAAAACAAACTCACGTACACAAGAAGGGTGGAAAGGCAGGAGGTGGATGGCTGGAGGGAGGGGAAAGGTCCAAGGGGGTCCTGCAGCTCAACCGGCGCGTTTAGCAGCCGCCGTTCCTTTACGGTCCTGCTCCAAACCGCCGTTCAGGCCCCCTTTGGCTGTTGGGTGTTCTTGTTGCTGCGGCCTCCGCTGCGTTCCCAGGACTTGTCTGACTCGTTGGTCCACACCCTCAACTCTTTCTTGGTCCCTCACTCTTTACCACCGACTCCTCACCGCAACCAACGCAACCACTTGACCACCACCTCTACTGACTGACTCTTCACCACTCTCCACTTGACGACCGACTCTCAACCAACTCAGACCAACTCTTCACGGACCCTCTACTGGCAACCGACTCCACTGACTGACTCTTCACGACTCTCTCTTGGCAACCGACTCTCAACCAACTCAGACCAACTCACCACTCACTTCCGTGCGCGCCTTTTATAGCGCCTCCAGCGATTAAGCCGCCGGCGTTTTGGACACGCCCATCGGGGTGCTCACCTCGGCCCTGGTTGGTCGCGCGACCCTCGGGCTCCCCCCTCGATGACGACGGGCGGGTACGCCCCTCCTCCCCTCTATGACGAGGTGGAGACACGCCTTTCTTCTCCGACCCTGCCTCGTGGTCAATGGCGGTTATTGGAGGGGAGGTGATTTGGAATCGAGGGCTCAGCAATGACGAGAGGGGATGTAATATGGGCAATCGAGGCTCGGCAATGACGAAAGGGGATGTGAAGGAAATGGGGATTTTGGGGATGGGAATGAAAGGGGATCTATTCTCTTTCACTGGTGCAATGGAGTACTTCAATTAATGGGAGACACAGCCTTACCCTAGAACACAGAATAAGAGATAACTATCAACAGGGGTATTCTATTACTTGGCTGACGTGTATGCTTGTGGACTAATTATGGGATGCCCTTTCACCTTTACACAGCTCCGGAGGTAGGGGGGCGCAGAATAAACAATAATCATCACCAATTTACCACCACAATACAACACAATCAAAAAAATACAGTCCTCATCTCCGCAACAATATATATCTATCTATATATATATATATATATATATATATATATATATATATATATATATATATATATATTAGTATCTGTAATTTGGCGCTCCAACCGAATGAGCGAACGTCATGACGTCATCCTCACGCATGCCCGCATTGCCTGCAAAGCTCCGGAGGGGCCATCTAGCAGTGCGTCATTATGGATGTTAAATTCAGATACTGTCACATGTCACAAGTGTATGCAAAACTCAGTTACCGACCTGGTTTCGCCCTTGTTGGGGCTTCATCGGGGCAACGCAGTGAGCCTTCCATATACTTGTAACTCTGAAAACCTTTCGGTTATATATGAATTTATATATTGTAGCGACCCATGGGTCCCCCAAGCGAGACCAGCAACAGAATCTCCTTGCTCCAGCCGGTGACGTAACCGGCGGGCAAACCACGGCGCCGGGGTGGTCGGTCACGTGACCACCAAAGCGTGCCGCGCATGCGGTTATAATCCTTTGCACCTGTCGGTCACGTGACCACCAAAGCGCGCCTCGCCTGAGAGGCGTGCCTTTCGGTTTCGG
Source organism: Myxine glutinosa (assembly GCF_964187855.1). Lineage (NCBI taxonomy): Eukaryota > Metazoa > Chordata > Myxini > Myxiniformes > Myxinidae > Myxine > Myxine glutinosa. The sequence goes on along the minus strand of NC_136261.1, from coordinate 232,562,323 downwards.
TTGTGCTTTCTGGTTGTGATATATATGCAGCCCGATAAACGGGCTTTTTAGAGAGTTCCCGAGTTGGTTTTTACAATAAACATCTTCTCGGACGAGTTTGTGTCTTGCCCATCACTTCGTCCGTCTCAAGCAAGAGCCCTGCTCTTCACTGGTGACCCCGACTGCCCCCGAACGGATTCGGGGGCTGCAAACGGACACGGCAAGCGCGCCCTAGCCAGGGAAGCCACCTAGGCTGGTGACGCCGGCTTCTCCCGCACGGCTTCGGGCGCCGTTTCGACCGCGATTTCGACATGCCGGAGTTTCGGTAACGACGACGGCCATGACTATGAGGTTCGCGCACCACGCTCGGCTCCTCCTCTACAACCGGAGGGGCGACCCTATTCCGAGACCCTCCGAAGGCACGGCTGCTTCGTCACCTTCGCGCGCACTGACGTTGGCGGAACGGCTGCTTCGTCACCTTCGCGCGCACTGACGTTTGCGGCACGGCTGTTTCGTCGCCTTCGCGCGCGCTGATGTGCGCGGCACGGCCGCTTCGTCACCCTCGCGCACCTACAACTACAACCGCAACTACTTCTCCGACCCTGCATCCTCGGGAGGCCCGCGAGGAACCTCGGCAGCCTCCCCCGAGGCCTTGACCAGCCCCTCGGTTGGCTCACCTGCTTTTCGCGTGCACCGCTCGAGCCTTCTCGGCACTGCACCCGCGAACTGCAACCTCGGGAGGCCCGCGAGGAACCTCGGCAGCCTCCCCCGAGGACTTGCCCGGCCCCTCGGCCGCCCCCCATCCACTGCACCCCCCGTCCGACAACCCGCCACCACACCGGACCCCCCCCCCACCCCCCCGTGACTGGCCAGGGGTCGGGTCATCCAGGGCCCCCTCAGGTTGACCTTCCTGGATCAAGTCCATTCTGGGGGGGGCGTGTGTAGCGACCCATGGGTCCCCCAAGCGAGACCAGCAACAGAATCTCCTTGCTCCAGCCGGTGACGTAACCGGCGGGCAAACCACGGCGCCGGGGTGGCCGGTCACGTGACCAACAAAGCGTGCCGCGCGTGCGGTTATAATCCTTTGCATCTGTCGGTCACGTGACCACCAAAGCGCGCCTCGCCTGAGAGGCGTGGCTTTCGGTTTCGGTTGTGCTTTCTGGTTGTGATATATATGCAGCCCGATAAACGGGCTTTTTAGAGAGTTCCCGAGTTGGTTTTTACAATAAACATCTTCTCGGACGAGTTTGTGTCTTGCCCGTCACTTCGTCCGTCTCAAGCAAGAGCCCTGCTCTTCAATATTAGTATATATGTATATTTATTTCCTGGTGTTGGCTTAACGATTAAGTTGGCTGGTTTAAGGTCCCAAGTTCAAGCCGCTGTCATGCCGTTAACACCAGGTGGGTTGACTCAGCCTGTCATCCTTCCAAGGTTGGCAAAATAACACACTGCAACACAATTCCTCAAAAAACAAAATCTACCAAGATACAAACTTGTAAACCCATGAAGGTACCCACCAGTCAGTCATCTGTGGAGGATTTCACGTCAAACAACACTCATTAACCCTTCGTGTGCTGCATCTTGTTTTTTCAAAAATTTCATTAAAATTAAAAAAAAAAATTGGTCCTTTTCAACTATGCAGCCAAACCTAAACCAAGAAACCGATTCGGTTTGGATTCACGTTTACAACCAATAACCAACGTTCGTAAATAGACGTCGCGTTTACAACCAAGAAACAACGTTCTCCTGACGTCAACAATGTGCTAGCGACCAATTGACCAAATGCCGACGTTGGCCCAACGTTGTGTTAGCTGGGTGCGCAAGGTTGAGTCATAACATCCAGCATGAGAAGGTTGAGGTTTACTGTAGCACCCAACATTGGCCGATGCTGTGACAAGTCGGAATCCCCCATTAGGTGTCTTCACAATAAATGATGGCAACACGTCCTTCTAGTATCTAGGAATAGTTCATACTTATATTTAAGCGGTGTATAGGTAACTAACGGCTCCCTCAATCGCTCCCGAAAAAAATTAAAAAATAACCCGCGTTACGTGCCTGAAGCAAAAACATGCCGACTGTTTATTTACGACAAAACATCTCACTGCACGTTATATACATTATAGCTCGGGAATAACGTTCAGGTTTAATGTTATGTCAGTTAACTTATCTGGCGGTGGCAGACAATTATTTGCTTTCCGATTAACATACAAAAGTACCTTTAGATAAAAATCTAAATTTAGCAAACGAGTTATTTGTGGGATTCCTAATTTGTTCTTTACAGTTTCACGCTGTACACGTTTATCATTAGATGAATGTAGCAATCAGTAACGTTTCCTTATAGTTTGCCCAGAACCTTCGCCTTATTGTCCTTATTCATGAAAATAACTTGATTTCTGCTTTCTGAGTAACAGTATGTTCCTGTCACCGATAAAGCGCTTAAAGTCGGCCTACTGTCCAAAGAAAACAGGAAATAAAAATACAAAAAATGGGGCAAAGCCAATCTCGCGAGATGAAGTTAACCTCCTCAAGCAATCATTGAGAACGAATCTCAATTGAAAGCTAAAATGAATAAAAGTTATTTTCCGAAGGAATACATCTGAATTTTATTATAAACGTAATTATAAAGAGAACGACAAAAATAATTTGAATGAAATCTCGCGATATTTCCTCTTGATGGGGCGTGGCAACTTCGGAAGGGCGTGGTTCGTGAGAGTGTGGGAAATGCTGAGGTAGTCGTGGGCGGGTTTTTCGGCCTTCGTTTTTCCTCCTCGTGAACTATTCGGTGGTTTGCTGCTTCCTTTTCGTCGTCCTCGTTTCCCTGGGCTCGGTGGTGATACTGTGTCGCCAGGGAAGAGAGGTATTGACTGCATGACCTATCGCCCGTGATGTGAGTTGTACTAGTAGTAGTACTAGTACTACTACTAGTACTAGTAGTCGTACTGTACCCGACCTTATGGAAACCGTTCATGAGGATGTGGCTCATGGTCCAGGTCGGTGTATGTTGTTCTGATGTTGCATTGTGACTCGTGATCTTGGCGTTAAATCTTCTTTCACGATTTAATTTGTAACTCGGATGAGTATAAGTTGTATCGCCACGCCGTACACGATGGGGGTGTTGGTACAACTACAAGTAGCGTTTCGAAGACTTTGCTGTTTTGTCAAATACACAAACAGCTGAGGCCGAAATATACGGCTTCTTCTTCCGCCTCTTCAGCCCCTTTGGTGTATTTGCATTCACGTACTTTTCAAATGGTACTTCAAAACATTTTAAGCATTTGGTGCAAACATATTTTTCTCCGTATGATGTACACAGTATGTCGGATAACGGACTAGTGTTGTAGGTTATGAAATGGCAAACTAATTAAATATATAATGGGGTACAAAGGTGTATCCGTAACGTAAGTCATATTCCTTCGACCACAACCTTAGTCTGGGGAAAAAGATGGATGAACGGTTAATTAATGCCCAAAACGTCACATTCCTGCTTCTAACGGCAGTTGCATACCTCACTTAATCGACATCCTGTTAATTAAATTCCTCTCAACACACCCTCCCCTGCCCACTCCACCTCCTCCTTCTCCTTTTCATCCTCCTTTCTCCTCCTCCTCCTTCTCATCCTCCCTCTCCTCATCGTCGTCCTCCTACTCCTCTTCCTCTTCTCATCCTCCTTCGCTTTCTCATCCTCCTTCTCTTTCCCCTTCTCATCCTCCTTCTCTTTCCCCTTCTCATCCTCTTTCCCCTTATTATTGTCCTTCTCTTTCCCCTTCTTGTCCTCCTTCTCTTTCCCCTTCTTGTCCTCCTTATCTTTCCCCTTCTTGTCCTCCTTCTCTTTCCCCTTCTTGTCCTCCTCTTTCCCATTCTCGTCCTCCTCTTTCCCATTCTCATCCTCCTTCTCTTTCCCATTCTCGTCCTCCTTCTCTTTCCCATTCTCATCCTCCTTCTCTTTCCCATTCTCATCCTCCTTCTCTTTCCCATTCTCATCCTCCTTCTCTTTCCCATTCTCATCCTCCTTCTCTTTCCCATTTACATCCTCCTTCTCTTTCCCATTTACATCCTCCTTCTCTTTCCCATTCTCGTCCTCCTCTTTCCCATTCTCATCCTTCTTCTCTTTCCCATTCTCATCCTTCTTCTCTTTCCCATTCGCATCCTTCTTCTCTTTCCCATTCTCGTCCTCCTTCTCTTTCCCATTCGCATCCTTCTTCTCTTTCCCATTCTCGTCCTCCTTCTCTTTCCCATTCGCATCCTTCTTCTCTTTCCCATTATCATCCTCCTTCTCTTTCCCATTTACATCCTCCTTCTCTTTCCCATTTACATCCTCCTTCTTCTCTTTCCCATTTACATCCTCCTTCTTCTCTTTCCCATTTACATCCTCCTTCTTCTCTTTCCCATTCTCGTCCTCCTTCTCTTTCCCATTCGCATCCTTCTTCTCTTTCCCATTTACATCCTCCTCTCTCCCATTCTCGTCCTCCTTCTCTTTCCCATTCGCATCCTTCTTCTCTTTCCCATTCTCATCCTTCTTCTCTTTCCCATTATCATCCTCCTTCTTCTCTTTCCCATTTACATCCTCCTTCTTCTCTTTCCCATTTACATCCTCCTTCTTCTCTTTCCCATTCTCGTCCTCCTTCTCTTTCCCATTCGCATCCTTCTTCTCTTTCCCATTCTCATCCTCCTTCTCTTTCCCATTCTCATCCTCCTTCTCTTTCCCATTTACATCCTCCTTCTTCTCTTTCCCATTCTCGTCCTTCTCTTTCCCATTCGCATCCTTCTTCTCTTTCCCATTTACATCCTCCTTCTTCTCTTTCCCATTCTCGTCCTCATCTTTCCCATTCGCATCCTTCTCTTTCCCATTCTCATCCTTCTTCTCTTTCCCATTCTCATCCTTCTTCTCTTTCCCATTCGCATCCTTCTTCTCTTTCCCATTCTCGTCCTCCTTCTCTTTCCCATTCGCATCCTTCTTCTCTTTCCCATTATCATCCTCCTTCTTCTCTTTCCCATTTACATCCTCCTTCTCTTTCCCATTTACATCCTCCTTCTTCTCTTTCCCATTTACATCCTCCTTCTCTTTCCCATTTACATCCTCCTTCTTCTCTTTCCCATTCTCGTCCTCCTTCTCTTTCCCATTCGCATCCTTCTTCTCTTTCCCATTTACATCCTCCTTCTCTTTCCCATTCTCGTCCTCCTTCTCTTTCCCATTCGCATCCTTCTTCTCTTTCCCATTCTCATCCTTCTTCTCTTTCCCATTATCATCCTCCTTCTTCTCTTTCCCATTTACATCCTCCTTCTTCTCTTTCCCATTTACATCCTCCTTCTTCTCTTTCCCATTTACATCCTCCTTCTTCTCTTTCCCATTCTCGTCGTCCTTCTCTTTCCCATTCGCATCCTTCTTCTCTTTCCCATTTACATCCTCCTTCTTCTCTTTCCCATTCTCGTCCTCCTCTTTCCCATTCTCATCCTTCTTCTCTTTCCCATTATCATCCTCCTTCTCTTTCCCATTATCATCCTCCTCCTTCTCTTTCCCATTATCAGCCTCCTCCTTCTCTTTCCCATTTACATCCTCCTCCTTCTCTTTCCCATTTACATCCTCCTCCTTCTCTTTCCCATTTACATCCTCCTTCTTCTCTTTCCCATTTACATCCTCCTCCTTCTCTTTCCCATTTACATCCTCCTTCTTCTCTTTCCCATTCTCGTCCTCCTTCTCTTTCCCATTCGCATCCTTCTTCTCTTTCCCATTTACATCCTCCTTCTTCTCTTTCCCATTCTCGTCGTCCTTCTCTTTCCCATTCGCATCCTTCTACTCTTTCCCATTCTCATCCTTCTTCTCTTTCCCATTATCATCCTCCTTCTTCTCTTTCCCATTATCATCCTCCTTCTTCTCTTTCCCATTATCATCCTCCTTCTTCTCTTTCCCATTATCATCCTCCTTCTTCTCTTTCCCATTATCATCCTCCTTCTTCTCTTTCCCATTATCATCCTCCTTCTTCTCTTTCCCATTATCATCCTCCTTCTTCTCTTTCCCATTATCATCCTCCTTCTTCTCTTTCCCATTATCATCCTCCTTCTTCTCTTTCCCATTATCATCCTCCCTCTTCTCTTTCCCATTATCATCCTCCTCCTCCTCCTCCTCCTCCTCCTCCTCCTCCTCCTCCCCCTCCTCCTCCTCCTCCTCCTCCTTCTTCTCATCCTCATTCTCATCCTTCTTCTTCTTCTTCTTCTTCCTCTCATCCTCCTTCTTCTGCTCTTCCTCCTTCTCATCCTCCTTTCTCTTCTGCTACTCTCCTGTTAAATTTTTATTGTCAACTGTTTCCCCCTCCCACTTCCACTTTCCTCCTCCTCCCACCCCCCACTTTCCTCCTCTGCATATGTAATAAATATATGCCCCAAAGAGAAAGGGCACATCGTTGCATCCTTGAAACAGGGTCCTAATCACTAGTTTGATGCTTTTTTGCCTTGGTTTTTGTCCCCCGTCGCACCGCGGAGCGAAAGGGGGATCTATGGTTTTCCCCTCCGTCTGTGCGTGTGTGTGTGCGCCCGTGCGTGCGTGCGTGTGTGCGTGCGTTGAACCTTGTGAGCGAAATATCATAAAAAATAAATGATCTATTAACTTCTAATCCGGTGTTTGGGTGTATCGAGGCATAAGGAAGAACGCTATTGAAAATTGGGTCGCCACGTCAAAATCCAAGATGGCCGCCTTGCGTCTTCCACTTTGTCAACTCATCACTTCACCGACGGGGGACCGAGGCGAAACGGTTATTACTTGCAAAACCAAAGATTTTTCAAGTATATTGGTCAGTTTGAGTTTGTTATTCTGTCTTGTTTGTCTATCTGTCATTCACCTACAGGTCACAATTTAAAACCGATCTTCACAAAACTTCACCAGATGGTAGAGGTGGTCATGAGGGAAGAAGCCTATTGATTTTGAGGTCGAATTTCTAAAATTGCCATTTTTCAACCGATTAACTTGAAAATTGAACAGCATTTGCGTATTGAGTCACTAAATAGGGAAACGAACTATTTTGAGGTCAACTCAAGGTCAAACTCACAAAAGCGTTCATTTTCATTTGTAAAAATGGTCAATTTTCATCCAATGGACTTACAACTTACAAAATAGCGGTTGCACAATGCCTCACTGAATTGGGAAACAACTATTTTAAGGTCAAAATGTCAAAGGTCAACTCATGGTCAAACTTCTAAAATTATAAATTTTCATCTGAAATATCATGAATATAAATCTAATTGACCCAAGATTTTTGATTAAGATAGTCAATTATAATCTTCATGAAATGCACAATTTGATGTATCCATGGCAACTTTATTTTATGGTGGTGGATTTTACAAGTATCATGCCCAGCACGTCGTCTTGTTTATTTGGTTGGTTATGCAAGTTGTTTATCAGCCACGCTCGATTTTGTGGGTCCCACATGCAGATCTACATGACTCTAGATTGTGAATTCTCAGATCTACTGTAGTCTATACATCTCGGGACATTTTGCATCGTTAATTTCTGTCTTCTTTCTTACACTGGAATTTAGTACTTGTAGATGTTGTGCATTGTTTGGTTATCTGTTGCATTTTTTAGGATGAAAATCAATTCGTTCTGCACCTGATACTAGCTTTTCGTTTTTGCTTCCTTGCCAGATACTGCAGATATGCTGGAGACGCTTCGTGGCTGGCTTGAATACTGTGTCGAGTGGGCAGCCAAGGATCCGTATGGGTTTTTGTCCACTGTACTGCTGGGCCTCTCTCCACTCTTCCTGGCCAGTGCTGCTTTGTCGTGGCGACTGGCTAAAGCAATAGATGCGAGGGACAGGGACACTCGTCGCAAAGCACGGAGGAATGAGAATGTGCAGCGTTTGCGCAATAAGGGGAAAAAAGGGGACTGATGTGTCTTCGAGGTGGAATTAGAGATCCGTCTACGTCTCAAAACTTCCCAATGGACTTGCACCTTCTTATTATGCCCAACACGAAGCCGTCTATCTCCCTATTTTTTTTTCTTGTTTTCTAATGCCATCTGAAAGTTATCGGCCATTTTCATTGTTAATTTTTTAACATCTCTTCTCGAGAATATATTGATTGAAAGTGTTTTAACTATCCTGGAATGTCTTTTCAGCCTCCATTTGTTTTGTTTTTTTGTCAATAGCTTCATGAAGACTTTCTGGAGTAGTTTGTTGTGATAAAGATTGCCCTGTATATTTCCTGTTCAACCGTTTAGATTGTACACAGTATTTGCTTTTTAGGTTTTTTTCCACAAATTTGGGCACACTGTACACATAAATATTGATGTGTTGTTTTCTTCTTTGTCTTCTTATTTGTCTTTTTTTATTTTTTCATTCGACTTCGATCTCTTCCTGAGATTTTTTTTTTGCTGCAAATGATCCTTGGTCTGATTGTTTTCTGTAAAAGAAGAGGGTGATGAGGGTGTTGTTTAGGTGGTTCTTGGGGTTTTTATTAATAAAGGCAGGAATGTGCGATATCTTTAAAGTGAGGATTAAGGTGTCTTGTGCTATGTTCGGCCGGCAAGTCCCGACATGGTGGTGTACTCTGCAGACCTGATGCTGTGCGTGACCTGCAGACCTGACTTACAATGAGGTCTATACACTTGGTCTTTCCTTGCTGTGGAAAATTTGCTGTCGTGCATTCTTTCATGTACAGCCAACCAGAAATGCATGACCTGGGTAAAGAACGTAATGTGGTTGTGATACTGTTACGTAACCAGAATGATGATTTCAAGACTGCTGTTGGGGCGGGCCTATCACTGTTTCAAAACTCGTTTGAGGCCAAAACCTGTTTTGGAACCATTCGTAACAGACATTGTCAATGCATGCTTTGAACCGATTCACAAGTTGATTTTGTTGCCTTTGCACACTGTAGATGGATTTTTTTTTATTTACAGGTGCGAAGCTCATGAAAGAGCAAGGTAGAACTAACTGGGACAAACATCAAAGGGAATGAATGACCAGGATAAGAGGAAACATTGAAACTAGTAAGTGATATAGTTGGGTTAGGAAAGGTTAATGGGGGTAATGAAGATAATGGGTTAGGGTTAAGGATGATAAGAGATGGCGGTGCACTGCTTGCTTGAAGTCCTGGAGGGAAAAGAGACCAAAAAAAAAAAAAACTTTCATTAATATAAGTTACCAATGAGACGACATGAATGAAATAAAAGATGCTAAGTTTGGGGAAATGTTTTCAGGTGCTGTTAATATTGTGGGATCATTTTAATTCTTTCAAATACAAGTTTTCCAGGCCGCATCAGTTGTGCAAATAATATGGGAATAAGTGAACATGGTAGTGGCAGTATTAAAAAATGTTTTAACCAGCAAATGATGGAAATACTTGAGAAATGATATTGGTTGTTTTCAAAATTGTACTTTGAATTTATTGTTTTGCTGTCATTTGAAGCTCTTGCCATTGGGTAGGTAAATAGCTGGATACTCTGTGAAAGGATGTTTAAAATAATTTGGAGAGCTTTAACATTGAGTTGGATCAGATAGCCCAGATTCCTGACAACCAACACATATTTGTTGGCAGTTTAATGTCATGTATTTGTTACCTTGTGCGCGAAAAGTGGGGTTAAGCAATTGGTTTACTTTTGTCTGTCTGTCTACAAACGTTGATTTATGATCGAGGAACAACTTCTTTTTTTTCATTTTAAAAATTGAATGTTATGTTTTGAACATAAATCGGAAAACGAACCTTTAGTTTAGCAGTACTTTGGCTCTGAATTCTTCCTGATCGCGCATGTAGAGACGAGCGAGATGATATTTTTACTCTGTCCATCTGAAAATCAAAAAACAAGAAAGAGCAATCGGAGATTGCAGACTCTCACCAGGATGTTTTCAGTGGTTTTAAAGGCTTTTGTGTTAAAACAAATATGGCGGCCGAACCACGTAAGCGATGATGTCATCATTTATTTATTTTTATCCACCAATTTATCCCTAGATTATGCTCAAGAAATTTCATCTTGATCGGATGAAGTTTTGTACTTGTCGAATTATGTCATAATGGAGGCACCTATGACCATCATTAACAAATGTTATTCCACATGGAGAGTTATTGTTATGTTATTGTTATTCCACAATAAGCCATGTCTCAATTTTTTCTATGCAGTGCTTTTGGAGATGGAGGTGCAAATGTTTTCGGTTTTTCCAAGATGGCGGCCGAACCACGTGACCTATGACGTCATAATTATCAGGAAAAAATTATACAGGTGGAATTGCACTTATGGTGAAAATTTCGTCAATCGGCCGACGGTTGCAGAGAAAATCAGTTATTCTGTGCGGACAAACAAACAAACGGACTCAAATGCAATACCCTCTCCTCAGGCGAGGGTAAAAATTGAAAATCATTCTAAACAGGAAACCTACCATTTTAAGGATGTCATAAAGGACACAAACAGGCATGAATAACTAATGTAACATGTTAAATAAGGTGGTGTAAAAGATGCTGCAGCAATGGTGGTAAACTTCCAAAAAAAAAATTTTCTAAAACCTTTAAAATCTTTTATTTCAATTTAATTATATATTTGAACACAGAACAGAAATCGCTGTATTGGCACTTTCAAAAACCTTTCGTTTAACAGTGTTTTAGCAGACCGATTTCCCAGTTAGCACTGCCGTTGGCCAAACGTAATTGTGTCCTTTGACCTAGCATTGGGCGTAGTCTCAACTATTTTACGCCATGTGGCTGTTGTTGGACCGATGGTAAATAGACATTGCTTTTACTGACCAATGTGGTAAATCCTCTTGTGACCATTGCTAATGTTTGGTCAGTGTGCTGGCTCGGTAGAAACGAGAATTTTTGAAGAAAGAAGGCGCTTGGCTTTTGTGGTGCAGTTTTGCATGTATGCTTGTTTTGTGTTCATACAATTTTATAAACTTGACATTTCCTGACAATTTATGATGCCTAACAAGGTTACTTTGGAGATTGTTTTCTACCCCATAAGCTGTTATGTTTGAGTGGTACTTGTAGCCTTGATGGTGGAAGTGCTTTGGCCTTGCTGGGTGAGGAAGTCAGAGAGAGACACAGCTGTGCTGATATTGCGGTCCATGACGAGTTTGTGGCCGGTGCCGCAACAGCAGATAGCTGAAGGACTCCAAGTGGTGATGGGATATTCAGGGAGGAGCTTGTAGTTAAACCCACATGCAGGAGTAACAGAGGCATCTGTGTACTTGTACATTCATTGCAAGGACATTAGGAGATTATGTGGGATTTAAACCTGAGATCCCAACATGATGAGATAAGTATTTAGAGAGGATCACCAATTTTTTTTTTTTTAACGTTGGAGGCTCCAGGCAGGACTGTATAGCCCTCATCGAGGCCAGGCCTTAAATAAAAGAGAAGAAAAGTGTATGATAAGTGCATGGTGTTTGTTTGCGAGAAAGAGATATTGAAGCTAGCCCGGTAGCTGTAGTTTGCATGCGACAGAAAGTAAGACCAGCAATCCTGGCAATCCTGGAGTGTAAGATGGTTCCGCGCACCACTTTAACGCCCCTAAGTTGTCATTGGAGCCTCCTGCGATGAAGCTAACTCCGAGGGCCTTTCACTCACTCACCGCAGGCAGGTTGGTGGTCTTTGTCTTCTACCGACTCCTCTCCGGCCTAGCTCCCTCAGCTCTGTCTGTGCTCTGTCCCCAAAATATTCCTACAGGTCGCACAAGATCTGCCAGCAACCCTCTGGTGAAACTGCCAAAATCAAGACTCTCTATTCACCTTCACTCTTTCATTCCTCTTTTCTCCCACCTCTGGAACAAACTCCCTCACTCTCTTCAATCCCACTCCACCCTCTAGGTCTTTAAAACAGCTGTTCACCACCATCTCTTATTTTCCCCCATCCAAAACCTTGATCTTTTCTACCCCCGCTAATTGACCCCAGATACACTTTTTTTAAATTCCAACTTCTTTCCTGGAAGTCCTTGCAGTGTCCATATGTTTTATACCTCTCCCACCTCCCCCTCAAGCCCTTTCCCACCTCCCCCCAAGCCCTCTCCCTCCCACATTTCTCTCGATGTCCCTGCTCTCAAATGTTGTGTTTGTGTCCTTCCCCTTCTCTCCCCATCTTGTCTACCACTCCCCTTATTTTGTGTTTTTTGTGTCGGTTTGACTTTTTGTGTGATTAATGTTAGCTCTTTCACGAGCCTCGATGTTGTATACAAAAAAAAAAAAGTCAGGGCAGTAGTACTACCCTGCGCAGTTGCTGTCTACAACCTACTACCTAAAAATTGCCAACATTTAAAAAGAAATATGACTGATGACAGATACCATCTCTTCACGGTTACAATCCTGGTCGGATCGCCACTCCGACACAGGAAGTCAGGGCAGGAATTTGTTAATGGTGCCATTGATTGGTTGCCGACTCCGCAAAGGACACCGTGGAATCTTTAACATCCACCACCTAATTCCGGCAGACGGACACCCAGTTTGGCGTCCGTCCGAGGGATGGCACACGTTGAATCGTCCCCGACTCTGAAACACGGGGATGATAGTTTATATCAGGGTCGAGATTATAACCCAGGTTAGACAGGTTGGAGCTGAGTGTGCATACCCTAAAGCCATCCTGCCAGCTCGCCAACATACCTGACATCAATATTTCAATTCGGTTAACTCTACCATTTAAAACTTGCCACAAAGCTGAAATTGTATTACTATTACAATTAACTCGGGCATGCCCGTACTATATCTATATCTAAAATTATATCCCCCCCCTCTATTTACATGAAATGGTTTGGTCCAAAGCGAACGGCTTGCGAGTACGGTGACAATCCCCCCCCCCCCCCCCTCTATTTACATGAAATGGTTTGGTCCAAAGCGAACGGCTTGCGAGTACGGTGACAATCCCCCCCTCTATTTACATGAAATGGTTTGGTCCAAAGCGAACGGCTTGCGAGTACGGTGACAATCCCCCCCCCTCTATTTACATGCAATGGTTTGGTCCAAAGCGAACGGCTTGCGGAGTTTGGTAAAGAAATCGCCATAGCTCGGTAACTACTTGTCCGATTAATATGAAACCTTGAAAAGGCACATCCTCGGGTCCCCAGCAATATACCTGGCAAGTTTCAAGTATATCGGACCGGTAGTTGTCGAGAAACAGCGGTCGCATACACACACACAGACACACACATACACACACACACACAGAGATTACTGGAATTATAGATAGATAGGACTTCCCCAAAATATGTCATCTATGATCGTCTTGCAGGTTTGAAATGGCAAACTGATTAAAATACACGATGGAATACGAAGGTATCTGTGCTTCAGCCACACCTTTGTCTGGGAAAAATATGGACAGAGGGTTAATGCCCAAAACATCAGAAACGTTCTTCTAACGGTAGTTGGCATACCTCACTCAATCGATGTGCTGTTAATTAAATTCCTCTCGACACATTTTATTATGTCTGTACAAACTGTTGAGCATGTTTGGGGGTTTTAAATTGTTACATTTTATTTTGTTCTTTACTTTGTTACCTTTATCACTGATTACCGTTTGAGCACGTTTGTTGCTGTTTTCGTCATTGTGCTTCAGACGACATCTTTCATCGCTCTGGAATAGTTGCCCTTTGAGCGTGGGAAGCACCAGCTCCGTCGCCCCTGAGTTGGGATGGGGGTCAAGGTAGGACCTCGCTGCTCCCCGAAGATCGGCTGGAGGTCGTGTGGAATCTTTGCTGCGAAATCGGACGCCTGCAGAAAGATCACAACACATTGGCAGTTAATCCATCAGAAGAAGTGGGCCTGCGGTCCGTGGCCCATTGGTATGCTGTTGGGGTTTCGTGCTTGGAGGCGCGTGCTCGATGAAAGGCCAACGTTGCCGAAATGTCCGGTGGGAATTGGTAGGTGTTTGTGGGTGGGAGAGCTAATGAATGCGGAGCAATGTGCAAATATCCTAATGGATTATTCTCAAACGTTTGTACTTTTTAAGAGGGGAAGGCGGTGGGGTGTGGATGCCACAAAGCGTGGAAGGAATCACAGTCCTTGCAAATCAAGTGGCAAGACAAATAAGCAATTGAGAATTTCCAGGATGACCATGACAGTTTAAAATTTTGTACAATATTATCTTGATATAAGATTGCAGCATTAACATTCCCAATGCGAACCAACCTACAGAGAATAGTTTGTGGACAATCTTGTACAAGGAAATGCCATTAGGTCCTTGCATATGGTGTTTGCACACCACATTAATGTAACCTCTCATCTCAATTTACTTGCCTTCAATGTAATATTTTTACCATACAACTTTATCTGCACCCCCTTTATCATCAACTTGTATCACATGTGATCTCTCGGCAAATTATTTAGCCAGGGTAATGTACAATGAGTGGCCTTTTTGCTTCTTAACATCGGTGAGACTTGCTCGATCTACATCCCACCATTCATGAGGAGAAATGTGGTTCTGGTGATTCATGTGCTGGAAGATAAGTGACTGAGTGAGAGAGACAGTGGAGGTGAGTATTGATTGATTCTAGATTTTCCAGAAGGATATAAAAAAAAAAGGGCGGGGGGGTTGCTGGTGTACTGCTTGTGCCCTGTGAGAAAGATCGGCTCATAGAATCGGCTTCATTCCAGGAGATGCCAATAATCTTGGAGGTCTTGGTTTCCAGGGTGTCAACCTGAGCGATGTGTGAGGCAGAGGTGCCAGTCCAAAGCGGGGAGCAGTACTTGCAGTACTCCATCAAGCTACAGATGAAAGCCTTGTCGGTGGATAAGAGTTCAGGTGTTCTAACGAAGGACTTTGAAATGTGTTTTGCCCAAGAAAGATCATGGCTGATAATGAGCCAGGAGTTTGAATGACTGAACTTCTTCAAGAAGATGAGAGAGAGAGAGAGAGAGAGAGAGAGAGAGAGAGAGAGAGAGAGAGAGAGAGAGAGAGAGAGAGAGACTTTTGTATCTTTTTATTATAAAAATAGAAAAAGAAAACCCCCAAATAGGGGTCACATTGTCATTTCAAGCAGAGAAACAAACAAAAAATATTAATACAGTAAAATACAGTAAAAATTATGCACAAAACATTTCACAAAACAATAAACGTTTCTCCAGGATTTTACAAATGACTTCTTTCACGCACCATTTGGTCTCAAACTGTGGCAGCCTTCCTGTTATGGAGAAAAAGGCAAAGTCTAACTTTACACGGCTCGTCACAAGATTTTTAAACAAGAATAAGGCATTTTCCTCATTAGCTCCGAGATCATCAACTTTTCTTTTTCTTGATTTATACACTGCCATTTTTGCCTGTGCAAGCAGGAAATTACCTAACACATCATTCATATTCTTGTGTGAGATGTCTAAGCCATAAATGAAAACACAAGTGTTGAAAACCAAGCCAATCCTGCCAAAACAATTCTTAAGAAAGATAAATAAAGGAGCCAACCGTTGACATTCAACATAAATATGAAAGAGGTTTTCAGGTCTTTTACAAAAGGGACATTCATCTGCTAGGAGACTTGAGAAGCGGTGCAGCAAGTGGTTAGAGGGGAGGATCCAGTGTGCAAGTCTCCATTGGAGGTCACCATGTCGTGGCGGCACAGGAGGATGATAGAATCCTTTCCAATTAGGAAAATATGGGGGGGAACAAGGTAAGAGGTCTCTCCATCGAACCCTCCGCTGTGTCATTTGCCCTTGCAAAAGGAAACTTACGCAACCCAAATAGAGGTCTTTTTGTTTAGGAAACCCATTGAATCCTATGCTAAAGGGGGTACACGGAGGAGAGTTGGCAAGAGAAAACTTGCAAATAAGTTCAGGAAAGGTAGCAGGAGAGGCACCTTGTTCGTTGTCTGCTTGGACTTGCTCCCAGTTAGGTGCAAGCTGTACATAGGTATGAAGCACACAGCGTAGCATACGTGCCACAACTCTGGAGGATCGCACGCCAACCAGGCTTGCCAATGCATCAGCTCCAATCCAACTGCCACTTGGGCTTAAAAGATCGGCGACCGATTTTATGTTCTTCGCGACAAAGCGTTGAACGAGGCACCTATCAGCAGGCATATCATGGAAAATTGAATTGTAAAACAAAGGTTCCATCAAGAACATTTGCTTTGTGTACGAATGCGTAGCTCTTGTTGTCGTTAGAGTTCGCCATGCGTTTAGTACACTTTGATAAAACCTGGAGAGGGGAGACATATCAAGATGCGAGAGATCCATCAAGAATATAGCGTGGTCATAGCCTAGTCTCCCCGCCTGCTGCAAAAGGCGACGAGCGACGCCGACCCAAGGTGGAGAGGGGTGCATGTACAGCATGCGTAGAGCAACCGAAAGTCGAAAGGCCATTAACCGGCTCTTTATGTCAACCAGGCCTTGGCCTCCATCGGTCAGTGGCAAGCTGAGGACCTCGGGTCGCAACCAGTGCTTTCCATCCCAGAAGAAAGACACAAAGCACTTCTGGAGCTGTTGAAGCAACACTACCGGAGGGTGCAGCACAAAGAACCTGTGCCATAGGGTAGAGGCCACCAAACTGTTGATCACCAAGACCCTTCCACGATAAGACAGTTGTGTTATCAGATTTCTCCATTTTTGCAGTTTCCCTTCAACAAGATCCAACAGACCAGCCCAATTCTTTGCTACTATGGCGTCATTACCCAAGAACACTCCAAGGTATTTCACGCCATCAGTGGCCCATGCAAGAGGAGCAGGAAGTTTGGGTGCCGAGTGACATGACGGACCAAGCCAAATGGCGCTCGTTTTCTCCCAATTCACTTTGGCTGAAGAAGCCTTTTCAAACACGGATAGACAATAACGGACAACGTTAATGTCATTGAGGTTCCGCACAAAAACACACACATCATCAGCATATGCCAGCACCTTAATGGGCCGTTCAAGATGAGAAAACCCAACCCCGGTTAGTCTAGCACGCAAATAACCCAGTAAGGGTTCGATGGAGAGAGCATAGAGCAAGCCAGAGAGGGGGCAACCTTGTCGAATTCCCCTGTTGACAGGCAAGGGTGTAACAAGTCCATTGTTTATCTTAAGCACACTAGAGATATTGTTATACAGTATCTTAATGTAAGAAATGAAGGTCGGACCAAGTCCAAACCGTTCAAGCACTTTGAAGAGGTACCGATGATCGACGCGGTCAAAGGCCTTCTCCTGATCAAGGAGAAGGAGTCCCAAATCTGTGGGGTTTTCTTTGCACAGTTCAATCATGTCTCTTACGAGGGAGATGTTGTCATAGATGGAGCGCTTGGGTACACAATAACATTGGTCTTCTTTCAACAATGAGGAGAGATGAGGAGTAAGTCGCAATGCCAGGGCTTTTGAGAATACTTTATAGTCTGTGCATAGCAAAGAGATTGGGCACCAGTTTTTAATATAGAGCAAGTCTCCTTTCTTTGGAATGAGGGTGAGAATAGCCCATCGGCAACTCTGAGGGAGCTCTCCAAGCTGGCAGCTTGCGTTCAAGGTGTTGAGGAGTTCGGGACCCAGTAGATGCCAGAATTTATTATAAAATTCAGTTGTGAGTCCGTCCAATCCGGGCGCTTTCCCAACAGCAAGGCTGTGCAGAGCGGCGCCAAGTTCGTCCAAGGTAATGGGCCCCTCCAGGTAGGAACGTCCACCCTCACACAACACTGGCAGCCCTACGGAGATAGAGGCGACACTGACGGGATTTATTTGCTCCATCGAGTATATTTTCGAGAAATATTCCTTTGTGACAAGTTTAATAACTGATTGGTTGAAAGTGATGGATGAGTCTGCCAAACGCAGTTGAGAGAGCTGTTTGTTCGGGAGGCGTTTCTCTAAGGAAAAAAAATACTTTGTTGGTATGTCTGTCTCGTTAAGGTGCTGCACCCTCATCCGAACTAGGGCACCACGTGCATTCCTCTCAGTTATTTCTTTCAATAAAGACTGTTTTTCGGTTAAGGCTCTTTGCACATTATTATTTTGTCCTGTGACCCTCTGAAGATGTAAAATCTCTAATTGCAATAATTTCCTTGCTTCATAATCAGCCCTTTTTGAGAAGCTCTGGTATTGTTGGCAGAAGCCTTTGATTTGGGTTTTTACTAGATCCCACCACACCAGTGGGTTAACAGAACAGCTTAGCTTCCGTTCCAAGAGATCTGTCCAGAAAGATTCAAAAGCCTGAATAAAGTTGAAGTCTTCTATTAAGCTATTGTTGAACTTCCAGTGAGAACTCCCTGGACACGGTTTCGAGAGTTGAACGAATGCTCGAGCTAGGAAGTGATCGGAGAAACCGGAAGGCACGATGTCAGATTTGCAAACTCCATGTAACAGGTGAGAATTTACATAAATGCGATCAAGCCTCGCAAGTGAGATGTGGTTGTTGGAACAACGACACCATGTGTAGGATTGTTCGGAAGGGTGTTGCAAGCGCCAGACATCATGGAGATTATATTTTGCGATGATATTTGCAAAGAGTTTTGCGGTACATGGTTGAGGTTCCGGCCCGTTTCGGTCGCATGAGGCATTAACAGTACAGTTAAAATCGCCACCAATAATTAGACAAGTCTGCAGATCCAGTGTTTGGAGGAACTTTCTCAGTTCAGCAAAGAAGGAGATCCGCTCACCATTTTTGCTTGGGGCATACACATTAAGGATTGTAAACTTGGCCTGATTGAGGTAGAAGGTCACAGAGGCAAGATGGCCATCAATGATATTCGCAAATTGAAGCGAGGATGGTTGGAAATGTTTCCCTAAGACAAACATGATTCCTGCCTTAGACGAGGAGCTGTTACTAAAGAAACACTCCTTATCCATAATGAGCCGCCACTGGGCCTGAACAGATCTGACAGCGTGGGTCTCCTGCAACAACGCTATGTCGAGACCGTTTGCGTTTATCAGCTGCTTGATCTGGATCTGGCGGAGTGAACTTCCACCACCATTGACATTTACTGTTCCAATCTTGAAACTCACCATGAATTAACTTAGAGTCTTTTTCGTCTTGGCGATCAATTTTCTTAAACGGTGACAATGTGTCTGAGGAAAGTTGAATAAGTCAGGCCTGCGTATAATAGCCTGAGCACACTCAAGGAAGGACGGTAAATCGGGAAAGTATTCTGTTAGGTTTATACTGCGTTTCCTGTACGTATTTTGCAAGAAAAGTCGTATTTGTTCAGGGGAAGTAGGACCTAGACTGGTAGGTTTCTCCATTGCTTCCACCTGGCTGTTTGCTTCCTCCAGGTCAGATTCGTCGGAGTCAGTTTTAATTTCCGAATCACACAAGCTTGTATAATCCTGCATGTCGCTGCTGTCATCAATATTGGCACACGGACCTGCACTAGTTGTAACATCTGTGTGCTCTCCCACCGTGGGAACATTGCTTTGAGGAATAACAGCAATAATCTGTGGATTTTGTGAAACAGAAACAGCATCAGCAGATGCAGCGATGTTGCTTCCTCCGACTGCAACAACCTCCGATGGTGTGGCGGTATCTAGCAGAATAGGAGTCTCTTGCAAGATATTGATTCCTGCGATTCCAGCTTCACCCGGTGATGAAGTGAGAGCAGTAACTGAGACAGTTTCGCTATTTTCTGCTGGCGGGAATTCAGCATCATCATGCTCAGGATTAACATTTTCCAAAGTGACAGCAAGTTCATCACCAGTGGCCTCGGCAGGTTCATCACCAATGGTCTCAGCAGGTTCATCACCAGTGGTCTCGGCAGGTTCATCACCAGTGGTCTCGGCAGGTTCATCACCAATGGTCTCAGCAGGTTCATCATCCATGGTCTCGACAGGTTCATCACCAGTGGTCTCAGCAGGTTCATCACCAGTGGTCTCAGCAAAATCATCAGAGGACTTTCCAATAGCCGAGTCCGTAACAGGTGAGACGATTCCATTTGATTTGTTAACAGGTAAACCAGTCCCTGCATGTGGAACGTCTATGTCCTCACATGAAAGGGGGCCGAACTTGTTGGCTGTAGGTACAGGGTTTGTCCCAGGTAAGCCTTGTAGAGTGGCATCGGTCACGACTGGGGGGGTGTTACCGACAGGTTGCTTATTGTTAAATGCTGCCTTTTTCTGAGTTAAATGACCGTCGGGAAGGGTCTTTCTCTTTCTTGACGGAACAATGGTGAAACCATCCCCGACGTTCGTTGTGCTGTTTGGATCATCGGGATGGGAAGGCTGAGCGTTATTGCCGGACATGGAAGATGTTCCCTTCACAGCCGAAGCAAAAGATGAAGAAGAAGAATCCTTGTTGCTTACGTGGTTTGTCCCATCGTTCGACGAAGCCGTTTTTGGGCAAGAGCGTTTCAGGTGTCCGAATTTACCACATTCAAAACATTTCAAGGTGTCAGTGGTTACGTATAATTGGTAATCATGATTATCAATTTTGAATTTCAAAACAATGTTCAGCGTTCTTTCGACGTTAGAAGGAGGAAGTACAAGATAAGCTTGTCTCCTGAAAGACATCACATGTTTAGCCCGGTCGTCCTGGCAACGTAAAGGTAACATCGTGACATGCGAAACCACAGTACCATAACGAGATAGTTCGGAGACCAGTCTCTCGTTCTTCAGGAATGGAGGACAGTTCGAGATGATGACCTTAACGGCTGGAGTGTCGAGAGGGGACACGAGTACGAAATGTCCGTCATCTGTCGATAATCCTGTACATACAATCTCGTGAACCAGTTCAGCCTCGGATACGAAAATAACGACACGTTTGTTCATTCGTGAGGCCGCGCGAACTTTATCAATACCGATTATGTTGCCCACAGCAATAACGAGGTCTTCGACGCTGACCTCGTTCGGTGGGACACAAACAACGCCATGTCTACGAGTTAACGCTTCGTATGCCGCGTAACGTGAAAACGAAGTCATAATTTACAGGGGACGAGGGGGGGGGGGGGTGGGACAGGGGACGAGGGGGGGGGGACAAGGGACGAGGGTGGGGGTGGGATGGGGAACGAGGGACGGGGGATGAGGGACGGGGGACGAGGGACGGGGGACGAGGGACGGGGGACGGGGGACGAGGGACGGGGGACGGGGGGGGGGGGGGGACGAGGACGGGAGAGTGAATATCGCTCTCGAACAGTGATTAATTAATTACGAGCCGAGACAGATTTTCAAAGGCGAAAACAAACACAGCTGGTGGAGAAAAAAGCGATCAGCCGCAGGACGGGATGGGCCGCCGATTAATGCAAAAGTTATCCACAAACAGCTGCGGGCTCTCTTTCTCTCTCTCAGAAAAAGGAAAAGGAAACAAAGGACACGGAGTGAATATAAATACAAACGAGATAAGAAAAAGGGAATCGAGGAGGGAAAAGGGAGGCAGAGGGGGATGGGGGAGGCCGAAGCCCCGAAGTGTTGGGTCTGATCAAAGGGGAGGGGTTGGGGCACAAATGCAGAGTAAGGATGTAAAGATAAACGAACAGGGGGAAGGAAAAGGTGAGATACGACGTGGAAAGGGACAAAAGAGTAGAACAGCAGAGCAGCTCGTACCTCACCACACATGCACAGCCACCATCTTGCCGCGCCCAAACACACCGACAGCCAGCAGAGGGCGCACGAGAGAGAGAGAGAGAGAGAGAGAGAGAGAGAGAGAGAGAGAGACAGACATTGTTGCGGTTTTGAGAACCCC
The DNA here is from genome assembly GCF_964187855.1 of Myxine glutinosa. NCBI lineage: Eukaryota > Metazoa > Chordata > Myxini > Myxiniformes > Myxinidae > Myxine > Myxine glutinosa. The sequence goes on along the minus strand of NC_136261.1, from coordinate 232,540,825 downwards.
TCAGTTGTAAATACTTGTAAATAATAACTCTTGTAAATATCCCATCATTTAATAAGGTCAAAGGTCGCAACCATAGTTATTCCATATGCCACACGTAGGACACCATAGGACTTTAGTTATTTCCTTAGTATGTGTTTCAGATAAGGCTGTGTTCCCAATAGTTGAATCTGCGTTGCATTAATCAACGATTATAATTTAACATTAATAACTGGGAATGGATTTAAAAAGATCTCCAAACAATTTGAAATCAATCATTTGACTGTCCGGAAGATCATCTACAAGTGGAGAAGATTCCAAACAACTGCCGACTTGTTCAGGCCAGGCCGCCCCAGCAAGTTCAGCCCGAGAGCAGACCGCAAGATGCTGAAAGAAGTCTCTAAGAACCCCAGAATGTCATCACGGGACCTACAGGTAGCTCTTGCAACTGTTGATGTCAAAGTGCACGAGTCTACCATTAGAAAGGGGCTGCACAAATTTGGTCTACATGTGAGGTGTACCAGGAGGAAACCTTTGCTGTCCAGAAAGAACATCAGGGCAAGAATAAAGTTTGCCAATGAACACCTAGGCAAAGACCAGCACTTCTGGAACAATGTGCTCTGGACAGATGAGTCAAAGGTAGAGGTATTTGGCCACAGTACCAGAAGACATGTTTGGCGAAAACCAAAGACAGCATTTGACCACAAGAACCTGATACCAACTGTAAAGCATGGTGGTGGAAATATTATGGTTTTGGGTAGCTTTGCTGCATCAGGGCCTGGGCAGCTCACCATCATATAATCCACTATGTATTCTTCATTGTACCAGAGGGTGCTTGAGGATAATGTGAGGCCATCTGTTGGAAAGTTGAAGCTCAACCGAAGGTAGACCTTGCAACATGACAATGACCTTAAACATACTAGTAAATCTACCAAGGAATGGCTGAAAAGAAAGAAATGGAGGGTTCTGGAATGGCCAAGTCAAAGCCCGGATCTAAATCTCATCGAGATGTTGTGGGGGGATTTGAAATGAGCTGTGCATGCAAGAAACCCATCAAATATCGCACAGCTGAAAGAATTCTGCATGGAGGAGTGGGCAAAAATTTCTCCCAGTCGATATCAGAGACTGGTAGACAGTTATAAGAAACGCCTACTTGAGGTTGTTTCTGCCAAAGGAAGCAATTTCACCTATTAGAGCCAAGGGTGTACTTACTTTTTCCACATGTGAAATTTGCATTTATGTTTATTTAAATTATACAATGGACTGAATGAATGATCGTTTTAAGGCCATTTTCCCCGCTAGAGCGGGGGTTAGCATTGCGGGCCCCATGACATTCATGGTTCCGTGTTTGAGGCAATGTTTTTATGGCCGGATGCCCTTCCTGACGCCAACCCTTAGTCGCCTCTTACGATGCGCAAGGATACGCTGTACCTATTCTAAACTGGGGTACACACCGTGATCATTCATCCCATCAAGCTGGTCCTCAATTTGTTATTGGAATGTAAATGGACTACAAAGTGTAAATGTTTCATGATATTTGTTATGTTATATCACCTTTATCTATCAATATTATTGAAATGAAGATCAAATAGCTGTATGTTGAAATATGTTGAAAAAGCCAAAATTTACACAGGGTGTACTTACTTTTTCACGTGACTGTATATATTGAGATATAGATATAGATAGAGATATAGATTTGTCAGATCTGAAGAGAGGGAAGAGGCTGCAGCCTGTCCGCCTGAAGGATGAGGTATGTCATGGCAGAAAGTGGAATCCTCACCAAATAGAAGATTTTCTAGAGTCAGAGAGATTGGTATGGTTTCCGATGGGAGGCATTAAGTGTTTCGTGTTGGTGTAAGTGGTGTCGTTGCTTTTTGAAGAAAAATAAATAAATTGTGTTCATTGAGGCAGAATTTTAAGTGCTATCAATTGGCTAATATTATGAGTTGACTGTATCAGGAACCATCAGCGATCTCCGATCACAGCCCTCTACTTCATGAAGATTCGGAATAGGACGGGACGCAGAACATTGCCTTGGGGCATTCTTCAAGGAGAGGAGATGAAAAGATTTCTTTGAGAGCTGCACGTTGAGAACGAGAGTAGAAGAAGTCAGTAATCCATGAGTGGAGTTGGCCTTGGCGGCAGAAAGTTTGAAGAACAAGGTGGGATGCCAGACTGTATCAAATGCTGAAGATGTGTCTGGAGAGACATGTCTGACATTGTGGGCCTCCATCCATTGTTGGGAGAGTAGAAGCAGCATGTCCAAAGTGGAGTGACCTGGTCTGAATCCAAAATGATCATCTGAGATGAAGTCGTCAGAGAAAAGGAAGGTTTTTATGTCAACTGTGATGATGGATTCCATGCCTTTGCTGATGATTGCAAGTAAGCTGATAGGTCTGTCATTAAGGGGATCAGCTTTTTGCATCATGTTTATGTAACGCGGTGGATTTCCAAGCAGTTGGAAGATGACTGAGGACAAATGATAGGGTGAAAAGAGCAGATAGAGGATGTGCAAGAACAGCTGAGCAGGGATTTTATTTAATGCTCATGACCAGACCTTGTGTACCACAAGCGGGAATGCAAAATTTGGTAGAGCTCGGCCAAGCCGTTTTTGATTCTATAAGGAACATGCAGACATTGCCTTATCTATATAATTAATAGTGTGTGTGTGTGTGTGTGTGTGTGTGTGTGTGTGTGTGTGTGTGTGTGTGTGTGTGTGTGTGTGTGTGTGTGTGTGTGTGTCTGTAACATTACATTCCACCCATTGGTTGGACAGTTTGCCTGACTCCACCCACAATTTCTGTTTGGAAAAAAAACAATTACACAGTCGATTATACAGCAATTATACAGCAACAAGCGCTTAGTTGGTGCTTCATGCTATGCAAAGTGAAAGACATCTTTGGAGTTGTCATATTCATGATCACCATGCCCTCCCTATAAGTTTTCCTTTCATTGTAAAACGAACAAAGCAACAGTTAAAAGGATTTTGAGCTGATAGGTGCCATGGGCCTTGTGAAAATCGGCCTTGGCGATGGAGGCAGCGATCTCTTGACTTATACAATGCCCACATAACTGTCATTCTCTGAAGCAGGGCTTAAACCCATGTCATTATAAAAGGTCTTTGTGCGAGGTCATTATTTACTTTTAACGATGTGTGTGTTTGCATCAGGAATAAGACAATTGGTTTTGGGTAGTATAGTGTCTTTAATCTTTTCCGCATACCTTGTGGGATTGTAAGTTGAACAGGTAATCGTGACGGGTCATGACAGTTGCTCATGGTCAGGTATCATTTCCGCAAAGCATGATAGGGGTGGGCAAAGCATTGAATATTCCACTGTATCGATGTGGGTATACCTGTTTGCTTTTAAGTGGGGGGAGGGTGAGGATGGGAGGACAGAGTTGGGGTTGAGAGGGGGGGGGGGGTACAGCAAAGATGGGACAGATTTATGAGGTTGAGGACTTTCGTTGGGGTGGGGGTTTCTCTAAATGATATTATGCCAAAAATAGTTACTTAATCAAACGCCCCCCCCCCCCCCTCCCCACCTCTCACGCACAGTCCACAACTCCCCCACCACCAACCCCAAGTCCTCCACTCACCCCTAACCTCATATCTTCAGTTCCCCTCTTCCCCCCCCCCCCCCCCCCATTCCCCACCCCACAATCCAGAGTCCTAATCTCCGTGCCCCCCATCAGTCTCAAACCCCTTCCCAACTCTATATACCTACTCCACCTCCTCCCCCCCCCCCCCCTCTCTCCAACTCTCTGTCCTCCCTTTCCCCAAAGCAAGAGGACATCCTTACATCATTACATGCGATATGTTTATTACCTCCGCCACCAAAGGTGGATGGAGGTTATGTTTTCACCTCTTCTGTCTGTTTGTCTGTTTGTGAACAAGATTTCTCAAAAAGGTTGTGGACGGATTCGGCCGAAATTTTGACAGAAAGGTAATGTATGTGACAAGGACGAAATGATTAGATTTTGGTGAAGATCCGGATTCGGATCCGGCTACTAGAATTTTTTTAAGTGATTCTTCACCATTGGGAGATCGGGCCAAAAACGATACATAGCAGGATATCTCAAAAAGTTGTTGACGGATTTGGACGAAACTTGGTGGACATGTTGGATGTGTGACAAGGACTAATCGATTTGGTTTTGGTAAAGATCTGAATATGGATTCGGATACGATAATTATTTAATCTTCAAGTGATTCTTCACAATTGAAAAATTGGGCTAAAAACGATACATAGCAGGATATCTCAAAAAGTTATCGATGGATTTGGACGAAACTTGGTGGAGAGGCTATGTGTGTGACGAGGAAGAATCGATTCGATTTTGGTGAAGATCTGAATGTGGATTCAGATACGAGAATTATTTAATTTTTAAAGTAATCTTCACCATTGAGAAAATGAATGAATGATCGTTTTAAGGCCATTTTCCCCGCTAGAGCAGGGGTTAGCCTTGCGGGCCCCATGACAATCATGGTTCCCTGTTTTGAGGCAATGTTTTTATGGCCGGATGCCCTTCCTGACGCCAACCCTTGGTCACCTCTTACGATGCGCAGGGATACGGTGTACCTATTCCAAACTGGGGTACACACCGTGATCATTCATCCCAGCAAGCTGGTACTTCATCCCAGCAAGCTGGACCTCGGAAGGATGACAGGCTGAGTCAACCCCCCTGGCGTTAATTCAGCGATCGACCGGGATTCGAACCCAGGATCCTAGGATCCCAAGCCGGCACCCTAACCGCTAAGCCAACACCAGGCTAAACCATTGAGAGATAGGGCGAAAAGCGATATATAACATGATTTGTAAAAAAAAAGTTATGGACGAGGTATGATTAAACTTGGTGGACGAGTTGGTTCGGTGACACGAACAAGCGATTAGATTTTGCTTCAGGTCCGAATCCAGGTCCTTGGGATGCAAAAGAAAACTGCCGTTCTAGTTCCTTATTGAAACGGTGGGACAGTTGACTCTTTCCTCTCCCTGATCCATCCGAATATTATGCCATAACGAACTTCACCTACTCCTACTGTACTTCCTCGTAACCTGCTTCATCACCTTCCTAACTTATTTCACCCCATTCACAATATCGGTACCAGCAAGATACCGTATGTCTCCTGAGAGCAATTATCTAAATTACTTTCAGGTCCCAATTCACAATCTCACGAGATATGTCCTGTGGAATTTCCGCTTGCAAGTGATTGTGATTAGCCTAATTGTGTTAACTAATGATCTTAAATTAATTATCGTAATTAATTACCCAGCATCACCCGGTCCTGCTCTAATCCTGTTGGCACTTTAAAGATTAAAAAGAACATTTTTGTGGGGACCTAAAACACTTCCATCCTACACACACTAAGGAATGGAATCAGGGATGAAATACTATTACCTTTCACTTAGCTACAAAGCCCTAGGTGATTTTTTTTTAAAAACGAACTTTTTATTTCAACTTTTTCAAAATATATTGTTTGCCTAAACCACTCCCCGGCACTCACTGATGAAGTTCTGAAAGTTTGACGAAGATCCGTTCAGCCATCTGTCTGAGAAAAATGGCGACACAGACAAATGGCTATCTTACACTACAGATACAACGTTAAAATGAAATAATGAGGCAACAATGTTTAATTCACAATCTCGCGAGATTTCGCCATCTCTCGATGTGACGGAAAACGGACAGACTGACAAGCGTAGTATTATACATTATAGGCTAGGTGGTGTAAAGTTTGAGCATCCAATCTGAGGCTGTGAGGACGATGGTTTGAACCCTCCCTGTAAATTTCGTGAAAACCTGTGAAATAATGCGGTTTTTTTCTTTTTTTTTTGTATCCAAGATCGAGGCTCGTGTAAGAGCTAACATCAATCACAAAAAAAAAACGGACACACAAAACATACAATGAAGGGAGCGGGAGACAAGATGGGGAGAGAGAGGGAACCACACAAGTACAACAGCAGAGAACAGGGACAACGGAAGATCTGTGGGAGGGAGAGGGCTTGGGGGGAGGAGGCATGGGAAGGCGGAGTGTGGTTCTGGTGATAGGAAGATGTTATCATGGGGGGGGGGGGTGGGGGGGGTGGGGAGGAGGTATAAAACACATGGACACTGCTAGGACTTCCAAGAAAGAAGTCGGTATTTCAGAAAAGTGGATCTGGGGGTGAATTAGCGGGGGTAGAAAAGATCAAGGTTTTGGATGGGGGAAGTTCATTAGTGAACACTAATGTGAACACATTAGTGAACATTAGTGAAGTTCACCATAAGAGATGGTGGTGAACAGCTGACTCATTCACTCAGACTCAGAGATGGTGGTGAACGGCATTTCAGCATTCTGGGCAACAAAACAACTGAATTACAATTAATTTTATTCTGGGTCATACTGTTAACTTTAGGAACATCTGCAGTTTATGCAGGGCCTGGTGTAATACTGATTTTGCTTTTTCAACAGATCATCGGACAGTTTCAAAGTTAGACATGATGTGTCAGCCTTCCTGAAAATATTGATCTTTTGGCCAACAAGCCACACAGAATGTTCCTGATGCCATGACAGTCCTGATACACACTGGCACAAACATGACCTTTTCCCTTTCCAAATTGGCTTTTGCAAACCATGTCGGAGAGGGTCTCACAATACGCATTGTTGTGTGGAATCAGTAGTACATGCTTGGCCAGTTGGATATTCTGGCTGATACGTGGCAGGATCTCGTAGCTGCCCCATTGTTGGCCGGTATGCCTCTACTCGCTCGCCTTGCTCAACTGCTGGTATCTCGGATGCGTTGGCAGCCTGGTGCATTCAAAGCCCCCATGCACATGGTATCCCTCGAGCTTTTTGGAACCACAGCTGATGACAACTGCTTCACCGGGCACAGCAGAGATGTCGTAGACGCTGTCAGCCTGGTTGCAGGGTCGATAATGACAGCATTTCGGATGAGTTGGTCACCCACAGGGAATTTCTTCCTAATGTAGCTGAGTGCGTGTACATGAAAGGCCTTCACCTCTTTCGGGAAGGTATTCACCTCGCTAGTGCCCTCAATGTCATTCTTGCAGATTATTTTCATCGCTGCAAATCTTGCAGAATCTTGCATGCATGCGAATGGTTCGGTAGATGTGCGGAGTATCGTTGAGAGAGAGGAAGACAAATGATGAATTGCGAAAGATGATGGGAATCGAGCCTGTGATTGATGCTGTGAAGAGGAACAGGTTGAGATGGTTTGGTCATGTGTTGAGGAAGGATGAAAGTGACTGGTTGAGAAGAGTGATGGAAATGAATGTAGAAGGAAGTAGAAGACGGGGAAGACCGAGAAAGACTTGGCTAAAGATGGTGGAAGAAGAAATGCGGGCAAGGGGGTTAACAAGGGGAGATGCAGAAAATAGGGCAAAATGGAGAAGATTGTCATGGGGACCGCAAGGCTAACCCCCGCTCTAGCAGGGAAAATGGCCGTAAAATGCATGTTGTTGTTGTTGTTGCTGCAAATCCAACGAACACTTCAATGTTGGGTTTTTGTATATCTGGGTTTTGTAAGTCGACCTTCATGGTGTCTTCTTCGTCTGAAATGGCAGCTGGCTGAACCAGACAAGACAGCAGACTTGAGGATAAATGCAGCTTTGAATTTTAATGGGATATTAACATTGGGAAGTGAGTTCTGTGTTTGTGGATCATTAAAATGATTATATAATGACAAATATTAGCATACTTCAGTGCTTCATTGATAAACTAATTGTGGGGATTGATTCATTGCTCTCTGGGAGTGGGACATTGAGCCATATCTTGTACAACTTGATCATTAATGGATCCAGCCTGTGGATCATGGGAGCCTCAATCTGTACTTGGGTGTTGAAGCTCTCAAACTTGGTTAACATGGCATGGAGGAAGTAGATGAAAGGTTGGGGTTGCTGGATTTTTTTTGAATGTTTTCAGCAATCTTTGCCCTCTGGCTCCCCTTTTTGCTTTGGATGTCCTGAAAATGTAAAATGTTTTAGCCTTAACTAAACCATGCACCCAAACATAGCTCATTAACTAAGTGTTTAACTGCGATTTAACACGTGCGATTTAACACGTGCGAGTTAATCACACGATTTAACACAGTTAATCGCAGTTAATTTAACACACAGTTAATCGCACCGCAGCTGCTCAATGAGGGGAAAAGACAAAAACGACGAATGCAAAGAGGAAAAGGAATAAAACGAGAAGACGTACAGACGAGTAATGGGTTTTATTATTTACACACACAAGCAAAAAGGAGCTATCAAGTTTTATTTACAACACATAGTCATAAGACGCAGGTGACACAGTGCAAATTTAGCTTACCTACAGGCTTAACTTATCCCAGGACAGAACAAACAGAACGCTGACTCACGCGGGGGATGCCAGGAATGGCAGAAGGTGGATGGCTGGAGGGAGAGGGAGAGGTCCAAGGGGGGGTCCCGCAGCACAACCGGCGCGTTCAGCAGCCGCCGTTCCTCTTTGGCCCTGCTCCAAACCGCCGTTCAGGCCCCCTTTGGCGGTTGGGTGGTCTTGCGGCTGCGGCCTCTGTCCGCTACGTTCTCAGGACTTGTCTGGTCCAAACCCTCAACTCTTCCTTGCTTCTTTCACTCCTCACCACCGACTCCTCACCGCAACCAACAACCTTGCAACCAACTCCTCAACCAACTCTTCTCCCTCAACAACCCTTCTCTCTCTTTTGCGACCGACTCAGTCCAACCCAGAGTGCATCTCTCTTTCTTCTTCTCCTCCTCAACCACTTTCGTTTTTCTGCTCTTCGTTTTTCCGGTCCGGTCGTGAGAGGACGCTGGCGTCGTTTGCTCGCCGCTTCTCTGACTGGACCATTGTCCGTGTCTTGCTTTCCTGGTGGTCGTGGCGGATTTATGGCCATTGAGTCTTCCTCTGCGCGGTCCCGGCTCTGCTCTGCTGCTCCGGGCTTCACCTGCTCGGCTCCATCGCTGTTTCCTCGGGCCCACTCCCGTTGGTTGTGTCGATTGTTTCGCCTCCTCACCCTTGGCCGCGTGCTCGCTTTGCCTTCGCTCCTGCTGGCATGGCTCTGCGGTACTCTGCCGCAAGGCTTCTCCTGCTTAAAACCCGCTCCACCCCATCATGCATCTCTGCAATCAGATCGAATGGACTCCTGCGTCGACCCAGGTACATTCACCGTGGCTCCGGTCGTAAGTTTGTTTATTTACAATCAGGTCACTCCATCCCCATCCTCTGGTCGGCTCAGCGCACTCCCACTCATCGTCCCAACACACCTGGTCACAACAACGCACAAAATCGCACCTCCTGTCTGCGAACCCTGGCCAAATCACCTGGATTCATACCCGCCGTACAAAACAACATCAAGCTCACCCTGTTCAATACCCGGTCCCTCAACAACAAATGCCTCATCCTGAACGACTACATCCTGGAAAATAAACTGGACTTTCTCTGTCTCACTGAGACCTGGCAACAACCACTGGACTACTACACGCTCAACCTCACCACACCCAATGGATATTCTTACATCAATAAACCACGCTCGGAGGGCCGAGGTGGTGGAATTGCCGTTATTCACCGACAAGACATCAAGACCAACCTCATCTCCATCTCATCTGCTCCATCATTTGAACACCTGGCTTTTAAACTCTCTGGTCACACACAGTCAGTCATGGCTGTTGTCTACCGCCCTCCCAAACCACACCCATCATTCCTGTCTGACTTCTCCTACTTTCTGACCCAGCTATGTTCCCTCTCCCCCTCAATCCTCCTCCTTGGTGATTTCAATATCCACATGGACTCCACTGACTCCACGCTAACCACTGACTTCACTGATTTACTCACCTGCTTTAACCTCACTCAACATGTCAACTTTCCTACCCATAACCGTGGTCACATTTTGGACCTTGTCTGCTCTACTGGACTAATTTTGCACCATCTCTCTGGCTCCGACCTCACTCTCTCTGACCACCTAGCCATCACTCTGACCATCAACATCCCCACCCCAGCACCAAGGCATTATCGCACTATCAACTTCCGTAAGCTAAACGCTTTTTCACCTGCCTCATTCTCATCGACCCTCTCTGAAAAAATGTCCACTTCTCCCTTCGTTGACCTCCACACCCCTTCTGACCTCACTGACTACTACAACCACACTCTCTCTTCCTGCCTTGACCAAATTGCGCCTATAAAAACCAAAACAGTTTCTTTCACCCATTCTGCTCCCTGGTTTACCCCTGAGCTCCGCCTAATGAAAACTCGTGCTCGCCAACTTGAAAGACTCCGCAATAAAACAGGTCTCACAGTTCACTCCCAGGCCTACAAGGACCACATACAACACTATAAAGATGCCCTCTCCCGCGCCCGCTCCGCCTACTACTCTCAAATTATCCACTCTGGCTCCGGAAACCCAAAAGCACTCTTCTCTACAATAAACAAACTCCTCAGCCCCCTGAACACCACCACCCAGTCATTCACAATAGACAACTGCATCTCCTTCCTTTCATTCTTCCAACGCAAAATTGAAAACATCTACAACAGCTTGACCACCGCCGCACCCGCTCCCCCTCAAACCACCTGCCCCCCCTTATCCTGCCATCCCCTGTCTCAATTCTCCCCAGTCTCCCCTACTGACCTCTCTGAACTCCTCATCGGAATGAAAACTGCCACCTGCACTCTTGACCCCATCCCCTCCAGCTTTGTCAAGGCCTCCCTTCCTGCTCTTTCTCCACTTATCATTGCAACAATAAACTCCTCCCTGTCTACAGGCATCGTCCCACCATCCCTCAAAATTGCTGCTGTTACCCCCATTCTGAAAAAACCTGGACTAAACCCTGACACCCTAAATAACTTCAGACCCATCTCCAACCTACCCTTTCTGTCAAAGGTTTTGGAACGCGCTGTAGCCACTCAACTCAAGCATCACCTCTCTGCCAATAACCTGTATGAAACATTCCAATCCGGATTCCGGTCCAACCACAGTACTGAAACTGCTCTCCTCAAAATCACCAACGACCTTCTCCTCTCCTCTGATGCTGGCAACCTCAACATTCTCATCCTCCTCGACCTCAGCGCTGCCTTTGACACCATCGATCACACCATCCTCCTCACCCGACTTGAAACCACCTTTAACATTACCGGCACTGCCCTCTCTTGGATTAAATCATACCTCTCTGACAGACGTCAGTTCATCTCCATCAATAACTGCAAATCCCCCACTGCTCCCCTCCCCCAAGGTGTCCCCCAAGGTTCAGTTCTTGGCCCCCTCCTCTTTATCCTTTACCTGTCCCCCCTCGGTCACTTAATCCGCCGTCATGGTCTCCAATTCCACTGCTTCGCCGATGACATCCAGCTTTTCATCTCCACCAAGTCCATCTCCACCGCCACCCACTCTATCCTGACAAACTGCATCACTGAAATAAAATCCTGGCTTCAAATCAACTTCCTCAAACTTAACTGTGATAAATCTGAAATAATCATCATTGGCCCAAAAACGCTCACCAAGTCCACCCATAACTTTGCCCTCAACATCGACGGTTTCCCAGTGTCCACCTCCCCTCACATCCGGAATCTTGGCATCATCTTTGACCAAACCCTCTCCTTCGACAAATACACTAAACAGATCACAAAGACAGCCTTCTTCCACCTGAAAAACATCGCCCGTCTCCGTCCATCCCTCTCCTCTGTGGCTGCAGAAACCCTCATCCACGCCTTCATCACTTCCCGTCTGGACTACTGCAATAGCCTCCTTTATGGTTCACCCTCAACAATCACCAATAAACTCCAATACATTCAGAACTCCGCTGCCCGTCTACTCACCCATTCCCGGACCCGTGACCACATCACCCCCGTCCTTTACAAGCTTCACTGGCTCCCCATCTCCCAGAGAATCCAGTACAAAATCCTCCTCTTGACCTACAAAGCCCTCCATAACCTGGCCCCATCCTACCTGGCTGACCTCCTCTCCAGACACACTCCCACCCGCAACCTCCGCTCTGCTGGTACCAACCTCCTGACCCCCCCCATCCGGACCAAATTTAGATCCTGGGGGGACAGGGCCTTCTCCATCGCTGCTCCCACCCTCTGGAACTCGCTACCTCACACCATCAGAGACTCCTCCTCACTCACCACATTCAAAACATCACTCAAGACCCACCTGTTCAACACTGCATTCAACATTTAACCCACAGCATCTAACCCCTGACTATCTCCTCTCCTTCTCCCTCCTTTGTGCTTTGAATATTTCCCTATTGATTCTTCTTTTTTTGCAATTGTCTTTATGTTTTGCTATGCGTTATGTTTTGCACTCTGTCAAAGCGTCTTTGGGCTTCCTGAAAAGCGCTATATAAAATAAATGCATTATTATTATTATTATTATTATTATTATTAAACGAAACTAGCAAACATAAGTACGAATGGCTTGATGGAATGCCATTCAATGACCACCATCAGTGGCCCCTGTCATCATCATTTAAATAAATTTGCGAGCAATATCATGAGTTTATAAACAGGTAAACATATATCCAAATCTTATGAAAACAAGTTTGGTTATTTCTACTTTCTTCTTTCTATTTGATGGTGGTTCCTTGTCCTCATTGTCGTCATCATCATCATCATCATCAATGAAATGTGTGAAGAAGCAGGAGCACACACAGTTCATCCACTCCAGCTCACTCCATGTTATAATCAAACCTATTGTTGGGTCCTCATAGGAATTCATTTCTGAAGAAAACTTGTCCCCCTTGCCACTGCTCACATCGGTTGCTAAGGAAAAGCCTTTTACATGTCCACTTGTCCTTTGACATTGGCAGTCGGGTCCAATGCAATTGCATATGTCAGATGTGTTGCCTTGTTGCAACCACAGGGATAGTTTCTGGCACTCGGCCGGGCAGCGCTGGGTTCTGCCCTCTCCGCACCCCCAACTGGAATACGGGGCTTTCAAAAATGACGTATGAATATAAACAAGGCCTTTTGCGCATGTGCTGTGCATGCATTTTGAGCAATTCACTTCTGCTAGATGGGATGATTTCAACCTGCTGTTGTTTGGGCGAAATCTGGAAGTGAAAGTCTTTTAAACATCATTTCAGTATTTAAACGAACGAGTGGCAATTTCAAAATGGTTAACCATAATTGATGTGTTCCTGGATGCAAATGAACTCACAAAAATATAGGAAATATGAGAAATATCTTTTGATAAGAGGTGTCGAGTTCCTACCTTTTCTTGTTAACACAATTATCGAGCAGCGGCAGTGGATATAACACACACACACACACACACACACACACACACACACTTCTCCTTTTACCAATAGATGAAAAAATCTTGTATAATTTATTTTGTGACTGCAGAACCAAACAAAAAATACATATTTATAAGGGTCCTTACAGCCCATACAGCTCCCACAGCCACCACCCCTGTCATAACCTCTCCTCCCACACATGATTAATAGGAAAATGTCATCATTTTAAACTTACCTTGTGCATTGACAAGCCCCAGATATGACCTTCCCATTGGTGCTAAAAATCAACCAAACCAGATACGTGTCTCTCGCTGGAAGACTGCCTGAATGTTGGTAATGATGGCATTCCCATAGCAGAAATCCATTAAATAATTCACCAAGCCTGCCATCTTCATACAAGATAATCCCCTGAAAGGGTCAAAGTCTAATTGCTGGCAATGATGGTCAAAGGTTTTTGGTAGAACACGCCTGTCTACGAACCGTCGGACCTTGCACCGACCGGTCCACATCCAAGGAAGTTTGCAGTATGGGAAGCTGCAAGGTATCAGCTTTTTGGGTGAGGTCATAAAATTCTCCACCTCTTTCATTGTGCTGAGGCACACCCCTTCCTCGCAGGTATGATTTAAAGTATTTTTGGCTTCTTTTAGAACCTTTGTGAGACATTTTAGGTAACAATCCTCATCTGGCACACACTATATGTATTTGGCTGCCCCAACAAATCCCGTTATGGTTTTCTATGCATGTGCTCAGAGCATTCTGGGGGCAGATTACATCATTTTGAAAGTCATGAATTGCAGACGTCCATTAAATAAACCACCAAGCCTGCCATGGCCTGCCATGGCCTGCCTTCACATGAGGCCTTGCAAGTCAACCACGAACGCCAATCAGTCTACCAGAACTCTTGCCGGATCCTCCGTCTCAGTGCTGTTTACCTGAAAATGGTGTGATTGACCTGACCGTGGATCACACCTTGATGCATGTCTGCTTTTTTTCCTTCTTTTTTTGTATACAAGATCGAGGCTCCTGAAAGAGCCAACATTAATCACACAAAAAGTCAAACCGACACATAAAACACAAAAAATAAGGGGAGCGGTAGACAAGATGTGGAGAGAGGGGGAAGGACACAAACACAACATTTGAGAGCAGGGACATCGGGCGAAATGTGGGAGGGGGAGGGCTTGGCGGGAGGTGGGAGAGGTATAAAACATATGAACACTGCAAGGACTTCCAGGAAAGAAGTTGGAATTTCAAAAAAAAGTGTATCTGGGGTGAATTAGCGGGGGTAGAAAAGATCAAGGTTTTGGATGGGGGAAGATAAGAGATGGTGGTGAACAGCTGTTTTAAAGACGTGGAGGGAGGAGTGGGATTGAAGGGAGTGGGGGAGTTCGTTCCAGAGGCGGGAGAAAAGGGGAATGAAAGAGTGAAGGTGAGCAGAGAGCCTAGATTTTGGCAGTTTAACCATAAGAGGGTTGCAGGCAGATCTTGTGCGAACTGAAGGAATATTGGGGGGGACAGAGCACAGAGAGAGCTGGAGGAGTAAGGCCGGAGAGGAGTCGGTCGAAGACAGAAAGACCACCAACCTGCCTGCAGTGAGTGAGTGAAAGGCCCTCGGAGTTAGCTTCATCGCAGGAGATTCCAATGATTCTGAAAGCTTTGGTTTCAACAGCGTGAAGCCGAGCTAGGTGTGAGGCAGGAGCACCGGCCCAGCGGGGGGAACAGTATTCCATTGAGCTGCAGATGAAAGCCTTGTATGTGGTGAGGAGCTCAGGTGTGCCAAGGAAGGACTTCACACGACGGAGGATGCCCAGTCGGCGACTGGCTTTGGAGGCCAGCTTGGAAATGTGGTTTTCCCAAGAAAGATCAAGGCAGATAGTGAGACCCAAAAGCTTGAGCGACAGAACTTATTGGAGAGGATTGTTGAGAAAGTAGATGGGAGGGTTTTTCAATCGGTCCCTTTGGAGAGACATCGTAAGAGTGTGAGATTTGTCAGGATTGAAAGACATGTTCCACTTGTTTGACCGGTCTGTGATTTTGTCCAGGTCTGCAGAGAGTGAGGAGGCTGCAGACTGCCGATCTGAGGGATGAGGAATGGAGCCGCAGATAGTGGAGTAATCAGCAAAGAGATAGAGAGGATTTTCCAGAGAGTCAGAGAGATCATTGATGAAGACCAGAAATAGCACAGGGCCCAGAACACTACCTTGGGGAACTCCAGCCAGAACAGGAAGGGGAGATGAGAGAAATCCATTCAGGGCCACACGTTGCCTACGACCAGAGAGGAAGTCCACAAGCCATGAGTGGAGATTTCCATGGATACCATAGGAGGAGAGTTTGGTGAGCAGAGCTGGGTGCCAGACCGTATCGAAGGCACGTGATATGTCAAGTGAGACAGCTCTGATTTCCTGTTTGGCATTGAGGACCTCCATCCATTGTTGAGACAGCAGAAGCAACATGTCCAGAGTAGAATGACCTGGTCTGAATCCAAATTGATGATCAGAGATCAAGCCATTGGAGAAGAGGAAGTATTTGATATCTGAAGCAATGATGGATTCCATGACGTTGCTGATAATTGGAAGCAGGCTGATTGGTCTGTAGTTGCAAGGATGTTTTTGCACCTTTTTGTGTAAAGCGGTAATGTTTGCTGATTTCCAAGATTCTGGCAGATGACCTTGAGCAAAAGAGAGGGTGAAAAGAACAGAGAGAGGGTGAGATAGAGCGGCAGAGCAGGATTTTAGGACCCGTGGGCTGATGCTGTCTGGTTCAGTTGCAGAATCAGAGTCGAGGTTTGACAAAAACTTCACCTTGTCAGGAGAGAAGGACACAAAGTCCAGGAGCAGTTGGGTTTGACTGGGAAAGGTGGGAACAGAGAGAGATGGGTTTGGGACACAAGATTTTGAGGCAAACACAGAGTTGAGGCATTCGGCTTTGTCACGTGCGGTGTCAACTGTGTAGCCATTTGAGGTAAGGGAGGGGATGGAGGGTGAACAAACACCAGAAACGGATTTGACCAGATGCCACCAGGATTTGGAGGAAGGAGACAGGTTTGAGAGTTCAATATTGAGTGTGGAGAGATAGTGCTTCCTGGCACTCCTGAGGGTAGACACACACTTGTTCCGAGCTTGGTGGAAGGAACTGAGATTGCCTTCAGTTGAATTTGCCTTCCAAGAGGCAAAGGCAAGTTGTTTCAGGGCAACTGCCTCAACTGCTTATCTGCTTAATCAAGGGGGGCCACTGAGCGGAATGGCAAGACACGAACCAGCTATGTGATGGAGCCAATCAGTTGGGGCATAACTTCCCGGCTAACACTAGTGCGGACTATGCTGGCTCAACAAAAGAAAAGACACCGCAGGCACATTGGAAGAACAATTCAATGGGGTTATTTGCAAGGGGATGAGGAAGGGTCATGGGGCAATGTTTATCCAGGTAGTTTTATTGAGGGATGGGCAAACAAAACATGCAAAGGAGTATTTATGAGAGGATAGCAATGTACAAGCAACAAGACAAATTGCAATTCTTAACCTGGTCTAAAGATCCTCTCAGCAATTCTACTTACAATAAGCAAGACAATGGTGCCAATCAGACAAGGCACATCCCTGAGGAAATTTAGATAAGCAAAGAAAGAAAGAAAAGGTGAGGCTTGGTTCGTTCCTCTCCTCACCCGAAGAGAACAGACGCGTCTGCCGTGGCTCTTCGCGAGGGGAAAGGAATGAGGCAATAACAAAATCACTGGTGATTATGGGGGTGGGAATTATGACTGGACCCACAGTCTCTTCAGCAACTCCCAGACCACCAATCGTCCCTGGCAAACTGCCCCGGTCCCTCGCCAAGCAGTCTTCACAGGTACGAACACCTTCTCTTAAGGCTTAAACGCTTTCCTCAAAATCAAACGCTTTCCTTAAAAGCTGCCTGCATAAAAAAAACTTTTTTCTTCTCAGAAGGTTCTTCACACACACCGAACAAAAGTCTCTTCTCCACCGAAGCCTTTTCACATACCCCGAACCCTCACGGAAACTCTCGGGGAAGGCAGAGCCTTTTTCCATGGTAAAATTCCATACTCCACCCATCTTGGTCTCGGTGCGGTGTGTCCATTGGTCCAGGCGAGCATCCATCACCATACGCATTGTCTCGCTTTTGTCAGAAATGCTCATTTCCCTGTTTTAGCCTGCCCGTGCCCATGGAAATGAGCTATGCCATTTAGGCGGCCGGCCAACCGGCAAAAAAGTGCTTTAAAAAAGTGTCGTTGATATTTTTTGTTAGAAGATGGCATCCATGCTGCATGTGTTCATAAGACCTTGCGCTACAACATAGGGGTGGATGCCAAGCTCAAAATCGCTTTGTTTCGGACATACTGGACAAAGCTGACCACTGGTGACCCAAATTACCATTTTTCAAATACTGCTTTATTTTCATCTATAAGACAAGGGCTTTCCAAAACTGTATCATTTAAGGATGTAGAGTATTTTATAAAAGTTTGGGAGCCTTATAAATCCTTGAAATTATATTGAATTACTAACAGATTCTCGACACAAAAACACCTTTTTCTCTAAATTGTAAAAACAGGCCTGGAACGAAAAAATAAAGACACCGTTTTGCCAAACTTGAATGATTTATTAAACTTGATCATCCAAACTGTTTGATAACATACATATTCTACCATTTCTAATTAAATTATTCTTAACTGGCAATGAAATTGACCCCGAAATGGATTTGATATCCCAAATCGCAAAGCGTAATGCTCGATCAATACAACAACAAACAACATGCATTTTAAGGCCATTTTCCCTGCTAGAGCGGGGGTTAGCCTTGCGGTCCCCATGACAATCTTCTCCATTTTGCCCTATTTTCTGCATCTCTCCTTGTTAACCCCCTTGCCCGCATTTCTTCTTCGACCGTCTTTAGCCAAGTCTTTCTCGGTCTTCCCCGTCCTCTACTTCCTTCTACATTAATTTCCATCACTCTTCTCAACCAGTCACTTTCATACTTCCTCAACACATGACGAAACCATCTCAACCTGTTCCTCTTCACAGCATCAATCACAGGCTCTATTCCCATCATCTTTCGCAATTCATCATTTGTCTTCCTCTCTCTCAACGATACTCCGCACATCCGTCGAACCATTCGCATTTCCACCCTTTCCAGCCTCTGTTGCTGCTCTACATTCACGACCCATGTCTCGCTCCCATAAATCATAACACTTCTCACACATGCAGCATACACCTTTCCCTTCAGCTTCAACGACACTCCCCTCCTCATCAGCACGCCACTCAGTTCCCGAAACTTCTTCCATGCACATCTCACTCGAGCAACCGTTGCCGTGTCTGATCCACCTTCTCCATTCAGCATGTCTCCGAGGTAGCAAAATGTTTTCACACCTTCCAGCTTCACGCCGTCTCCAAGATCCAACTCAACATTTCCTCCATCTGCAGCTCCCTCTGTGCACACTTTACATTTGAATGTAGCTGCTACACTGGTTAATGACCCTCTCAGACCACTACATTTTTGATGAACCCACTCAGTGCACATTGTACATTGAATGGAGTTCACTCCGACACCCTTCCTGCACACAGCACATGGCCACTTCCCAGTTCTTTCCACCTCACCACATGCTTTACCACTTGCCATCACCTTCGTCTTTCCTATATTCACCTTCAGACCTTTTGTATCCATACATTCCTTCCACTTGTTCATCTTTTCCTTCAGTCCATCCATACTTTCCGCAATCAACACCAGATCATCTGCATACAACAACTCCCACGGTAAACCCTCCTTTACGTTCTGAGCCAGTACCTCCATCACAGCTACAAATAGTAGTGGACTTAGTACCGACCCCTGATGCACTCCCACCTTCACCTCAAACTCACCACTGTTCCCGTCCTTCGTCCTTACAGCTGTGCGCGCTCTTTTGTACATTGCCATCACTACTCTGATCAACCATTCCTCCACTCCTAACTTCCTCAATGCCCATGTCACTACTTCACATGGAACCCTATCGAATGCTTTATCCAGATCAACAAACCCAAGAAACAACTTCTTCCTCTTCTCCATGTACTTCTTCTGCAACTGCCTCACAATAAAGAGCGCGTCTGTCGTTCCTCTTCCTGGCATAAATCCAAACTGCATTTCGTCGATCTTCACCTTCTTCCTTATCCTCCTCTCCAACACCCTTTCCAATACCTTCATTCCATGCTCCAATAACTTTATCGCTCGGTACGAGCCACACTCCAGAGGGTCACCTTTCCCCTTGTATAGAGGGACGAGGGTACTCAGTTCCCAAACCACTGGAATGCGGCCTTCTTTCACCACCAGATTACAGATCTCTGTCACTCTCTTCACACCCCAACTTCCTGCTGCCTTCAACATATCTCCCACAACTCCCGTCGGCCCTCCTGCTTTTCTACTCTTCCTTGCTTTTATCGCTTCCTCAACTTCCTTCTCAGTTATCTTCTCTGCCGGTCCTAAAACTGGGTTACTCTCTATGTTGCCATCCCATTCATTCTCTGTATTCAACAGCATTTCCATATATCTTTTCCATCTTCCTTTAATTCCATCTGGGTCCACAACGATTTGTCCCACTTCATCCTTCAAGCAACTCACCCCCATCACATCACACCTCTCTTTCGCTATCTGCTTTGCAATCCTGAATACCGCTCTCTGACCCTCTTCCGAATCCAAGCGTTCTCCGAACATTTTCCTACATGCCTCCTGCGCCTTTGCTACCTCTTTTTTTGCAGCCTTCTTGGCTGCCTTATAACTTTCATGCTCTGCTTTTTCTGCTCCCGTACCCTTCGCCTTCTGCCACTCCTTGAACTTCTTCCTCTTCTCGTTAATCTTCTTTCCAACTTCATCATCCCACCACCATGTTTCCGAGTGCCTCAGTGGTGCTTTTGTCCATCCACATACCTCACCAACGGCTCCCAACAGACTATCTTTCATTGACATCCAACCACGTTCAAGCTCAACCACATCATCCGCTACCCTACTCAGCCTCTCTTTTAATGCCTCCCCTTACTGTCACCTGTTTCAACCTCCACACCTTCATTCTCGGTTGGTACATCACCCGCCGAGCTCTCCTCGCACCTTTCACCCTTATGTCGCAGACAACCAAGTGGTGCTGTGAAACAGCCTCCTCCCCCGGGATCACCTTTTTGTCCCGGAGGTGCCCCCTATCTCGCCTACGCACCATCAGGTAGTCACCGGTTGTCGTCGACCCACCTGATGTGTATGTAACAAGCTTATTATCCCCTTTCTGGAACTGAGTGTTATAAATCAACAAATCAGCTCCATCAGCAAACTCCAAAATCCTTTCACCTTCTCTATTTCTCACACCATATCCGTAACCCCCATGAACTCCCTCAAAACCGTCCATACTCCTTCCCACATGTCCATTTAGGTCTCCTCCTACCACAACAACTTCCTCATCTTTCACGTTTTCCATCAGCTTCTCTATCGCACACCAGAACGTGTCCTTCTCTTCATCGCTCCGACCAACCTGCGGAGCATATCCCGAGATGACGTTCACCAAGAGCTTTCCAATCATCATTTTCAACATCATCAACCTATCACTCACTCTAGTCACACTCACCACACTGTCTACAAACTCTTCAGAAAACAGGACACCAACACCATTCACGCCCTCCGGGCACCCTTACCACACAAACGTGTATTTCTGTCCCTGCCTACCCTTCACCATTCTCACACCACTTCCCTTCCATCTCGTCTCTTGCACACAACATATGTCTACTCTTCTTCTGACCAATACTTCCACCACTTGTCCTGATCTCCCTGTCATTGTCCCTGCATTCCATGTCCCAAACCTCAGAAACCGATCTCCACTTCGGGCTGTACCCTGCCCATATGTAGTTGTAATGGCATGGTTCTCTTTTTGAGGCAATGTTTTTATGGCCGGATGCTCTTCCTGACGCCAACCCTCTTTGTCGCCTCTTAAGACACGCAGGGATACGGTGTACCTATTCTAACCAGGGTACACACCGGGTACACACCAATTGATATTGTGAATCAACCAACAATACAATGAAAATACTTCCATTTAGTCCTTTTAGAGTTCTTAATTTATATTGATATACTATATTCACATGTATTCATATCCATATAAATGAAATATTGATTGATGCAGTGGAGCAACTTGTACAAGTGAACTTTGTTCATGAATAGCATAGTTCTTATTGACGAATCTGTTCGCATAGAAACACACGTCTCAAAATTGTATTTCTATGTCACAGTCCATGAATGTTTATGGTTATTTAGTCCATGGTTTCATCGGATGGATTACAACAGTTCTCTGCATTACAGCCACATGCTGGAGTGCACACCTGTCTCGATACATAGCACTTGCAGTTAGCCCGGCGGCATTTCGTTTGACATCCACAGGAGATGATCTCGATACAGGCCTTTGGGATTGATGGGATTCGAGTCCACACAATAGTCAACCCAGTCGGACCTGTTGACCATCCACCACATACAGATGGATCCTCGACTATGGCAACTGGAACGCTTGCTTGCAGCCGAATCTTGGCTAGGGCGGATCCAGGGAGGGTGACAGGGGTGACTAGTCACCTCCCTATTTTTGGAATAGCAATGTTTTAAAACAGAGGAAATTATTTTTTGGGGTCTTTCAGATTTCCGTTTTGCAAGGGGCCTATGGAATCCATCTACATCGCCTGGTAATATTATCTATTAATTTCGTGTTCGTTATGGTTGAAGATAAGCTCTAATTAGCAGGAGGTAGGCCCTAGTTAGATTAATGCTGCCGAGGTGTAGGATAAGCCGCTGGGGCCTGACTAGGCCTAGGCCTAGTCGATCATATCCTACTGTTTGGGAATAGGCGTTCTGTATAGCCATAAGTTTCATCTTTATTGCAGTTATTCAACTTGATTATCAATTTATTTCAGATTTGAGCGTGCGTTTGAAAAATGGACAACCCAAGGAAGAAAACACGTCGCCAAGGAACCCTGGACGCTTTCATTAAAAAGCCTAGTTCCAGCGAAGGTACGACAACGTCTGAAGCTCCTGAGGCGATTGATATGGTCACGGAGCCAACGGCAGAACACACAGAACCGATAGCTCCAAGAGAACTTCGACCTCATCATGGTGTTGTTGCGAATTCTATTTCTTCTGATGGTACAGCGGCAGCCGTCGCTGTGGCATCCTCGACAGTTGAAGTGTCTGTCTCGCCGTATGACGTCGGACAAGTAATTCGTGGATCATCAACATTAAGTGACCCGGATAAGATTCGGTTCATAGACAATTGCTGGAAACCTTCAACGTCTGATGCCCTGGATTCCCAATATTGCGAGTCGAAAAGGCGGTACCTGACATTCCAATGGAAATGGCTTGATCACCACAAATGGCTTGCATACAGTGCGCACGTCAACCATAGAGGCGGTTGGTGTTTACCGTGCTTACTGTTTTTGAGTGACCTTGAAAAGGAAACTCTTGGGGTCTTTGGTAAAACTCCATTCAGAAACTACAACAAATTCAAGGAATCGCTGAGTGGACATGAGGATAAGAAATACCACAATATATGCATCGAACGGGCAGGTATTATCCGAGCTCAGATGGCAAACGTCGAGGGTCGCATTGACATACAGATTAATCAAATGGCGGCGCAAAATGTCAAAAGAAATGAACAGATACTGCCATATATCGTCGACGTGGTGATGCTATGTGCCACACAGCAGATCGCTTTACGTGGGCACAGGGACGACAAGGTGGATTTCGCTCAGGCACCCGTAGCCAACGAAGGGAACTTTATAGCTATCATTCGTCTTCTGGCAGAGAGCAATCCTGCCCTGAAAGAGCATCTAATCTCTGGACCGAAGAATGCTCGGTGCACCAGTAAAACGGTTCAGACTGAGTTGATCAATGTAGATGCCGACTTGTTCCGTGACTACTTTCGAAAATGCCTTGAAAAACACCCTCACTTTGCAATCATCGCGGATGAAACAACATCACAAGGCCGTGAGGTTTTGTCAGTATGCATTCGCCTACTCGACTTCCTTGCTGATCCATCCAAACCGAAAAAGCGTGAAGTGCTGATAGACATATGCGACCTTGAATGTACGACTGGACAGGCTATTGCCAAGGCAATTCAAAAACGCCTTGAGAGAAATAAGATCAGCATTGCTGATTGTAAGGGTCAGGCATACGACAGAACTGCGTCAATGAGCTCCGACAAGAAGGGTGTTCAAGCTGAAATTTCCAAGCTTGCGCCGGATGCGGATTATCAAGGTTGTTGTCTGCATGGACTCAATCTTGTTATCTGCCATGCTTGCAAAATCCCATCCATTGTAAATATGATGGATAATTGCCGAGAGTTGTTCAGCTTTTTTGACAATTCACTGAAGCGACAGAGGTTTTTGGAGGTCATTATCCATGCCCTGTCTCCAGACGCAAAGAAGGTCAAGCTAAAAAACCTGTGCAAGACAAGATGGATCGAAAGGCATACCGCCTTCGAAACAATCTTCGAGCTGTACGAATACATTGTCGTCACTCTCGATGAAATATGTCAACCCACAACTGATGAGAGATTCTATCCGCACAATGAAGAATGGAGCTGGGACACAAATACCAGGACTGCAGCCAATGGTCTACGGCATACGATGGCAAGCTTTGGCCATATTGTCAACTTCGTGTGTGCAAAGGAACTGCTGGAACCTATGCGACCACTGGTTACATCGCTACAAGGCAGACTGATGGAGGTGTACTTCGGGTTTCAGAAGATCGAAGAGGTAAACCTTTCGTATGTGGACATCCGAAAAGGGATCGACGAGTGGTTTCAGCATATGTACGTGGAAGTACAAGCTGTAGCTGAAAAAGTTGGGTCTACTGAGCAACGGCCAAGAGTATGCGGTCGACAAACACAACGAAAAAACTGCCCATCTGAGTCCGTAGCCGAATATTGGAAGAGGACTGTAGCGATACCATTCCTTGACGTGATATGTAGTGAGATGAAATCTCGGTTCAGTCAGGATAAAAGGGCGCATTATGAGCTTTGTGCTCTCATTCCTGAGGTAATCGTGAAACAGAGCACTGCCGAAGTGAAGGAGCTGGGTCAATGCCTTCTGGTGAAGTGGAACCACGTCATGCCGCTCCCATCAGCCTTTCAAAGTGAGCTGCAGAGGTGGATGAATTACTGGAAGCGGCAGTTGCCTATCTCCGCAAGCTCAGTAACCAGCCTTTTGACCTTCCATACTGACGCCACCTTCTTTCCCAACCTACGAGAACTACTGAAGATTCTAGCTGTGCTGCCAGTGGGAAGCGTGGAGGCAGCGAGGTCGTTCTCGTGTTTAAGGCGTATCCACAACTTGCTCCGAAATACGATGGCAACGGAGAAGCTGAGCGACTTGGCAGTAATCGCTATGCATGGACACGAGGTGCCAATCTCAAAGGCGGACATCTGCAAACGATACATGGATCTACATCCTCGTCGAATGATGGCATCGTCGTTGTTTGATGATCGTGATGGTGATTAATTCTATGCACGAAAATGCCGGTGACAGAGTCACATTTATCATGTTTGATACTGCTCACATTCATGTTCATTGTTTCTGATCAGTCAAGTAATATTGTAAGTGGCCAGCGATTACTGATAGTCGGAATAAATTCTTCATCCCGATACCGGGTCACTGTTTTGGTCAATCTTATTTCTTCCTATTTTACGAAAATTTAACTCATTGATGAAAAATTAAAATCCCTACCTAAAACGTCATACTCGAGGAGTCCAACAGTGAG
The DNA here is from genome assembly GCF_964187855.1 of Myxine glutinosa. Classification (NCBI taxonomy): domain Eukaryota; kingdom Metazoa; phylum Chordata; class Myxini; order Myxiniformes; family Myxinidae; genus Myxine; species Myxine glutinosa. The sequence goes on along the minus strand of NC_136261.1, from coordinate 232,515,901 downwards.
GCAGATTTGTTTCACAGAATGCAGGAAATTGCATTTCAGAACAAGCAAAATTGAAAATTTCCATGCCCCCTCCCCAGGCCCCCCTAGCGAGCTCGGCCCCATTGGGGCCTCGAGGAAGTCACCCCCCTGCAGAAAATCCTAGATCCGCTACTACTTGGCTTGGTAGTTGGACCGTTCCCAGTGTAGTTGGAACGAGTCTTCTGCTGGTGGAAGCATTTCCAGAGATTTCTTGCCTTTGGAAAATACATCATGCCTGCCCTTATTCACGCCACCAGTGAGGATGTCTCGCCTGATGTTTCGCCGACCTCACATGTTGTTAATTGGGAACCCTGTTTCTTTCTCAGTCGATTCAAGCGATCCTGAGAAGTAAAGTTACCGTAACAAGTTTTGTGCCAATGGATACTGTTTGACTCCCACTGCGTTTCTGAAATATCGCTCAAACTTTCTAGAAGAAGGGCCGAATCAGTGTCTCCTAATTTTCTTCTTATCCCAATAACATCAGAAATTCGAGCTTTTCCAGGCGATGAGCCGATTCGCAGAGGTTCTACCTTGTCGTCTTGACAAAATAGACAGAGGGTGAAATGTAGTACATCTGTATTTCGCTTCCGCTTCAACACTTTTAGTCTAGTAGGAAGACTAGGTCCCCCTGCACCCCCCGGAGATATACTTCTAATCAGTGTTTCTAGATTGGAAAAAATGTGTAGAAAATGACTAGCTATGGCCCCAAGCTGAAAAAATGTCCCACATACCATTTTTATGCAAATTACTGCTGCAAATTTTATGCAAAATTATGCAAATTTTATGCAAATTTTTGATGAGGAGTAGAGTTGAGGGGTCTTTGAGGGCTTCATCGAGGTGCTCTCGGTTGCAAGACTGGGTCATTCTGAGAAGCACAGCAGGGTCAGAGATCATGATGTTCTCCTCCTCAGTGAATCTCTCCATCAACAGCCTCTCCATTGCCTCACACACTGTTTTGAGGCAAAAGAGGGACTTTGCGTAGGCCTTTCCACTGAGAACACCTTTGAGAGATCCACTTGTTACTAGTTGTGCCTCAAAGAGAATCTCTGCATATCCAGAACCACGCATCTTGTGTCCAGTGAGCATCCCGATGTAGTTCATGGATGTGTGGAAGGGTCCAATCGTTACTACATGACTAGCAAATTCATTTGGCCAGCGCCAGATGATGGGAAGGGCTTTCATGCAGACACCCAGATCAAATGTATTCAGGACCCATCTCTGACCCACCTCAGCAGTTGCTGCCTCGGAACGCTTCAGTAGCTCACGAACAACTGCGTTGTCTGTGATCGGTTGGTGGATAGGCGTGCAGTAGTCGACTGTTGATTTGCTGGGTGGGGGAGAACCAGTTGCAGAGGTGAAACCCCCTAGCCCAGGCACGGGCTGCAGGCCATTGCCATGCCATGCAGGCACCAGGCACAGACCGATCACAGACAACGCAGTTGTTCGTGAGCTACTGAAGCGTTCCGAGGCAGCAACTGCTGAGGTGGGTCAGAGATGGGTCCTGAATACATTTGATCTGGGTGTCTGCATGAAAGCCCTTCCCATCATCTGGCGCTGGCCAAATGAATTTGCTAGTCATGTAGTAACGATTGGACCCTTCCACACATCCATGAACTACATCGGGATGCTCACTGGACACAAGATGCGTGGTTCTGGATATGCAGAGATTCTCTTTGAGGCACAACTAGTAACAAGTGGATCTCTCAAAGGTGTTCTCAGTGGAAAGGCCTACGCAAAGTCCCTCTTTTGCCTCAAAACAGTGTGTGAGGCAATGGAGAGGCTGTTGATGGAGAGATTCACTGAGGAGGAGAACATCATGATCTCTGACCCTGCTGTGCTTCTCAGAATGACCCAGTCTTGCAACCGAGAGCACCTCGATGAAGCCCTCAAAGACCCCTCAACTCTACTCCTCATCAAAAATTTGCATAAAATTTGCATAATTTTGCATAAAATTTGCAGCAGTAATTTGCATAAAAATGGTATGTGGGACATTTTTTCAGCTTGGGGCCATAGCTAGTCATTTTCTACACATTTTTTCCAATCTAGAAACACTGATTAGAAGTATATCTCCGGGGGGTGCAGGGGGACCTAGTCTTCCTACTAGACTATTTCACCGGCTTCACACCAGGGCTTGCCATTTTCGGTAGGACTGCTTTCTATTTAATGTGAACCTGTAAAGATAAAGAAAGCTTGTTTTATTGAGTAGATTGTGTAATGTAGGCTAGTATTACCGAATATTTCCTTTGTATGCTGTGGACAGTTCATATCTACCCTGAAATAGACGCATTCAACTGTAAAAATGAAAATCGAGAAAAACGACATTTTGTCCTTGAAATTCCTATATATGTTTTATCATGTAATTCCAAACTTACAGACAGCAATTGTGTTCAACCTAACAAGGCTATGGCTTATATACTTATTTTTTCTGAAAGCCGATGAAATGTAGATTAAATGCGTATTAAATTCAAAAATAGTCATTTTTGACCATATATGGTCAAAACTGACCATTATGTCCGAAATATGCAAATTTCAGCGTGGCATCCACCCCTATGTTATTCAGCAAGGTATTTTGAAGATAATTGGCGTGGTTGCCAGCTTCTAACAAAAAATGCCATGTCAAGTGTTTTTTAGGCTTGCTGGCCGGCCGCCTAATTAAAGCAGATGCAAGCCCCCATCACCCCACCCCTGCCACCGGGACGTTGATATATCTATATATATCTGTTTGATATATGTGGGAAAATTACGTGCCCAGACCAGGAGTCGAACCCAGGTCTTCTGGTGAACCATGCCAGTGTGCTGGCATCTGAGCTGTCTGGGCAACCCTGACTGAGCATGCAATTTTCCCACACATATAATTGCCACTCTCTTTCCGTCACTGCTTCCGGAGCATTCGCTTGCAACCATAGGAGCACCAACGGCCTAAACATGAGAGGGTCTTCTTTCAATGGGGGGGACAAATCCATGTCCTCTATTATAAACACCACTGGGGATGTAGTGAAACAATTACATTAATGAACCAGGATTGAATAATTAAATTGACACATGTGGGAAAATTGGGAGACAGACCTTATATATTGTCATGTCCCCGAGGTTAAGACCACAAGAGGACGAATGACCAAAACGAGCTTAACTCTGAGGTGTATACCCAACTTGGTGGTATTATCTTTTCACATGTGCGGGAGGGCTCGCAGCCTTATCTGATCGGAAACACACGCATGGGGTTATCCGATCCCCACAAACACCAAGACGGGACAGCAAAATCCACAATACAAGAAAAGTAAGATTTGACAAATAATGATTAAATGAAAAAAAACCTGAAAATAACAATGAAAGGTGAGGTAAAAACTAAAATTCCTAATTGAGATGTCTCCACTCAGACTCGTATACGAACAAGGGGAAAAGATAATGAAAGAAAATAAATAATGTTTTGGTAATCGCCCGGCACTCAGCTTTGTGTCCCCAAATGGCTGGAAAGGCTTGCTGTTTGTTGCCTCGAACCACTGCGCGGGAAACACACAAACGTCCAGAGGAAACACGACGAGGTCCCAGTCCAATGCCGACGTCGATCCTGTGCCTTGTAGTCCCGACTGTCCCGAACCGCTGTTTCTCACCAGCCCTTTCCCAAGAGTGCACACGGACCAAAGACCACATGCCGCCGAGCCAACCGCGTCCAAGACAACAGAGACATAGCGAAGCGACCACCCCTCACATGCGACCCAGATCAAGAGAGAGAACAAGATGGTGTTACTGCATCTTTTCCCTTCACTCTCGAATGTTCCACGATGACGTCACATTCTGTCCAATCACCGAGCTCCACTCAATCATTCCATCGCGCCTCCACCAATCACGAAGGCCGGGCATGGCCTCCTCGTTACGCGTCGTCGGGGGCGGAGTCTAGTCGCTGTTCAGGAATGTTCGGATGACGTCGGCGGTTGTGAGGCGGGATTTACGTGCCGACCAGCAAATGTGCCGGGTTTGTCGGACCTGGCGGCGTGGTGAGCGAATGAGTCCATTTGTTATCATTGTTGTTTGGCGGGGTTTAATTGTAATAAAGACGGAGGGAAGATCACAGGGGCAATTACACACTGGTGGTTATCCTTAAGCCCTACCTAATTAGCATACCTCCACCCTTTGGATGGAGACACATATACTATCTTATTCTATACAGAGTCCCGACTTACAGTAGTTACATCGAGGTGGGTTCTTCTTCTTTGCGACACTCGGAACATACTAATTTATACAATTCTATCTCGGCCAAGGTATTTCATTGTTTACCCCCCACAAATGTCACAATATAAATAAATGTGTGTGTGTGTGTGTATGCTATTCATTTTCTGAGTCTGAATTTTAATGGGCACATAAGACGAGCACAATAGTTTGCAAAGTGACTTGCAAGCACTGGAGTCCTGTTCCATTAATACTCGTATTATAATGTCACGTTCAATTGTGTACATCAAATATGGATGCCTGTTTATTTATGGTCTACACTAAGGAAGCTTTAATGTAACACACTATTTCTTGCTGGTCTTCACTGAAACTGGGGAAGTTCTTCTTTGTGAATCATTCAAGTTTGCTTCATGTTGCACAACCAAGTGTCACCACGCAACTATACCGAGACCCACTGAAGTGGTAGTTCTTAATTGGACATTGTGTTCACTATATGTTTCGATGTGCATTCTCTTGTTATTTAAGACCTCACACAAACTCACTCAACTGCTCTTGTTTAAGACCCACTAGCATGTCAATAGTATGCCCATACTATCTTAATCAACAGCTTAGTGAGTTTGAAAAGGGAAAGAGTAGGCTTTGGTTTACGTGGGAGGAACACAAGATGCAGAATGCCCCCCCTCATTCTCCCTTTCCTTTAGTATGCAGCACATAACTGCTGTTTGCATCATTTGCTGGGGGTGCGGTTGTGCCACTGATGCAGTGCCCCCTGTAGGTTAAAGCAGGAATTTGGAATTTATTCAAGGTGCCCACCGATAGTATGCCTACTCTTTGAGAAGGACACATAAACTGTCAGATTGGTGTTTCACAGACGCTGTGTTGCATCTCATAGTGCACCGTCCCTCGGAAGAAAGGTGGCTGGGTTCTCGTCTGCTATCTTTATCTGGGGGATGTTAAATAACCCACAGTGTCTCTCGTGAAGAGTAGGTGAGTTATCACCAACGCCAAACAAATTCCAAATTCCTGCCCAAGTCAGCTCCAGTCAAATGTCAGGCCTGGCCAGCTGCCTAGTGAAACTACAAGTGGGCCAAAATTTCCAAAAGTCAGTGTTAAAGTAAGCACTTTTCATCATAGAAGTACACTACCAGTCAAAAGTTTTAGAACACCTTAATTTTTCCAGTTTTTATTGAAATTTACGCGGTTTAATATCTCGATGTACTCTGAAATTAAGCACAGAACAAATAAACAATTGGAGATAAATAAGAAATCATAGAATCATTTTGTTTAACAAAATTTAATTTAAATTTTTGACTCAGCAAAGTGGCCACCTTTTGCAGATATAACTGCCGAACACACTCGTGGCATTCTTTCTACAATGGAAATCAAATATTGTTCAGGACGTTCTTCCCAACACTGTTGCAGAAGTTCCCACAAATGTGTTGCACTTGGAGGTTGCTTTGCTTTCACCCTTCTGTCCAGTTCATCCCAAACCAGCTCGATGGGGTTTAAGTCTGGAGACTGTGCTGGCCATTCCATGATTTGAAGTCTACCGTCTTGTTCTTTTCCTCGAAGGTAGTTTTGACATAGCCTGGAAGTGTGTTTAGGGTCATTATCTTGCTGTAGGATGAACCCCTGACCAACTAGGCGCATACCAGAGGGTATTGCATGGCGCTGCAAAATGCTGTGGTAGCCCTTTTGGTTCAGGGTGCCAGTCACTCTGTGCAAGTCACCGACTCTGGATCCAGCAAAAGAGCCCAAGACCATCACGCTTCCTCCTCCATGTTTGACAGTTGGTGTCACACACTGAGGAACCATCCTTTTGCCTACTCGACGGTGTACAAAAACCCTGCGTGATGAACCAAAGATTTCAAATTTTGATTCATGGTCCATAAGACCTTCTTCCAGTCTTCAGTAGTCCACTGGTGGTGCTTCATGGCCCAGGCAAGCCTCTTTGTCTTATTTTGCCATCTTAGCAATGGCTTTCTTACTGCCACTCGACCTGTCAAACCTGCCTTCTCTTCACAGTTGAAACTGAGACTTGCTTACTTCGACCAGTGTTAAGCTGTGCTTCAAGCTGTTGTCCTGTGAGCCGCCTATCACGCAAGCTGGTGACTCTCAGAAACTTGTCTTCTGATTCTGTTGTGGCTTTGGGTCTGCCAGACCTCTTCCTGTCAGAGTTTCCTCCAGTTTCCAATATACTACTTCCTGCAGTGCAATATTGTCCAAATAATGCTTCAGAGGGTGTGATTAACAGTCTGTTCCAATACTGCTTTTATACAGACAGGGGGTTTGCAATCAAGTAATCAGCAGAGGTTGCGACACCTGTAGGAATTGTTTGCATCAACTTCCAAGGCTTAATTTACTTACATTGCTGCAGAACAGCTGTAAGTTGTTAACCCATTCCTTGTTCCCTGAAGAAGGCCTTTTTGTACAATATAACTGTGCAATTTACATTATTTTCCCGTTTTTCTTGACCTAAACTTTTTTGTTAACCTCGAGCAGTTTACTGCTTACCTTTGTACCATTTCAGGTTATTCACTGGACTTGAATTGCTTAAATTTCATTAAAAAACTGGAAAAATTGAGGTGTTCTAAAACTTTTGACCGGTAGTGTACACTAATGTGAAAGAGTCCAAAATAGAATTGCTGCATACAGACATTTGTTTTAATGTAGAATAATTAACATAACCAGCTTTTCAGACTTCCAGAGGATGTTGTTACGCCATTGCAGTGATAGATACATCGCAAGACGACAATAAGCAAAACAAAATGTTTTTTGAAACCATCAAAGAACCAACCGGTTATATTCCAGAGAATCCATGTAATCACAAACATTATGAGAACCACAAAGTGGAAAACAACAGCACAACTAACTCAAGGTTTTGTCAAAAAAGACAAAAGCTCAGTCCAATGGTTTGGCCACAGAGTGTCCTTTTGTCATGAAAGAGCATGGGCCCTGTGTGCCCAGAACTTAAATGCCCTCCCAGAGGGGCAGAGTGACCCAGGCAACCATTCTTACGAGGCAATGATGAGAATGTTTTCCACTTTGTAGTTTTAATAATTTTGGGAAAAGTGATTTTTTGGCAAAAAAAGAAAATTCGTAAAATTAAATTTTGCTTTTAGTGGTTTCATGACAAATTGTTGTTTTTTATCCCCTGATTTTTAAAAATGATTCCAAGATACTTGTATCTTGCATTCTAAAAGACGGAGAAAGTCGAAGTTTTCAAATAATTCCAGATTCGGGATAAGCATAAATTTGTGTTGTGTGAGACATGATCTCAACAATTTCTTGTACAACTACAACGGCACTCGGTAGAGAGCATACCTCCGCCAGACTGAACCGTTTATGTTTTGTATCCCACTGATAGGCCGGATCTGGATTCGGACCTGAACCAAAATCGAATTGGCTTGTTCTTGTCATCTAAACAACTTATCCACGAGGTTTTGTCATAATTCATCCATAGCTTTTTGAAATATCATGCTATATATAGTTTTTGGCCCTATCTCTCAATAGTAAAGAATCGTAAAAAAATTTTTTATTTATTCTTTCATCCGGATCCAGATCTTCACCAAAATCGAATCAATTATTATTCGTTGTCACACACCAAACCTGTCCACCAAGTTTCGTCCAAATCTGTCCATAACTTGTTGAGATATCTTGCTGACAGACAGAGAAAAAACAGACAGACAGTCAAATAGGGATGAAAACGTAACCTTCGTCCACCTTTGGTGGCGGAGGTAACAACAGCATGAAAACCAAAACAACACATGAAAGATTATGTACCCTGTAGCAGTAGCGGTGCATTGTCTGTAGCAGATGTTTTAGTTACAATCAATATCAAATATCACAAGGATGTTTGTACATCAGGAAATTATCCTATACCACAACCTTGCAGGTCTCCTGATGTTTCACCAACTTGGCATTTTCTTTGAATAAATATGTCACGTCCGTGTATAATGACTGCAATCTACTGTTTTGTTGCAGAGAAATTCCCAATTGTACACTAAAATGGAGGCTGTTTTTGGTCGTGCCTCTACAACCTGATGTTGCCCTCAATTTATCCGAAACTCTAATTTGGCCAGTGCCATCATTGAAAGGTTTGACTGTACAATCTACCAGAGTCCACATTTTAAAATTAAGGCACCGCTAACTTTTTCACCTGCCCAGTGGGCAATAAGGATCACTTCTGACGTTTCGATCAAAAGGTGGTCTTCATCTTTCATCCGGAACCAAATGGGCACTGTGTGCCGGGTATTAAGCACACGTAAAAGGGGAGGGGCAGGATCACGTGACTACAATTTCACCTACACATAATGCACAAACTATTCCTGCATGTAATTTCCACATTTAATCTGAATTGAAACAGTCAGCGATAAAGATAATGCTGTTTTTGAGTTGAAAACCTAGGGAAGCTGTTTGATGGATTGGATAAATATACATGGCCACAAATGTGCTTGTGCTTTCTTTTGCAATTCAACTTAACTATTATATGAGCAATGTAATGTGGTATACTTAAAACAAGAAGAACAAGAAAAAGAGCAATCAGAGATTTCAAACCCCCGCCAGGATGTATTTTCAGTGGTTTTTAAGGCTTTTGTGTTAAAACAAATATGGCGGCCGAACCACGTGACCGATGACATTATTTTTTTCTAAACTAATTTATTCCTCGATTATGCTTAATAAATTTCATCTTAATCGGATGAAGTTTTGTACTTGTCGAATTATGACGTCATAATGGAGGCACCTATGACATCATCATTAACATATTTTATTCCCCATGGAGACTGGAGACTGGAGAGTTATTTACAATGAGCCATGTCTAATTTTTTTTCTATTCAGCACTTTCGGAGATATGGAGGTGCAAAGTTTTTGGGTTTTTCCAAGATGGCGGCCGAACCCCGTGACCGATGACGTCATCATTAACATATTTTATTCCCCATGGAGAGTTAGTTCTTTACAATGAGCCATGTCTCAATTTTTTCTATTCAGTGCTTTCGGAAATATAGAAGTGCAAAGTTTTTCGGTTTTTCCAAGATGGCGGTCGAACCACGTAACCTATGACATCATAATTATCACTAAAAATGCTGCAGGTGGAGTTGCACCTATGGTGAAAATTTCCTGTCAATCGGACCAACGGTTGCAGAGAAAATCATATTTATTCTGTGCAGACAAACAGACAAACAAAAAAACGGACTCAAATGCAACACCCTCTCCTCTGGCGAGGGTAATAAGACATTAAATGGCATAGCCCCCGTGGTTTTAGTAATTTTGCTGTACAGAGTTAAAATCCATCAGTCGGCCATCTTTGGTCAGATTACAAAACAAAATCTTCTGCATATGTATACTCTCATGTATTGCCTTTGTGCCAAGTTTAAACAAAATCGTCCATGCATGTTGAGAAATGGTTGGGGACAGGTTTGAGTAACAAAATGGCCGCCAGTCGGCCACATTGGATCTGATCTCAAAAATAAATGACGTGCATATGTAAGCCATCATTCGTTATCTGTGTGCCAAATTTGAACAAGATCGGTAAATGCATGTCGGAGAAATGCTTGAGGACGTGTTCAGTATTGGATTTTTTACAACTAAAATGGCCGCCAGTCTACTAGTCGGCCATCTTTGATCAGGTCGCAAAATAAAGTGAGGTGCACGTGTATTATGTGCATGAACCATGCTTGTGCCAAGTTTGAACAATATCGGACCATGCATGTTCAATAAATGGTTGGGGACACGTTTAAGTAACAAAATGGTCGTTAGTCAGCCATATTTGATCTGATCTCGAAAGAAAATGCCGTGTATATATGTAAACCATCATTCGTTATCAATGTGCCAAGTTTGAACAACACTCATCGATGCATGTCCGAGAAATGGTTGAGGAATTGTTCAACATCCGGTTTTTTACAACTAAAATGTCCGCCAGTCGGACATTTTGGTTAACATTGCGAAACAAAATGATGTGCTTATAGACTAGATGGATTTATGGAAAAAGGCCATGTATAAGCTTCTCGGTGCATTTTTGGGTAAAAGTTGGGAACCTCACTTTTTAACATAATTAGGTTATGCTGAATTCGATTAACCCGGTTCCCAAGCCGAATTTTGAATTGTTTTTTTTTTGAGTTTTGAATAAACTGCTGAAGAACTTGGGCATTGGTGAAATCACAGAGGAGAGACTCTGTTCTCCAAGACTGGTAAACCAGAAGCAATGTCACCGACAAGTGATGCTCTTCATTTCCATTTGATGCGAGCACACTATCAAGCCATGGTATGGAGAAATGGTCATTGTGCCATACCTGACCTTCCTGCACCTTTGGAAATGGGATGGAAACGGGGTGATTCAGGACTAGAGCCTATTCTGACATCACAGAGACCAATCCCAGAAAGTTGCCTCGAGATGATTTGTTGTGCATGCCAGAAGCAATGCAAGACTCGATGCTGCAAATGTCGCTATTCAGAGTCGAGGTGCACATCAATGTGTGCCTGTCAGCAACAGAGTGATGATCAGACCCCATGTATGAATTTGATATAGTTTGGCAAAACAACATGTGTGACATTCCTGAATGTTTGTGCTTCATGGCCATGTATACTTAATTTTAAAATAAATGGTTGTATGAAACATTGTCTTATTAAAACCATTTCCCATTTTTCGTGTCCAATTTCAATATCAGTTTGAATGTCTCTTTCAATATGTCGCCAACCATAATATAGACTAGACAGATTTAGGAAAAAGGCCATGTATAAGCTTCGAGGTGTATTTTGGGGTAAAAGTTGTAAAGTTAAAGTAAAAGAGCTGCATGTATATACATGATATATAAATGCTTGTTCAAAGAAATTGTCCAAAAATGTCAATTTGGCGGCCAATTTGTTGATGCTAATTAGAAGGTGAAAAACTCAAAATTCGGCTTGGGAACCGGGTTAATCGGATTCAGCATACCCTAATTATGTTAAAAAGTGAGGTTCCCAACTTTTACCCAAAAATGCACCTAACATTCACATTTCTCATAAATCCGTCTAGTTTAATATGTATACCACCATATGTTGTCTTTTTGCTAAGAATGTATGAAATTGGTCTATACATCTCCGAGATATGGGTACAGACAGACGGACGAGACCCAATCCATAAACCCCCGTTTCGGACTAAGTCCAACTAGGGGCTAATATAAGATGGCAAAAATCTAGACGCGACTGCACCAAAATAGTAGATAGCAATGTGAATGTGATGATTGATGCATTACTTATGGCAAGTAGATGTGTGACTAAGGTGTTATTTACATTGCTAAGACAGGGGTGTTTTAGAGAAGGAACAGGCACAGCACAATGTGTGAATAGAGTGGTCGACAGACAGTACCACCCTTGTGGTTAGCGGAATAGCCTCGAGATATGTGCACCTGCCTCTGTGGTGTCTAGCCTAGGTTGGTATCTCCACCCAGCTATAAACTCTCACCATGGTGTTTCATAAGCAGGCGCTACACGTGAGTGCTGTTCATCGGATGGATGTTAGACATGGTGTCCTGTCTGCCAGCATTAATTGGTGGATGTTCAGATCCCATGTTGTCTTCCACAAAGCATACTGTAGGTGGGTTATTGCAGCCAGAAACTAGAACGGCACTCGGTAGAGCACATAGACATACATCTGGCAGGCTGAACAGTTTATGTTTTATGGCCTGATAGGCCAGATCTGGATTTGGACCTGAACCAAAATCTAATTGGCTTGTTCTTGTCACCAAACCAACTCATCCCTCAAGTTTAGTCATAACAACTCGTCCATAACTTTTTTAAACATCATGTTATATATCACTTTTCACCTGATCTTTCAATGGTGAAAAATCACTTAGAAAATCAAATAATTATTGTAATCGAATCCATATTCAGATCTTCACCAAAATCGAATCGATTCGGTTTTGTCACACACCCAACCTGTCCACCAGGTTTTGTCCAAATCCGTCCACAATCTTTTGAAATATCGTGCTATATATTCGTTTTTGCCCCATCTCTCAATGGTGAAGAATCATTTAACAATGGCGTACCGGTACAAGTCCAACAATGGCGTAGCCGGGCTTGGATCTGCTGAGTGGATGATCTGCTGTCCCCATGTCATGTGACCAAATCCTCAGCTCCGAATGGTGGATGTCTGTGACGGACATGTATACATAAACCTGACGGACAGACAAACGCTGTTCCAAACTGCAGTTCCCCACAGGCGAAGCCGTAAAAAATATGGCTGCCAAATCACGTGACCGTTGACGTCATCATTTTTTCTCATCCCGAGATAACGCTCAATAAATTTCATACTGATCGGATCAAGCATTCTACTTGCATGAACGCACCTATGACATCATCATTAACATTTCATTCCCCATGGGGAGTACTTTACAATGAGCCACTTTTCAATTTTTTCCATTGAAATTTCCATTGAATTTTTCCATTGGGGTGCAAAGTTTTTCGGTGTTTCCAAGATGGCGCCCGTACCACGTGACCTATGATGTATAATTGTCTTTTTAATACAGCAGTACAAGAGACGCTCATATGGTGAAAATGTTGTATCACTCAGAACAACGAAACAAATTTTCAAGGGAATAAACCTGCAAAATCGATCAAACGATTAAACATCGCTTCTGACATCAAATTCCTCCTTTTCTCCAATGGCTTGATCTCGGATCATCAATTTGGATTCAGACCAGGTCATTATACTCTGGACATGCTGCTTCTGCTGTCTCAACAATGGATGAAGGTCCCGAATGCCAAACAGGAAATCAGAGCTGTCTCCCTTGACATATCACGTGCCTTCGATACGGTCCGGCAGCCAGCTCTGCTCACCAAACTCTCCTCTTATGGTATCCATGGAAATCTCCACGCATGGATTGCGGACTTCCTCTCTGGTCGTAGGCAACGTGTGGCCCTGAATGGATTTCTCTCATCGCCCCTTCCTGTTCTGGCTGGAGTTCCCCAAGGTAGTGTTCTGGGCCCTGTGCTTTTTCTGGTCTTCATCAATGATCTCTCCGACTCTCTGGAAAATCCTCTCTATCTCTTTGCGGATGACTCCACTCTCTGCCACTCCATACCCCATCCCTCAGATCGGCAGTCTGCAGCCTCCTCACTCTCTGCAGACCTGGACAAAATCACAGACTGGTCAAACAAGTGGAACATGTCTTTCAATAATGACAAATCTCACACTCTCACTATGTCTCTCCGAAAAGACCGACTGGACAACCCTCCAATCTACTTTCTCAACAATCCTCTCCAAGAAGTTCTGTCACTCAAGCTTTTGGGTCTCACTATCTGCCATGATCTTTCCTGGGAAAACCACAGTGCCAAGCTGGCCGCCAAAGCCAGTCGCCGACTGGGCATCCTCCCTTGTGCAAAGTCCTTCCTTGGCACACCTGAGCAACCTCACCACATACAAGGATTTCATCCGCAGCTCAATGGAATACTGTTCTCCCCTATGGGCCGGTGCTCCTGCCTCACACCTAGCTCGTCTTCACGCTGTTGAAACCAAAGCTTTCAGAATCTTTGGACTCTACCGCGATGAAGGTAACTCCAAGGGCCTTTCACTCACTCACCGCAGGCAGGTTGGTGGTCTTTCTGTCTTCTACCGACTCCTCTCCGGCCTTGCTCCCCCAGCTCTCCCTGTGCTCTGTCCCCCGAATATTCCTACAGGTCGCACAAGATCTGCCAGCAACCCTCTTATGGTGAAACTGCCAAAATCAAGACTCTCTATTCACCTTCACTCTTTCAATCCTCTTTTCTCCCACCTCTGGAACAAACTCCCTCACTCTCTTCAATCCCACTCGTCCCTCCAGGTCTTTAAAACAGCTGTCCACCACCATCTCTTATCTTCCCCCATTCAAAACCTTGATCTTTTCTACACCCGTTAATTCACCTCAGATCCACTTTTTTGAAATACCGACTTCTTTCCTGGAAGTCCTAGCAGTGTCCACGTGGTTTTTTTTTTTATACCTCTCCCACCCCTCCTCCCTTCCCATGCCTCCTCCACCCAAGCCCTCTCCCTCCCACAGATCTCCCGATGTCCCTGCTCTCCATTTTCTTCTCCTGCTCCCTCCTTCATATGTTTTATGGAATTGTTTGCATCAACTTTAAAGGCTTAATTTACTTACATTGCTGCACAACAGCTGTAAGTTATTAACCCATTACATGTTCCCTAAATAAGGCCTTTTTATACAATATAACTGTGCAATTTACATTATGTTCCCGTTTTTGCTAACCTAAGCGTTATTTTTAACCTCGAGCAGTTTACTGCTTACCTTTGTACCATTTCAGGTTATTCACTGGACATTAAACTATGTAAATTTCAATAAAAACTGGAAAAATTAAGGTGTTCTGAAACTTTTGACCAGTAGTGTACATACATGCATAATACACACATACATATATACATAATACACACATACATACATACATAATGCACACATACAAACATAAAACATACGTACATAATACTGTTATGTCGGTGGGGTAGTAATATGTAGAGTCAGGTAGATTTGAGTCGGTAACATGCTCCGACTGTCGTGAAGAAGAACCACCACCTTGTAGTAAGTAGGTATTGCGTGCAAAAGGTTTCCTTCCTCCAACAGGCGGAGTTGATGTCTCTTTGCAACTCTTTCAATCTTTGGAACAAAGGCCTTTCCATTCATGCCATTGTGGCCAAGCATTACACTAGACCTTACACTAAAAATGAACTTCAAACCTGTGAGAGTTTATTTTTGTCTGTCATCTGGTCGTCATCATGATCGTGACTGATGGACTGATAACACCTACAATACTACAGAAATGTTTCGATGCAAGTCGGACCCGAACCTTCATCTCGGACCCAGACTGTCCCAGACCATCTTGGACCCAGACCATCTCGGACCCAGACTGTTCCAGTTCATCTCTGACCCAGACCATCTCAGACCCAGACCAGCTCGGGTCCAGACCAACTCAGACCCAAGTACCAACTTGGACCCGACTTTTTTTCAGTGTGACTTATCTTAATTCTCATCATGAAGTATCATTCTTTTAAAGTCTTTTTTTTTCTAAATCCAAGTGGGACAAAAGTACTAATTATGGGAAAAAATTTTTTTAAGTGAAAACGGAAAAGTAAAAGTAAATACATGTAGGCCTCAAATTAATTTTTTGGGTCAGGTTTTACAATTCACTCTTAATTTTTTCTCATTTCAATTTTCGTGATTTTACAGATAAACAAATCTGACGGAAAAATTCTCCAGAATATTAATTTTTGCATTTTGTCGACATTTTTGTTTTAATTTTGTAGGCCTTTTCAATTGCTTAAATTTAGCGAGGACCTAAATAAGCCTCCCCCCTACCCCCCCCCCCCCCCCCCAAATAGGATGGGAGGGTGGTTGATATTGTATTAATTTTTTTATTGTTTTTTTAAAATTAAGGTTTGAATTATAAATGAAGTTGCAATGAATTAAATTAAATATAAAAGTGATCTTTCTTGTCACTGTGCCTCAGTTTTTTATGTTGCAGTTTTATACTATCAGCATATGAGTGTGATTGTGCCCCCCTTCCCATTACAGTGAGCAGAGTGAATGTCCAGATGACCGAGTATAACTTCGTTTTATCACGGGTGTTTTATAATCAACTGTTTTACACTCCATTAATAAATCAGGAAAATATAACTTTTTTTTTAGGTAAATAAATGTATCGTTCGTTCGTTCGTGTGGTTGCCAACTTCAATCAAGATCGGTGCTTTAATGTATGATAAATAGTGGCAATGACTATATTGTTCGTTTAGATTAAAGAAAAAAGAAACAAATAATAAAAATCAACTTTAAACGGCCACTCGTTCTTGGACACCACAGCGTTAGTGTGCGCATCCGTGTACTTGTTGCCCCCCAAAAACATGGCGGCCGGGTCTCCATGGTGGCACGGCCGGGGTCTGTACGCGGCATAACGAGTACGCCCTCGAGTCTATAATATAACTCTATGAATAAGACCAACCGGAAGCCAGACATCAAGCACTAGGGCTGACAACCCCGACTTGGCAGGCACACATAGCTCAGGCAGGCCGAGAGCCATGCCCAGAAGGACAGTGATTGGGCGTGAGTTGACCAACGGGAAAGCCGGGGTAGGAAGAGACTCGCTGATCGGTGGAAGAGGGACGAGGAAGAAGCAACGCGCTGATTGGCAAGGCTCGACTGATGACATCAGAAGTGGACTGCGTGTGGATTGGTAGAGAGCTGAGCATGCAGTAGTGGCCTGCGGGCATTGGTGGAGAGGTACAGATGACGTCACGAGACGGTCAATAAAATAACTCTCAGACCGACATTTTCTCTCTCTTGCCTTCCCTCTCCCTTGTTCTCATGCCTTCTTCTTGCCTTTTCTGTCTCTCTCTTGCCCCTCACGCCTTCCTCTGCCCTCGACTCTCTCCTCTTGGTTCCGGACTGTGGTGGAAGACGGCTGTGCATGGACGACGGGCTCCAGGAAGCGATCGGACCGACCGTATTCAAAGACGCCACTGGGAGACGTGCAGAGGCAACAGGGAGAGCTGCGGGCTGGAAACGGTGGTTCACCGTGCAGAGGACGGGTGAACGAAGCCAGGCATGGCTGGAGGAACGACCTGCACGCGGCCTGTTCACCTCGTGCGGGTGGCCTTCATCGAGGCCTAGTGAGGCCTGTTTCGCGCCAACACGCGCAATGTCACCGACGCCCCGGACAAGTTTTGACGACCCTGACGAGACCTCACCAGTGATCGGAGCGAAGTTACACACCACACAATTATTTTCAGTTATCCTTCTCTTTCGTTTGTTTCCAAGTCTGTTTGTGGGGGACGTCACATTTAGGAACATTATTTATTATCACGCGTTTATTTTATATTACCGGCATTCCGTTTAATAAACCCATTCGTTATTTTCTGTACATTTTAAACCGTGTTCCCGTTTGAGTAATTTCTTTGCAGGCTTTGGGACTGCCGGCGATCGCGACAGGTAAGCTTCAGTTTTCCCTTCTCTTTCTTCCTCTGGCGCATATAGTAAAATCCACATTTGGGAATCGCCTCGGATTTAAAGCTCGCTATTGGCTATTCGTGATCTCCGTGGTGTTCACCTAGGGAATCACACGACAATACATACATAATACACACATACATACATACATACATACTGTACACACATACATACATACATGCATGCATACATAATACATACATACATACATACATACATACTGTACACACATACATACATACATGCATACATACATAATACACACATACATACATAATACATACATACACACTGGACGGACAGACAAACGCTGTTCCAGACGGTATTGCCCTATGGGCTACGCCGTAAAATAATTCTCTGATCCAGATCCGCATCCAGATCTTCACCAAAATGTAATCAATTTGTCCTTCTCACACCCCCAACTTGTCCACCAACTGTCATCCCAATCCATCCGTAACCTTTCGAGATATCCTGCTCACAGACAGGAGTGAAAACACCACCTCTGTCCACCTTCAGTGGCGGAGAGTGACACTCCTTGAAGACCTTACTTTGATCATTAAAATACGAAGAAGCTAATGAATACATTTGATGTTTGAGTCAGAAAGAATCTAATAAACGAGATTCCTGTAGCATTGCTAGAATAAAGGCAAAATCCTAATGAGGGAAGACTGGACACACAAAATAAGGATACATACATTATACACATAGAAATATAAAACAAAATTAAGTGGACAGGACAAATGAGCAAATTTAATAAATCAATTCGAAATAACAACAACCGTGCAGCGTATATAGCAGAGAAAACTCCACAAATCCAGGAAAATCCTCGCACTTTCCCACCTTCCTTTTCGCGAAGATAGAATGTCATCCCGAAAAATGAAGGGACCTGCATAGGGAAAGGGTGGAGGAAGGGAATCGTTTGGGGGTGGGGAGAGTGGAGAGTGGGGGTAGGGGGCAGTGGAGAGTGGGGGTGGGGGCAGTGGAGAGTGGGGGTGGGAACTGACACAGAGGAGAGGCCAGTATGGCAAGTCGATGTTGTGGCTTTGAAATTGAAAGACCTCAGACTAATGAATGCCAGTCACACCGCACTGCAGATGCCACACTGCACTGGAGATGCAGAGATCCAATTCCTTCTTTCATTTGCTTCTTCTTCTTCTTCCTCCTCTTCTCCAAAGCCTTTTGTGCAGTAAAGAGGGATTGTCAACTTTGTGATTATGTCCAGGTGAATCGCAGCGATTTCGTTGAAACTGATACATTTTGCCTTGTTTTTTGCCTGACTTCGATTTTTCAAATGAATAGACAATCTATTTACCCCCAGACGACCACCGACAACCCACCATGCGAAATCATCGACCAGACATTCTGAACGGCATCCTTTGTCCTTAATAATGACTTGTGAAGTCCTGCCGCCTGCTGGGAGTGGACCTTTTGCACGCAATACCTACCACACGACCCCTTGGAACCTTGGATACAACCTACCATGAAAAGTGTAAAATAAATAATAAATGTTAAATCCTTTACATGAGCGAGGCTCAAGGAAGTGTGTGGGTAGAGAGGACAGTGTGGCAAACATCAAGGGAATGAACTAACAGGAAAAAAAGGTGAGCGAGGAAGGAGGAAACACTTATTCTTTCTTTAACAGTGGCAATTGGTCCCACGTGTTTGTGGGGATGGCCGGGGGAGGTTTTTAACCCAAATCCTTCACTGGCCAGACCTGGAGTTCGACTAAGTAGTTCGGGCAGGAATTTGGAATTTGTCCATAGTGCCGGCGATAGCTTACCTACTCTTTGCAAAGGACAACATATAATCTGTGGTGATTGGAAAGAAAGAAAGAGAGAAAGAAAGAAAATGGAATTTGAAAAAGGTGGGTTTGGGGTGGATTAACGGGGGTAGAAAAGATCAAGGTTTTAGATGGGGGAAGATAAGAGGTGGTGGTGAACAGCTGTTTTTAAAGACGTGGAGGGAGGAGTGGGATTGAAGAGAGTGAGGGAGTTTGTTCCAGAGGTGGGAGAAAAGAGGAATGAAGGAGTGAAGGTGAGCAGAGAGTCTTGAGTTTGGCAGTTTAACCATAAGAGGGTTGCTGGCAGATCTTGTGCGACCTGTAGGAATATTTGGGGGACAGAGCACAGACAGGGCTGGGGGGGCTAGGCCGGAGAGGAGTCGGTAGAAGACGGAAAGACCACCAACCTGCCTGCGGTGAGTGAGTGAAAGGCCCTCGGAGTTAGCGTCATCGCGGGAGATTCCAATGATTCTGAAAGCTTTGGTTTCAACAGCGTTTCAACAGGTTTCAACAACACCTGCGCTCGGTGTGAGGCAGGAGCACCAGCCCAGAGGGGAGAGCAGTACTCCATCAAACCTTGGTTTCTACAGCATGAAGCCGAGCTAGGTGTGAGGCAGGAGCACCGGCCCGAAGGGGAGAGCAGTACTCCATCAAACCTTGGTTTCTACAGCGTGAAGCCGAGCTAGGTGTGAGGCAGGAGCACCAGCCCAGAGGGGAGAGCAGTACTCCATCAAACCTTGGTTTCTACAGCATGAATCCGAGCTAGGTGTGAGGCAGGAGCACCAGCCCAGAGGGGAGAGCAGTACTCCATCAAACCTTGGTTTCTACAGCATGAAGCCGAGCTAGGTGTGAGGTAGGAGCACCAGCCCAAAGGGGAGAGCAGTACTCCATCAAACCTTGGTTTCTACAGCGTGAAGCCGAGCTCGGTGTGAGGCAGGAGCACCAGCCCAGAGGGGAGAGCAGTACTCCATCAAACCTTGGTTTCTACAGCATGAAGCCGAGCTAGGTGTGAGGTAGGAGCACCAGCCCAAAGGGGAGAGCAGTACTCCATCAAACCTTGGTTTCTACAGCGTGAAGCCGAGCTAGGTATGAGGTAGGAGCACCAGCCCAGAGGGGAGAGCAGTACTCCATCAAACCTTGGTTTCTACAGCGTGAAGCCGAGCTTGGTGTGAGGCAGGAGCACCAGCCCAGAGGGGAGAGCAGTACTCCATCAAACCTTGGTTTCTACAGCATGAAGCCGAGCTAGGTGTGAGGTAGGAGCACCAGCCCAAAGGGGAGAGCAGTACTCCATCAAGCTGCGGATGAAAGACAGTGTAGTAAACACCAAATTGTAAAGATCAAGTTTATGAAGCGGCTTTTACAATATCACCCTCTCAGTCGTACATCAATATCAAAACATCGTCTTTTACAACAATATATGTCATCTTTCTGTCACCACTGATCGCACTTCAGGTGACTTTCGGCGAACCACAAAAAGAGCTACAGCGCAGTTTTTACTCACAACCAAAATGTCGTTCTTCGCAATTTGGTAAATCAGATGTTATATGAGCTCGTCTTTTCGGCCTCCAACAGCGAGAGGGTTAAACCCAAGAGTCGGAGCGGAAACAAAAATACCTGGGGAGGATTGTAATGAGAAGTCAAACGTTCTGAAAGGAAATGGATCATTCCTTATGTGCCACGCTGAGAAATTATTGATCTCCCATCGTATTGTGATAAATGTCCTTTGGGGAAAGAAACGCAGCGTTCGTTGCTTACGATGAAGTTGAACTTCTTTTATCATCGACGTGACAGCAGCAGGTAGAAGTGGCGGCGCATCGTTACGCGAGCCAATTGGCTTTTTAATTGGGGCCTTTTGTTGTGGATTCGAGCCTCGGACATTATCGGCATGATGCAGAACCTTATAATTACAAACACGAGTTTCACTCCATCACCTGGGCGTTGTACGAGGTGGAAAACCCAGTGTATGAATCGTGCCATGACTGGCACGTAAATGGCCATTTATGTATTATGTGTGCAAAAGGGACGTGGGAATGCGGGATACATACATACCTACATACATACATACATACCTACACACATACATACATACATACATACATACATATATACAGTGCATAAGTATTCAGACCCCTTCACTTTTTTCACATTTTGTTATGTTGCAGCCTTTTGCTGAAATCGTTTAAATTCATTTTTCCCTCATCAATCTACACTCAATACCCCATAATGACAAAGAGAAAACAGGATTTTAGAAAGTTTTGCAAATTTATTAAAAAGAAAAAACTGAAATATCACATTGACATAAGTATTCATACCCTTTGCTATGACACTTGAAATTTAGCTCAGGTGCCTCCCATTTATCTTGATCATCTTTGAGATGTTTCTACACCTTGATTAGAGTCCACCTGTGGTAAATTCAATTGATTGGACATGATTTGGAAAGGCACACACCGGTCTATATAAGGTCTCACAGCTGACGATGCATATCAGAGCAAAAACCAAGCCATGAGGTCGAAGGAACTGCCTGCAGAGCTCAGAGACAGGATTGTGTCGAGGCACAGATCTGGGGAAGCCTACAAAAAGATTTCTGCTGCATTGAAGGTTCGCAAGAGCACAGTGGCCTCCATAATTCTTAAATGGAAGAAGTTTGGAACAACCAGGACTCTTCCTAGAGCTGCCTGCCCGGCCAAACTGAGCAATCGGGAGAGAAGGGCCTTGGTAAGAGAGGTTTGACATAGAACCCCATGGTGACCAAGAATCCCATGGTCACTCTGGCTGAGCTCCAGAGATCCTGTGTGGAGATGGGAGAAACTTCCAGAAGGACAACCATCACTGCAACACTCCACCGATCTGGGCTTTATGGCAGAGTGGCCAGACGGAAGCCTCTCCTCAGTGAAAGACACATGAAAGCCCGCTTGGAGTTTGCAAAAAAGCACCTAAAGGACTCTCAGACTGTGAGAAACAAGATTCTGTGGTCTGATGAAACCAAGATTGAACTGTTTGGCCGCTTTCCAACAGCATACAGTAACAGGACAACTTAACCTAAACACTAAGTCCTTGATACAGGTGCTCAGACTTATCTATCCTACCTGATAGGTAGAAAAACGCCTAATGATGACATTCCATGCTAAAGCCTTACATTTTGATAACTATAACTACCCTATACCCCACAAACATAATAGATAACTAGTGTTATGCAAACAGTTGGACCCCCGTTTACCAATTGGTCTGGCGCATCAGAGTGGGTCTCACGTCTCCTCCACCGGGTCCTCTGCCTCCAAGTGAGTCTGTTGTGTTGCCTGTCACCATCTCTGCGTCATCCGTATTAAACAACAGACGCATGGAAGAGCTTCCATTCCTGGAGGCAATGTTCAAAAAAAACAAACTTGGAACAAATAACTCCGCCATACTCTAATCCGAAGGTTAAATATGCGATGGCAGCTTTACTATGCCCAGGATAATGCAAGTGTTTGGGGAGGGGGTAGAGAGGGGAAAGGTGTCCAAAAGTGCCCATTTCCCAGCGCATCCTCAGTGCCATGCTTGCTTATAAATATGCTATGGGCATGATAAACAATAAAAGCCAACAAATTGCTCAGCTCGAGCTAATATGCTGTTAAATGTGAAATTATTGCTCAAATCCCAACATGAAGCCTGTAATTAACGAGGGCTTAACAGAGTTCTTCATCATGCGTTGCGCCTTTCCCTATTGTGGGTTCATCTTGGTTTTTTATTGTCTTGCTCTGTGACGTTGCTTTCCCTTTCCCTTATTTCATTTTTCTTGTGTATTGGAGCAAATGCTTGAATTTCTGAATTGCTGTTTTTGTTTCACGTACCGATGTAAATGTTTGATAATTAAGGAAGAGAATAAGGATTGGTGAAAAGATGAAATGAGGGGAAGAACTGGAAATGGGGTAAGAGGATGAGGGAATGAGTGGGGCAAGGCGAGGGAGGTGAAGGAATGGCTGGTGGGAGCCGGGAGGGGAGTTGGGACTGAAAGACAGAGTGAGAGTGTGGCTTAAGGAGAGAAATTGGGAACGAGGTGGTGGGGCTGGAGACGTTGGATATGGAATGAGCCGCTGTAATCATGGAGTGTAACCCAAGGGAAGGCTCGCTGTCAGCACGCTTCGCTGCACCCTCTGCAAGGAGTCCCGCGGCCATTGTGCCTTCGGTGTGTCATTATAAGGGCCATTGTGCCTCGAGATTCTCCCTTCATGGAGATAGCCAACCATTGTACCCGAGCTTTGCTGTTCGCCAAGTAGCATGTTGAACAAAACGCTCACCTTTTTACCCTGCGCTCACAAAGCGAAAATCAGGGTTAAGCGATCGGGTGCGTACGTGTGGCATACGTGCGTGTATGCATTTAAAAAATTCATTTCCTTGGCAACCGTTGGTCCGATTGACACGAAATGTCCACCATAGGAGCGCCTTTGCTTGTATAATTTTTTTATTCGTAATTGTGACGTCATATGTCACGTGGTACTGACGCCATCTTGGAAATACGTTGCATCTATATCTCCAAAACCGCTCAATGGAAAAAATTGAAACATGGCTCATTGTCAAGTACTCCACATGGGGAATAAGATATGTTAATGTTGATGTCATCAGTGCCTTCATTATCACATCATAATTCGACAAGTACAACGCTTGATCCAATCAGTATTAATTTTTACGGCGTACCCATAGGGCAAAGCCGTCTAGAACAGTGTTTGTCTGTCCATATGTAGGTTTGTCCCCTCAAACGTATACCAATCAGAGCTGAGGATCTGGTCACATGACAGGGTGATGTAATTACTTCTGATGTCATTACGGCGGTACGGAGGCTGCCTCTCCACACACCGCCATTTTGATTTATATGCCGTTCATGCCGAACATATCGTCGAACCTGTCATATATCACAATCGCCATGCTCTACCTTTACGTTTTTCATTCAGTGTGAAACACAAACAAACCGATTGTTAAAATGATCATCAAATATGAAAAGCATCGGCTTTACGTCTCTTCCAACAAAACGGTACGTATCCAACCTTTGTGGGGTATACAGATTACAGTAGATCTTCGCTCAGTTCTGTAAGTAAAACATACCTCACGGATGTCTGGATTCCTCCAAATTTATTTGTTTAAGGTTATAAACAGCATTAGCGACTGTTAAAAAAGCTAATCATGTGTGTTTGTGGTTTATAATATTTTACAAGCCCGACTACGCCGCTGTTAGAGTTTTGGTCTTGTTTTCTCTGCAACTGTTGGTCTGATGGACACAACATTTTCACAATTAGGAGCGCCTCCTCCTGTAGAATTTGTTAATGATAATGATGACGTCAGAGGTCACGTGGTACAGGCGTCATCTTGGAAAAAATTTAAATGTGGCTCATTGTAAATAACTCTGCATGGGGAATTTTAATTAATTTCACAGGGGACAACACTTACTGACTTAGTCTGATCTGTTTGAAATTTATTGAGTGTGATCTGCGCAACAATTATATTGGAGAATGTAAATGTATGATGTCATGGCTCACGTGGTCTGGCAGCCATGTTGGATCAAAGAAAAAAAAACCTTCAAAAGCAGAAGAGTTGCCTGGCACCAAGTTGGCTGCGCAGGGTAAGTATTCGATGAATACCATCTAGTTTGTCGTGGAGTTAAGCACCCCAACCATCTTTTCCCGCCATTTGTTCATATGTCCAATGATCTAAGCCGTTATTGATGTGGATTTGAATGAGCCAACGTCTAGGCCCAAGGGGTTCTCCTCTAGGCCGTAACCTCTGTGTGACAATGGGCGATGGTAATCTGGTATAGGCCTATAGTGGTGGCGACGGACACCTATAATTTGGTGTCTTTGAAGCCCACTTGGGTCTAGTCGTCCCTGGGGTTTGATGACCTCCACCGACAGGACCCCTCCATCCACCTCTTCCTATCAATCTCTCACCTCTCTGCCCCGTGCCGTCTCTCCTTATAAGGCCATCCCCGGGAATTCGAGGACGATCCATCTCGGTGAGCTGCTGGGGGTTGTCCTTTCGGCGCCGGATCCACTCGCACCACTCGAGGGCGACCCCAGTGAGCGCGCGCTCTTTGCCGCCCGAAGGCCGTTGCCCTGGCGATCGGCCGCCCCGTCCGGCCCAAGCGATCGCAGCTCGCTCGAGTTTGAAGAGAGACGTGCGTGTAATCGCATTCTCCACGGCTCGGCCCGGGCCGGCTTTCTCGTCGGCGACAAACGGCTGCAAACTGTGAACAAGCGAATTACATTGTGTTTAATGATGTTTGGGCCGAAGATTGAATGCGCTGTCAATCGTACCGCCGAATCACCAGGTTATTCATCCCCCGGCTTCCATTATTTTGCAAATCTCTTCGTTTTGTTTTTATCTCGATGGTTTTATTCAATATTGCTGATAATTTTGGCTTCATATGAAACGTATTCAGTAAACACCTGAGGAATTAGGCCTACATGATTTGCTATTCTGTGTTAATATATAACTAGAAAAAGCCAGTCAAAAATGACGGGTTGGAACAGTTTTTGACGGTCCGGCCACGTGAGCATGCCGAAGTCTGCAATCTGGGCCTAGTTTCAGGGGTGCTTACATCATCTTTATTTGTTAGACATCCTACAGACGCAAATAAACACTAATTTTACTCTGCACACATTGCACATCACGTGCAGCAAATTTCACCTCCCTGTGCCTTGTATTTATTGTGATAAAAAAATACCGTTTCTGTACACCGAACTTGAGGCTCAGTTTGCAAGTCACCGTCTACAATTCCAATGTAAGAGGCATAATTACTCTTCTTTTGGGTCTTCGGAGTCCTTCTGGTCTTTTGTGTCCTTGGGGTCATTTGGGTCCTCGGCGTATTTTTGGGGCATTTGAGTCTTTTGGGTGCTCTAGGTCTTTTGAGTACGTATTTTGAGTCGTCGATCTGGATTTTGGGGGTATTTACTGGTCTTTTCAGTCTTCTGGGTCTTTTTGATATTTTCGGTCTTCAGTTTTTTTCTGGGTCTTTTCAATCTTTTTGGTCTTTTGGGTCTAACAGTCTTCAGGGTCTATAGGGTCTTTTGGGTATTCGGGGTATTTTGGTTTTTTGATGCCCATTGGATCTTCAGGGTCTTTTGGTATTTTGGGTATTTTGGGTCTTCAGAGCCCTTGGGGGTCTTCTGGGTCCTTGGCGTCTTTTATGTCTTCTGTGTCTTTTGTATCCTTGGGGTATTTTGGGTCTTCATGCTCTTTTGGGTCTTCGGGGTCTTTTGGGTCTTTCTTTGTAATCTTTTGGGTCTTTCTTTGGGATCTTTTCAGTCTTTGGGATATTTTCAGTCTTTTGGATCTTTGGGGTATTTTGGGTCCTCTGAGTTGGTGGGTCCTCAGGGTTGTTTGGGTCTTTTACATCCTCCGGGTCTTTTGGATCCTCAGTCTTTTGGGTCTTCAGGGTCTTTTGGATTTTCGGGGTCCATTGGGTCTTCAGGGTCTTTTCAGTCTTTTGGTTCTTCAGGGTCTTTTGGGGTATTTTGAGTCTTTGGGTTATTTTGGGTTTTTATGGTCTTTTGTGTCTTTAACAGTCTTCAGGGTCTTTGGGGTCTTTTGGGTCTTCAAGGTATTTTGGATCTTTTGAGTCCTTGGTGGTCTTCTAAGTCCTTGTGGTCTTTTTGGGTCCTCTGTGTCATTTGGGCCCTCAGGATTGTTTGGCTCTTTTGGATACTCAGGGTCTTTTGGATCCTCAGGCTCTTTTGGGTCTTTGGGGTCCATTGGGTTTCAGGGTCTTTTCAGTCTTTTGGGTTTTTGGGGTATTTTGGGTCTTCATGGTCTTTTGGGTTTTCATGGTCTTTTTGGTATAACAGTCTTCAGGGTATTTTGGGTCTTTAGGGTATTTTGGATGTTTGGGGTCCATTGGGTCTTCAGGATCTTTTTGGTGTTTTGGGTCTTTGTGGTATTTTGGGTCTTCAGAGTCCTTGGGGGGGGGGGGGTCTTCTGAGTCCGTGAGGTCTTTTGGGTCCTCTTTGTAAATTGGGTACTTGGGGTTGTTTGGGTCTTTTGGATCCTTGGGGTCTTTTGTATCCTTGGGGTCTTTTGAGTCTTCAGGTTATTTGGGGTCCATTGGTTCTTCAGGGTCTTTTCTGTTGTTTGGGTCTTTTGGGTCTTCAGGGTATTTTGGGTCTTCAGGGTCCTTGAGGTCTTCTGGGTCCTTGGCATCTTCTGGGTCTTCATTGTCATTTGTGTCTTTAACAGTCTACAGGGTATTTTGGGTCTTCGGGTGTTTGGGGTCTAATGGGCCTGGGGGTCTTCTGGGTCCTTGGGGTCTTTTGGGTCCTCAGAGTATTTTAGGTCTTTTAACCGGTGGACACAGTCGTGTTCAAAGAGTGCGCATTAACCCTTCCCTCCTCTCTCCCCTCACCCCCCCCTCCCCCCCCCCCCCCCACTCAAATCCCTCCAAAGCATTACTCAAAGCCTTTAAAACCTATCCTTATGAAGCGGGACACACACACACACACACACACACACACACACACACACACACACACACACACATTGTGTTTTATATGGTAGATTCAGACTTCCTGATTAATTAATTCCTTCTTCTTCTTCTTCTTTTTTCAGGCCTCTGCTTTGTTCAGACACCACAAGTTGCTGATTTCCATCGAGGGCACAAATGGTCTCCTATTCAGCAAATGGTGTCTACTTCCGAGATAATTAAAATGTATTTAATCCCGTCTATTGATGGAAGTGCCTCGAGGTACACACACTCACCTCTAAGCTGTCTAGCCTGGGTTTGAATCCTGACCCAGCTCTAAACTGCCATCCTGGTGCTTCACAGACAGGGTGATTTATCTGTGTGTGTGTCGTCCTTCTTAATGATGGACGTTAAGCGGGCATCCTGTCTCCCGGAATTAGATGTTGGACGTTAAAGATCCAACGGTGTCCTTCGTGAAGAGTGGGCGAGCTATCACCGGCATCCTGAACAAATTACCCATTGCTGCCATAACTACTGTTGGGAGAGGGATAACTCCGAAGGCCGTTGGTCTTTTCTGCCCCGTGCTGGATATGGCCTATAGTGGCTATGGACACCACGTCCCTTGTCAAGAAACTGCTTTGGTAGAACCAACTCTCTGTGACTCAGAGTATGTTACATCAGAGGATCTGGGCACCATGGAGGAAGGAGGGTCACAGGAGGGGGTCAGTTATCAGTTATAGACCACGATAACTCTTAATGAGATAAGGTCTTCTTTGCTGGCCGCAGGACTAGGGTGCTTGCCCAAAGTCTTATCCTTTGTGGTAAGTGCAAGCAGAGAGGCAATCCGGCTTAATGTCCGCTCCATTGCATGGTATATCCCACCATAAAGCGCCCCCTACTGGTAATGTACCAGATTACTACTACTACGACACTACTTTAATGCCCCCCAATTATTTCTCACCTTTTCGTGGGGTCTGCCCTGTAAAATTTTGACCTAGGTCTGTCACAAACCAGGTGGCCAACTATGACGTCCGACTGAAGGTGCCAGGAATTGGTAATTTGTTCAGGGTGCCGGCGACAACTTGCTACTCTTCGCAAAAGACACTGGGATCTTTATCGTCCACCACCAACCAGTGCTGACAGACAGGTCCTCAAGGATTAAGGTCCTTCTGATGGACGGCGCACGCATTGACCACACTGCGTGTGAAACACCAGGATGGCAGTTTACAGCTGGGTCAAGATTAGAACCCAGACTAGGCAGCTCAGAGGCAAGTATGCGTCCCTCGAAGTCTAAGCTATCCTGCCAACCATAGCAGATGGGAAACTGAAACTGAACCACCTTTAGAGGCCATTTTTCCCCGCAGAGCAGGGTTTGGCCTTTTCTGGGTACCATGGTCCCATTTTTGAAGCAATGTTTTATGGCCGGATGGTCTTCCTGCCACCAACCCTGTTAGTCACCTCTTGCGACACACAGGGAATTACCAGTGAACTTGTACTCGATTTGCCGACCTCAGAAGGATGACGGGCTGAGTCAACCCCCCTGGTGTTAATTCAGCGATCGACTGGGATTCGAACCCAGGATCCTACGATCCCAAGCCAGCACCCTAACCGCTAAGCCAGCACCCTAACCGCTAAGCCAGCACCCTAACCGCTAAGCCAGCACCCTAACCGCTAAGCCAGCACCCTAACAGCTAAGCCAGCACCCTAACCGCTAAGCCAGCACCCTAACCGCTAAGCCAGCACCCTAACCGCTAAGCCAGCACCCTAACCGCTAAGCCAGCACCCTAACCGCTAAGCCAGCACCCTAACCGCTAAGCCAGCACCCTAACCGCTAAGCCAGCACCCTAACCGCTAAGCCAGCACCCTAACCGCTAAGCCAGCACCCTAACCGCTAAGCCAGCACCCTAACCGCTAAGCCAGCACCCTAACCGCTAAGCCAGCACTCTAACCGCTAAGCCAGCACCCTAACCGCTAAGCCAGCACCCTAACCGCTAAGCCAGCACCCTAACCGCTAAGCCAACACCAGGTTTTCCTATCCCTATCAGTGGGATGCAAAACGTTAACTGTTCAGCCTGATGGGGTATGCGCTCTCCTGAGTGCTGTTCTGGTTTATGCAATGCGGTGCTGTTTGCTGTTTTCCCAAGCAGGTGAAAGATGACCTTGGGCAAATGATAGGGTGAAAAGGGCAGAGAGAGGAGGTGAAAAAGCAGCAGAGTAGGATATTAGGACCATACCAGATGTGAATTGTATCTAAATTTACCAGGGATCAAATCCAGGAGTAGAGACATCAAAGGCAAGCATGCTATTCCTGAGTTAAAGTCCTAAAAATGATTAGTTAAATAAACGTCTGCGTGGCCGAGAGAGGATCGATAGCTTGTTCCTCAGGCTCAGTACTGTTACATCATTCCAGGACAAAATGTCAACCGGGATTGCCGAGTACTCTTCCGGCTATGGATATTACAGAGCAGGACATCAACCGCGCTCGCCCAAAGGATTTGTTTCCTTTTTGATTCATTTATGTCTTGACTATCTTTTGACAAAGACTTGGCTAAAGATGGTGGAAGAAGAAGAAATGCGGGCAAGGGGTTTAACAAGGGGAGATGCAGAAAATAGGGCAAAATGGAGAACATCGTCATGGGGACCGCAAGGCTCTAGCAGGGAAAATGGCCTTAAAATGCCTGTATGTCCTTTTCGCCTGCTGTCTGTCTGCATCGATGTATATACAGTATGTCTGTTTCAAATTCTCGTGTTAACTGCAAAAGTGTAACCTTTTCATACTTTTCCTGTTTGATGAGGGTCCAGGTTCAAATGGAAGCCTTCCATTACATGTAACCACAGCAATCTCGTTTGGAGGATCATTTGCAAGCACTGCACAAACGTGTTTGATGCAAGCTTGTGTCAAGTTTCCTTGTACCTAATGTCCTTAGATTTTAAAGAAATCGACCTTCTATATCTGGTGTCATAGTCGTAGATGCTGTAACGTTTTCTCACACTGCTATTACTTCCTCTTCTTTAAACTCCTTACTCCTCTTTGCTTGGAGGACTTGTACAAATCGCACATGCAATCAATTTGGGGGAAGGAGAGGGAATATGCAGGAAGAACAGTAATTAAAGTGAGGGGGAATGCTTGTACACCTGATCAAATGGATTGCTTAACTGTATAACGCAGTTGGTAAAGCACTGTTGATGTGACATTCAGTGAAACCTCCCAACACTGAACTTTCTGAAACCAGAAAATTCACCCCATTACCTTATTAATTGCACCCCTTCTCTGAAAGGTCTGTTATGAATGTATCTCATCTTAGCACCTCTTCTTATATATCCTGTTCCAATTCATCACTCAACCCGAGTTGAAAACTGCGCTGTCACTCGAGTTTTCCGCAGCCAGGGTATGGTAGTCTTCCCGAGCTCGGTGAAACGGTTGCATTTCCATTCAGTGTACATTTTTGATGGATCTGAGTGGTTCTTTCTCTGCGAGCTTAGCTGCCGTCACTAGCCCGACCGGGTTCACTAGTCGCGTCCATGGTCTGGTTTGAGCAGCTTGGTCCAAGAGAAATACTTTCACGATGAACAATTTTAGAAGTTGAATATCTATCGTCTCTGGAAGAACATGGCACATTTCATCTTTGTCTTTTGCAACCTCTCATCTCTTCTGCCTACTCGGTGCTTTTAAAGTGCACCAAAATATTTTTTAGGATTGTGTTGGTAAGAATTGGCATCTTTTCCATCTGTTTGACTCAAAATGGGGACATCTTCTCATCAACTGAAGCAAAACAACCACATTTCAAAGTTGGCCTCCAATGACAACCACCAAGTGGGCATCCTCCATCATACAATTCCTTCCTTGGCACACCTGAACTCCTATCCACCTACAAGGCCTTCATCAGCAGCTTGATGGAGTACTGCACTCGCCTCTGGCCTGGCTCCCCTGCCTCACATCTTGCTCAGCTGGACACCGTGGAAACCAAGGCCTTCACGATTATTGGAATCTCCCGTGATAAAATCAAAATAAAGACCAGTTACTGCACTGTAGTTACAAGAAGGAAGCCGGACATTAACAATACATACATGCATACACACACACACACATGTGCACACACATACATGCACACACACACACATGCGCACACACACACATGCGCGCGCACACACACACGCACACACACACACACACACACACACACACACACACACACACACACACACACACACACACACACATGTGCACACACACATAAACACACATACACATACATATACACACACACATACATACATAAACACACGCACACACACACATATACATAAACATACACATACACAAACAAACACACACACAAACACATACACACACATACACACATATAATATTGTTGCGTCTACCCTGTTGTGAAGACCGTAGGGTGACAGATGACCAAAACGAGCCTTAACTCCGAGGCATTTACCCAAAACTATGGCGGTGTTATCTCTTCAGCACATGAGGGAAATGGAGTTCCCTGGTCTTATTTGCATGGACGGTCGCGACAATGGGGGGTTGACCGATCCCCACAGACAAATAAACGCACAAGACAGGCATGACAAAGAAATGCAATAAGTAATGGGTTTAATGAAAATAAATGCCAGGATAACAAAAGGAATGTGCGGTAAAATCTAATTCCTAAATGAGGATCCTCCATTCAGACACAATTACAACACAAGGGGAAAACGAAAGTAAAAATAAATGTGGTGTGGTGCATTGGCTGGTACTCAGCTCCGGTCTCCACAAAGGTTTGGGGCCGTCACAGGTCCTGCTTCCCTGCACGGGAAAACAGTCGGGTCCTTCTCGTTCGGCTGCACCAAGCTCCGACCGTCCCGAACTTCCCAAGCGCGCACGACACGAAGCGCAGCCGTCACAAGCCAACACCAAGAGAGAGAGAGAGGGATGCGTCCGTTTTCACCAACGCCCGAAACAGAGAGAGCAAATGTGAATGTGACCGCCTTTTACCGTGTGAGGAACAGAGAGAGAGAGAGAGTGTGACTGCTCGTACCCAGAGCCCAGACCAAGAGAGAGAGAATGTGACTGCTTGTACCCAGAGCCCGGACCAAGAGAAGAGAGAAAATGGCGGTGCTTTCCCTTTTTGCTCCGACTGTCTCGAACGTTCTCTTTGACGTCACTCGCGCCCCAAACACCGAGCGCCGTCGAATTGTCCCAACCAATCGTCCTTCAGGGTGTGGCCTCACGGCTACACTTGGCGCCCATCGATAAGTTTTGTCTGGGTGGTGTCGTAGTGTCTGGGTACCGTCGGCAATTATGTTATTTTAAGCATGGGCCGGTCGTTAGCCGAGTGTGCTTTATAAGAACGAAGGGAAAAATCACAAGGGCAATTACACACTGGGAATTTATCCATAGGCCCTAACTAATTAGCATAGCTCCACCCCTCCCATGGAGACACATAACGCTTATACGGATATCCGGTCCTAACTTAAATACATCGAGGTGGTTTCATGGCATACGGAGCATGCTACTCCATACAATTCTACCTCGACTACAGTATTTCATTGCCTACCCCCATACACGTAACAATATATACATACATATTGTTGCGGATTTGAGAATCCTGTGTTTTTTTTGTGTAAATATCACCCTCTGTAAGTAGTGCAATGATTCCTTGTAAATACCTCTGTTTTGTGTGTAAAGGTCAAAGGTCGTCCTCTTAGTTAATCCATCGCAAGCACGTAGGCCACCATATACCCTTCTAAATAGTTATTTCCTTATTATGTGTATTAGTTTAAGGCTGTGTTTCCCACTAGTTGACCCTGCATTGCACCGAATCAAATAAGATAGATCCCCTTTCAATTGCCCAAAACCTCCATTGCCGACCGCATTGCCAACCGCATTACCAACTACACCAGTCCTCCATTACGCACGCGGTCAGCTCGGAGAAGAAAGGCGTGTCTCCACCTCGTCATCAGAGGGAGGAGTGAACCAGCCCCGATCAACCAACCAAGGATGAGGGGTTTGGCTTGAGAGGGCGGAGAGAGAACGATCGGGCAGTTTCGCGAATGTTCCAGGGTGTGGCGCTATATAACCCGTCACGCGACGCCCCCACCGAGAGCGAGAGATGAGTGAGCCGTCCACCGGAGTCCAGTTGAGGAGGAGCTGGGATGCGCGTTTGAACCAACCGCAGCTTTGAGTCCACCGCCGCTGAACCAACCGCAGCTTTGGGACCACCGCAGTGGAGACCACCGTAGTCCAGCCACCCTGTGACATGCAGCTTCGACCCGCTGATACGCGGGAACCAGATATCGGTGGCATCAGTGGCCGTCGAGGTCGAGCC
Source organism: Myxine glutinosa (assembly GCF_964187855.1). Taxonomy (NCBI): domain Eukaryota; kingdom Metazoa; phylum Chordata; class Myxini; order Myxiniformes; family Myxinidae; genus Myxine; species Myxine glutinosa. The sequence goes on along the minus strand of NC_136261.1, from coordinate 232,482,229 downwards.
CGACGTCCCGTGCGGGAGCAAGCTCCAGCTGAACCTTCCTCCCCTTCCAGCCATTCATTCCTGCTTCATTCCCCGTGTAAGTCTGATTGTTGTCTGTCCTTTATGTTGTCCTGGGGTTTAAGTAAGCTTGCATAGGTAAGTTAATATTTGCATTGTGTCTTACTCCTTCTGTCTTTATTTTCGTATCTTTCCATCTTCCTTGGTTTCTTTGATTGTGTACATAATAGTTAGTAATAAATCCTGTTCTTCCTACCTTGCCTTCTTTCCTTCACATCCGTTCGTCCTTGTCTTTTCCATCATTGTATACCTGTGGCACGATTTGGCCAACGCATAAGAATCGGGTCTAGTTCTGCTAACGGTTCGAGCCGCGGGCTGCCATCCGCTCGGCAAAATAACATCTTGTCCACGGTCTCGAACGAGGTTGCTCACCTGCCTCCCTGGAGGGAGCTGGGCAGCTTCAGGACTCACGTCGGTCAGTTGCAGACAAGGGGACTAATCCCCCCTTGGTAGGGGGAAAAAGGGCCGACGGGGAGATCCGTAACAATATATATTGTTACGGTACGCGATTAAAGATGGTATGTTTGCCGAGCGGAGGCTCCGCGACCGAACAGTGCTTCCCTGACTAAAACCCGATTTACCCCAAACTTTGGCCGTATCGCGCCGCAGCTGCTCAATCTGGAAAACTCTAAAGCGACCGAATGCAAAGAGGAAGAAGACGTACAGAAGAGTAACTGGGTTTATTATTATTCACATATACTAGGGCATGCCCGTACTATATATATATCTAAAATTATATCCCCCCCCCCCCCTCTATTTACATGAAATGGTTTGGTCCATTCGCAAAGCCAAAGCGAACGGCTTGCGAGTACGGTGACAATCCCCCCCCTCTATTTACATGAAATGGTTTGGTCCAAAGCGAACGGCTTGCGAGTATGGTGACAATCCCCCCCCTCTATTTACATGAAATGGTTTGGTCCAAAGCGAACGGCTTGCGGAGTTTGGTAAAGAAATCGCCATAGCTCGGTAACTACTTCTCCGATTAATATGAAACCTTGAAAAGGCACATCCTCGGGTCCCCAGCAATATACCTGGCAAGTTTCAAGTATATCGGACCGGTAGTTGTCGAGAAACAGCGGTCACAGACAAACAAACACACAGACACACAGACATTCACACAGAGATTACTGGAATTATAGATAGATAAGCAAGAAGAAAGCAGTCACGTTTATTTACAGGGACATGAGACGCAGGTGACACAGTGAAATCTTTAGCTTATCTAACAGGCTTACTTACTACCCAGGGACAAGACAAAAGACAGACTACGAACACACTTACACGGGGAATGATGATAGGGATGGCAGGTGGATGGCTGGTGGGATAGGGAGGTCCAACTGGTCCTGCAGCACGATCGGCTCGTTGGGCAGCCGCCGTTCCTTCGCGGCCCTGCTCCAAACTGCCGTCCAGGCCCCACGCTGCTGTGGCTGCAGTTTCGGTGGCTCGAGCTGCTGTAGAGGCAGTTTCGGTGGCTCAAGCTGCTGTAGATGCAGTTTCGGTGGCTCAAGCTGCTGTAGATGCAGTTTCGGTGGCTCAAGCACGCAGCTCAGCTCTGACGCCCCAGCTCTTGTCTCCTCCCTCCTTGTCTCAACTCTGTCAAAGCTCATCTCCTCGGGGAACGCCCCGCCGCGGGTTATATAGGCCCCGCCCCTCAACCTTTGCGAACCTCCCCCAAACGTTCTCTCTCCGCCCTCTCAAGCCAAACCCCTTGTTCATGGTTGGTCGAGTGGGGCTGGCTCACTCCTCCCCTCTCTGACGAGGTGGGGACCCGCCTTTCTTCCCCAACCCTGCCTCGTGGCCAATGGTGGTTGAAGAGAAAACCGCCCAAAATGCAGTTGGCCATCGAAATGAAATGAAAGGGGACCTATTCTTATTTCACTTGGTACAATGGAGTATTTAAGTTAATGGGAGACACAGCCTTACCCTAAGACACATAATAAGATATAAGCTATCGAACAGGGGTATTCTATGATTGGCTGACGTGGATGCTTTATGGACTAATTACCGAGACGCCCTTTTTACCTTTACACAACTCTGGAGGCAGGAGGGGCCATATCCAACAATGTTCATCACCATCTCCAATATAATACAACACAATCAAAAAAATGCAATCCTCATATCCGCAACAATATATATACAGCAATACCCCGTTTTATGCCATTTCGACTTACGTCAAATCCGACTTTACGCCACACTTCTGGAGTAAATTTCAGTTCAGCGAACGTCATTATGTGCGACTTTACGTCACTCCTACATCATAATAGGAGGACGTGAAAAAAAGCAATTTTTCATTAAAAAATATATTTAAAATAAATAAAATAGTACATAAATTAACAATAAAAGAAGCTAAAAATACAATTTAAAATACAATAAAAAGCACATTAAAAATATTTTAAAATGTACGTACAGTATACTGTACGTACGCGTAGCTGCTGGTTCTCATTCAAAACAAAGGCGACGCCATATGCATTTTGTCCTGTGCTGCGGTCGCGTGCTTGCTTTGCCTTTCGCTGGTATTTTTGTGATTATTCCTTTACTGTGTAAAACAACCAACGCAACGTGGCAACGGCGAAACATGACGACGATGCCGGCTCAGAGGACCGTCCGTAGCAGACGTCACGTCACGTCACCGTGCAGAGTGTGCAATGTCCGCGACGAGGTCAGGCCCCATGGCCCATGTGAAACGAACGACCGTGTCATGCCTCGAGCCGGGGTGCCTTGTAGGGCACCTCGCCGGCATCCGGCGTCGATGAACCGATCGACGTGTGCATGTGCACATGTGCATGGATTTGCAAATGCCTGCCTGTACGTCGTCGTTTCTGCGTATATTGCATCGTCCAAAAAAAGCACGCAACTTCGGCCGCTCGAGGAAAGACGGGGCACGCCCACGACTAGGAGGCGAGCGTCGATCCCTGGGGCGGCTGGGTTCACGGAACCCTGAGCTCGTTCGTTCGTCACAGACGACATGACACGACCACCGGTGAAACTGCTCGGACACGTTGGGTAAAGCACGCCATGGTGAAGCGGGCCACGGAGCCACTCGGCACACAAGCCCGCTCACGGTCGACACGTCCGTGCCGGTCACCCCGTTCGAGGAGAAGACCCGACCGATAGAAAACAACGGAGGGACTCCCGACGGGGAGCGGCAAAGATTCAGGGCAAAGCCGCAGCCTCCTCCAGTTATTTACTCTAGTTTTACGGTGTTTGTCTTCATTTTAAGGCATTTTAAAGACATTACGCCCATTTTACGTCAAAAACCGAGTTACGTCACGGCTTATGGAACCAATTAATGACGTAGGCCGGGGTATTGCTGTATATATATATATATATATATATATATATATATATATATATATATATATATATATATATATAAACACATGTATACATACATATGCATATGTACATATAAGCGTACCTATACAAACACATACATAGGTATATTACGAGTACCCAACTGCAAAGCCGCAATGAGCCGGCGAAGCCAAAGCCTCTTGCCACTATTTTACCCATCACGGTGGTATCAGTAGGTTGGGTAGTTGGTAGTAGGTAGGTGTAGTAGGTACCATACCTGGTAAGACTTGGTAAAAGAGAAGAGCAGACAGTCCTCCCCAATACATACATACAATAAATGTCACAAGAAGCTTAAGGAAGTAACTATACGATGTGCTAGCTCAGGGCCTATTTTAAGAAATTTTAACTGGGCTTAACATACGTTTTCACAGTATGTGTGTCGTCTTCTAACTTCAGTCGCTGTCAGGGCTGGTTCTCTCCGGGCACTGCCACTTCCTCCACCAGAAGAAGTTAGCTTGCAGTAAGATCAGTGCCGACAGATCAGACGATAGCGCCGTTATTTCTAAAAAAATAATTCTTCGTCAATTTTAGAATATTTGACGCCGTTTTCAGCGTCTGAAACGCGTAATAAGCTTTTAAAAAATACTTTTCAAATGCTCAAATCTCATTGGTTCCGGTGTTTGGTGACGATTTTCGTTGAAGATAACGAGGTTGGTCTTAACGTATTTTCATTACAAATTAGAGGTGCATTAGATTGTGAATCAAAGAAAGACGGGTGAAACAAACTCCTATTGAACTTTTTCGCAATTGTTTTATGCAAACTTCCTCATCCGGTCGATGGCGGCCTCCATTGCGTGATTTGGTTTTAGAAATATTTTTTCAAATGCTCGAATCTCATTGGTTCCGGTGTTTGGTGACGCTTTTCGTTGAAGATAACCAGGCCCGTGCGGGCCGAGGTTGGTCTTAAAGTATTTTAATAATACATTGGAGGTGCATAAGAATGTGAATCAACAAAGACGGGTGAAAGAAGCTCCTATTGAACGTTTTTCAATTTGTTATGCATACTTCCGCATCCGCAAGATGGCGGCCTCCATTGAGCTTCGGAATTCTCAAGCCAAGGCATAATATGGTTTTCGACATAATACATATGCGTTTATTGACAACACTGGCTTCGCCGGCTACTAGTACCCGACTGCAAAGCCGCAATGAGCCGGCGAATCCAAAGCCTCTTGCCACTATTTTACCCATCACGATGGCATCAGTAGGTTAGGTAGTTGATAGTAGGTCGGTGTAGGTACCGTACCTGGTAAGACTTGGTAAAAGAGAAGAGCAGACAGTCCTCCCCAATACCTACATACAATAAATGTCACAAGAAGCTTAAGGAAGTAACTATACGATGTGCTAGCTAAAGGCCTATTTTAAGAAATTTTAACTGGGCTTAACATACGTTTTCATAGTATGTGTGTAGTCTTCTAACTTCAGTCGCTGTCAGGGCTGGTTCTCTCCGGGCACTGCGGCTTCCTCCACCAGAAGTTAGCTTGCAGAAAGATCAGTGCCGACAGATCAGACGATAGCGCCGTTTCAACGGCAATGTGTGACTGTCGTTAATCAAACCGAGCTTTCTTTCTTCATGTAAACCGCTTATACCGTATTTCTGGCCGTGAAAAACTATCCCCTACGGCGGCGAGATTTCTAAAAAATAATTCTTCGTCAATTTTAGAATATTTGACGCCGTTTTCAGTGTCCGAAACACGTAATAAGCTTTTTAAAAATATTTTTCAAATGCTCGAATCTCATTGGTTCTGGTGTTTGGTGACGATTTTCGTTGAAGATAACGAGGTTGGTCTTAAAGTATTTTAATTACAAATTAGAGGTGCATTAGATTGTGAATCAAAGAAAGACGGGTGAAACAAACTCCTATTGAACTTTTTCGCAATTGTTTTATGCAAACTTCCACATCCGGTCGATGGCGGCCTCCATTGCGTGATTTGGTTTTAGAAATATTTTTTCAAATGCTCGAATCTCATTGGTTCCGGTGTTTGGTGACGCTTTTCGTTGAAGATAACCAGGCCTGTGCGGGCCGAGGTTGGTCTTAAAGTATTTTAATAATAAATTGGAGGTTCATAAGATTGTGAATCAAACAAAGACGGGTGAAAGAAGCTCCTATTGAACGTTTTTCAATTTGTTATGCATACTTCCGCATCCGCAAGATGGCGGCCTCCATTGAGCTTCGGAATTCTCAAGCCAAGGCATAATCTGGTTTTCGACATAATACGTACGCGTTTATTGAGAACACCGGCTTCGCCGGCTATTACTTGTAAAAGCTATTTTATATTTGAAGTTATTACCTTAACCAAAAAACAAATGACTGGTTTTCCAACCGAGTCTATGGGCGTACTACTTTGTCATCGTAGACAGGTCGGCGGTCTCCTCTCTCGCTTCTACCACCTCCTTTATGGTTTTCCACCCTCTGCTCTTTAAATGCAGGTTTTTGTGGGATATACACGGTGCACCAACAACCCCCTTCTGGTGAAGCTACCTAAATCCAGGTCACTGTTCACCTCTACTCATTTGTTCCTCTTTTGCCCACCTGTGGAACCAACTTCCACATTCTCTTCAATCTCATTCTTCCTTCCAGGTCTTCAAGCCAGCTGTTCACCCCATCTTAGTTCGTCCCCAATCCAAAACCATGATCTTTTTACCCTCCTTAACGTGTCCCTCCCCTATCGCAACTCCTCCTGCTTCCAAATTTCTCGTTTTCCCTCCTGATAATTTCCTTCTGTATTCATCTTATCCACCCCATGTATTCTCTGCTGACCCCCATTCCTCCCCACACCAATTGCTTGTCCAAGTCTGTCTCTATCTTCGCCTTCAACTCTGCTGTTGGTGTTTCACACCTCTCGATACTGTTCCTTTTGTCCTGTTGTGCCCTGAGCGGTTCAGTGTACTAGTAATAGCTCTTCCATGAGCCTCGACTATGTATACAAAAAAGAAACTGATTCCCCAGCCCTCATCTCATTGTCTATCCACTTGCTTTGGAAAAGGCTCATGATTAAAATGTGTTGGCGAGCTCACTTTGACAGGCAAAACCAGGATTGCTAAATTACGTAGGAACGCAGTATCAGGGGCAGCACCGCTTGTGGTCTGCGTGAATGAGTCTGCTTGATACAGGTTCTCCTGTGGCAAAGATGATGCAGAAAAACTAGGTACCCAACTCCTAGAGTTCCCTTTGTTACTAATGTCTGCTTTAAAAGCACTAGGGAAGAAGAAAGAGGCTGCCAGGATGGCCGAGAGGTACGCACACTCACCAAAAAACTGTCTAGCCTGGGTTTGAATCCCGACCCAGCTATACACTGTCAGCTTGGTGTTCCACAGGCAGGGCGACTCATCCATGTGTGTGCCGTCCCTCCGATGGACCCTAAACTGGGGGTCCCGTCTGCCAGCATGGGTTGGCGGACGTTAAAGATCCCATGGTGTCCTTCGCAAAGAGTAGGCGACACCATGGCCAAGTTCCAAATTCCTGCCCGGGCGAATGACAAGCCTGTTCGTGAAAGACTTGGGCCAAGCTTCCCCGGCAGACCCCACAATATGGGGGTAATAGTGGCTGTTCAAGAACAACAACAAAAAAAAGGAAGAAGAAAGATAGATGCAAGGACTCTGAGAGACCATGACAGAAGGTGAAAAGGAGGGAAATAGGAATTTATGGCAATATGTAGATGGTGTAGCGGCTGCCGCTGGGTTTTCACAATCGCCTTGCACCTATCAAGGACGCGGAGCGATCACCATGCCGGGCTCGTCCAGGACGCCCGGGCAGGCCCACGCTCAACTTGCCAGGCCTCGGTCGGGACGCGCGGGCATGCCCGGGCATGCCCGGGCAGGCTCGCCCTCAACTTGCCAGGCCGCAGCCAGGACGCTGGGCCACGCCCCCTGGCGCCGGGCCTGGGCAAACCCCCTGGGATAATAGATATATATTGCTGACCGATAAACGGGTTTTCAGAGTGCCTGAGTGTTTGATTTCATTAAAGCAACTCGGATGAATTCTAGCTTTTTGTCGCGTCCATTCTTCCGATCGACGTGGGAGCCCCAGCTCCTTCATTGGTGACCTATCGACATGGACACGGCAGTCGCCCTTAAACTGCCTACCTTCTGGGAGGCTCACGCGGCGGTTTGGTTCGCGCAGGCGGAGTCCCTGTTCGCCCTGCGAGGCGTCACGGCCGACGACACCCGCTTCCACCATGTGGTAGCTGCGCTCGGGTCGGCTACCGCGGCCCGCGCCCTGAGCCTCCTCGAAAGCCCGCCAGCCACTGACAAATACGGCGCGATTAAGAAGCTGCTCCTCGATGCTTTCGCCCTCCCATCGGCGGAACGCGCACGGCGCCTGCTCGAACTGCCTGAGCTTGGCGACACGCGCCCTTCCGAGCGAATGGACTACATGCTTTCACTGCTCGGCGAGCACTCTCCGGCATTCCTGTTCCGGGAGCTGTTCCTCCGTCAGCTGCCTAACCCGGTACGCCTCGCCCTGGCAAGCACGACGATCACAGATCCCCGGGCCCTTGCCAGAGAAGCCGACAAGATCTCCGCCGCAGGACAGCGCATCGCAGCGGCGACATGGGACCCACCGCCGTCCGACGCAACACCCATGGCGCCCGAGCACCCGGCACGGTCGACGGCCGAACTGCCGACGCAATTGGCGGCCGCTCTACCGAGCCGACCACCTCCAGCACGACGACCGAGGCCTCCACCTGACCAAGCGTGGTGTTACTATCATGCCAGGTTCGGACAGAAGGCCCGGACATGCCGACCCCCGTGCACCTTCGGCAGGCCGGGAAACGGCCGGGCCGGCGTTCATTACCAGCCATGAGCGCCGGCCACACGGGCAACTTACTGTTCATCACGGATAAAGCGTCCGGACGGCGCTTCCTGTGCGACACCGGCGCCCAACTGAGCATCATACCCGCCTCTGACCAGGACAGGCAATCCGCGGTTTGCGGCCCCTCCTTGGTTGCGGCCAACGGATCGACTATCCGCACCTTCGGCCCGCGCAACGTCACCCTCTGCTTCGGCGGCCAACGCTTTGCTTGGACGTTTGTAACCGCCAACGTGCCCGTGGCTCTGCTAGGCGCCGACTTCCTCTGCGCACACGGACTGCTGGTGGACGTCCAACGGCGTCGTTTAATCAACGCTGAAACCTTCAGCTCCCTGGTATGCACATTGAGCAGCTCCGCGCCGACCGAGCTAGCATGCACCGTCCCGGCGGCGAACGAGTTTGCTCGCCTGCTCACGGAGTTCCCGGCCCTCACGCGGCCGACGTTTTCGGCCGTCGCAGTACGGCATGGGATCGAGCACCACATACCAACCACGGGCCCGCCGGTCTACGCCAGGGCCCGCCGCCTCGACCCAGCCAAGCTCGCCGTAGCGAAGGCCGAATTCGACGCGTTGGAGCACCTCGGCATCGTGCGGCGCTCCGATAGCGCGTGGGCCTCGCCACTGCACATCGTGCCCAAGCCGGGGGGTGGATGGCGCCCGTGTGGCGACTACCGCCGTCTCAATGACGCTACCACCCCCGACAGGTACCCGATCCCGCATATCCAAGACTTCTCCGCCCGTCTGGCGGGACGGGTCATTTTTTCGAAAATTGATCTCATACGGGGATATCACCAGGTACCTGTCAGGGCGGCCGACGTCCCTAAAACGGCAGTCATCACGCCGTTCGGCTTATTCGAATTCTTGCGGATGCCGTTTGGTCTCAAGAACGCGGCTCAGGCGTTCCAGCGCTTGATGGACGGCGTGCTGCGTGACCTGCCGTTCCTTTTCGTTTACCTGGACGACATCCTCGTCGCCAGCACGTCCCGGGCCGAGCACCTCCTCCACCTCCGAACACTGTTCGGGCGCCTCAGCGAGCACGGCCTCATCGTCAACCCGGCCAAATGCCACTTCGGCACGACGGCCGTTGATTTTTTGGGCCACCACATCACCAAGAACGGGGCCGTGCCGCTGCCAACCAAGGTCGAGGCCATCACCACGTTCCCGCGTCCCCGCACCATAAAGGCCCTGCAGGAATTCCTGGGAATGGTGAATTTTTATCACCGCTTCGTGCCCCGCGCTGCTCAACTCATGCGGCCCCTCTACGAAGCCCTCCGGGGCAAGCCGGCCAAGCACGACATCGCCTGGTCCGCAGCAATGGATGCGGCCTTCCAACGCTCAAAGCGGGCCCTCGCCGACGCAACACTGCTCGCTCACCCGGTGCTCAACGCTCCCATCGCCCTCACCACGGATGCCTCCGACTACGCGGTGGGCGCCGTACATGAGCAATGGGTGAACGGGGTTTGGCAGCCACTCGCTTTTTTCAGCCGGCAGCTCCGGCCGAACGAGCTCAAATACAGCACGTTTGACCGGGAGCTCCTCGGTCTACACCTGGCCGTCCGCCATTTCCGCCACCTCCTGGAGGGCCGACCTTTCACGGCGTTCGTCGACCACAAGCCGTTGGTTTACGCCATGGCCAAGGTCACGGAGCCATGGTCGGCCCGCCAACAGCGCCACCTCTCCGCCGTGTCGGAGTTTACCACGGACATCCGGCACGTCGCCGGCAAAAACAACGCCGTGGCCGACTGTCTTTCCCGGGCCAGCGCGAACGCGGTCCACCTGGGCGTGGATTTTGCGCTTATGGCGGCGGACCAAACCACCGACACCACGGTGCAAGCCCTCCGGGCGGCGGACACGGGCCTCCGCCTGGCCGACATCCCCTGCGGGGACACTGTCCTGCTCTGCGACGTCTCCCAAGGCCAGCCTCGCCCCATCGTGCCCGTCACCTGGCAACGCCGCATCTTCGCCTCCCTCCACGGCCTTTCCCACCCGGGCCGGAAAGCTTCCCAGAAGCTGGTGTCGGCGCGTTTCGTCTGGCACGGCCTTCGTCGGGACGTCCGCGATTGGACCAGCACCTGCACGGCCTGCCAACGGGCCAAGGTCCACCGACACACCCAGGCCCCGCTGGCACCTTTCACCGTGCCCGAACGACGTTTCGACCACGTCAACGTGGATCTGGTGGGCCCCCTCCCCCCGTCACGGGGGTTCACACACCTGCTCACCATGGTGGACAGGACCACCAGGTGGCCGGAGGCCGTTCCCCTCGTCTCCACCACCACCGCCGACGTGGCGCAGGCTTTCATCGCCACCTGGGTCGCCCGCTTCGGCGCACCGGCGGACATCTCGTCAGACCGCGGACCACAGTTCACCTCCGAGCTGTGGGGCGCGGTCGCCCGCAACCTGGGGGTCAAGCTCCACCGTACTACGGCCTACCACCCCCAAGCAAACGGGTTGTGCGAGCGATTCCACCGCTCCATGAAGGCCGCGCTCATGGCCGGCCTTCAAGACGGCGGTTGGGCCGACCGGCTGCCGTGGGTCCTTTTGGGCCTTCGCACGGCCCCCAAGGAGGACCTCCAGGCGTCCACCGCCGAGCTTGTCTATGGCCAGGTGCTACGCGTCCCGGGCGAATTCGTGCCCGATGCTACCAGTCCCTGGTCCGCAGCTCACCAGCGCTCGGACCTCCAGGAGGCCGCCCGACGGTTTGCCCCCGTGCCAACATCCCACCACGGTGACCCCCAGTCCTACGTCCCCCCAGCACTCCGCACAGCGGAGTATGTTTTTGTGCGTCACAACGCACATCGGTGGCCACTCCAGCCGCCGTACGACGGGCCCTTCCGGGTGCTGCGACGGGACGACAAGTCGTTCGTCATCGACATCGGCGGCAGGTCGGACCGGATTGCAGTGGACCGCCTCAAGCCGGCGCACGTGGACGTCGACCACCCACCACGGGTGGCCCTTCCGCCGCGGCGAGGCCGCCCCCCGTCCACGGTGCCCCCCACTCGACCGCCCACCACCTCACCGGACCCCCTCCCACGACCCGCCAGGGGTCGCTTCGGCCGGGTCATCAGGAACCCCCTCAAATTGACCCTGCCGGTGCAAGTCGATTCTGGGGGGACGTGTGTAGCGGCTGCCGCTGGGTTTTCACAATCGCCTTGCACCTATCAAGGACGCGGAGCGATCACCATGCCGGGCTCGTCCAGGACGCCTGGGCAGGCCCGCGCTCAACTTGCCAGGCCTCGGTCGGGACGCCCGGGCATGCCCGGGCAGGCTCGCCCTCAACTTGCCAGGCCGCAGCCAGGACGCTGGGCCAAGCCCCCTGGCGCCGGGCCTGGGCAAACCCCATGGGATAATAGATATATATTGCTGACCGATAAACGGGTTTTCAGAGTGCCTGAGTGTTTGATTTCATTAAAGCAACTCGGATGAATTCTAGCTTTTTGTCGCGTCCATTCTTCCGATCGACGTGGGAGCCCCAGCTCCTTCAATGGCCCTTTTTATATTTATGGCATACTGTCTCGCATATACTACGGTGTGATTGAAAATATATATCATCTAAAAATAGTTTCAGACAAAATTGTGAATGTGATTGGGGGTATGAAACATCTAAACATATTATATTAAGCATACTCTTTCAAACAAAACATTTTGCTTTAAATTATTTCAATGCCGAATGAACATACATTTTGAACAAAATATAGTAATTTCGGCTCCCAAGCAGGTTGGATGTGAGATTGCCACCCAGGCAGGTAGACGGTCCGGAAGAGATGAATTGTAAGTACACTCACTCATGAGTGCTTATCTGTATGGTGCAATATTCGCATCATATGCAAAGATGCCTCCCTTGCAGTGGGTGCATGAACCTCGCGTCATGTACGATTCATACACAATTACAGTAGTAAATGGATTTTCCATGAAATGTGTACGGATTGGTAAAGGTATACCCAGCTACACAACACCGTTGGGCCAACGTTGGCCCAACGGTGTTGTGTTAGCTGGGTATGTTCTGATGGCCTTCCCAGCTCTTTGGCATCCACGGAGGGGGTTCTTCCTTGCCTTCGAGGCTGCTCTCGGCAGAAGTGGGAGGGATGGGGTCGGGAGAGAGAGAGAGATCAGACGCTGATGACTGATGGTCCGTCGCATGACACGGATCTAGGGAGATGGGGTCGTTGCATCGCGCCATACATACATGCATGCATTCATCAAAGGCTTCTTATCTGAGAGGCGGCTACTAGGCCTTGCCCGCAAATCACTCTCGGCTTTAAAATCACAGGTGAGGTCCTTCAATATTTCATACTCGAGCGTGGTGGGGGCAGGAGCGATGGCATGATTTAAAGGAGACATTGGTGGTGAAACCCCAACGAGCTTTTGTCTTTCAGCCGATGCCACATCGCATGCACTCATCTCCTCCCCTCCCCAATGCATTGCTCATATGGATGGTGTTATACACATTTCAGAGGATGGATATGAGGATTCATACGCGAAACATATGTGATACTTTGCTACCTTCTGCTAGAGTGCCTTATTTCATCCGCACCATAATTACAATCACCGCAAGCGTCTCCACCCCATCATCATGCCATCCCTGATTGTAATGCACCCCCAACATATATTTTCTGATCTCTTTACGTAGGTACTGCATTGCACTGAATATCAGTGTCATGTTATTACTCATGCATGGTGTTCTTAATAATCTGTATCGCCACTTTGGGATTGCCTGTAACTGATAGGGTAGTTGTTAACAACGGGGGATGCGTCGGAGCTCAGAGTCAAGGTGAGGCTTGTTCGTATTTTACCAAACTAGCAACGGTACCGGCCCTATGGGCGGGGCTTCAATTGGGAGGCCCAAATGAAAAGGCAAAATATCAAAAATTGAAGGCTTTTTTATTTTAAACAACTTATATAAACATCCGTTAAATCATATCACACGCAAATCATCAAAATCTAAACAGTATTTGTAGAATTGCAATAAAAGCCGCATAGCCACATCACTGTTCAAATTAGCCACATAGCCACACTCTAACCCTAACAAATTGCAATAATTGCAATAAAAGCCACATCACTGTTCATATTGGTCAATATTATTCCATCGTGTTTGGAAAAACTGGAAAATTGGGAAAAAATTGGAAAAGCAATCTAGCCTATTTTACTCCAGGGGGTCTCAGGATTACCCACCCAAAATATCGTTGCGATCGGTTCAGCCGTTTTTGCGGTACCTGGGAACAGACAGACAAACAGACAGACAGGCAGACATTTTGTGAATTATAGTAAGATATGTGACTTGCCATGCAATGCGTTTTAAACAAAGCAAATTACGACCAATCATTGTGGATGAAGTGGAATTGGTGGATCGTTGAGATCGAGATGTAAGGATGGGAGTGGGGGAGCGGGTTTGGGGGCATGATCTTGCTGCTTCGTCTATTGTTTTATTGTCCTGCTACACAGCTACATGGTATGTATGTTATGTGACTGGTACTTGGCAATAAGGAGTCGTCATTGTTGCTACTATGATCATTGCACCATAAAACAGCGTTTATATGGCAAAATTTGTTTGGTAAAGAGCCTTATGAGTTATTTTGAGAATTATCATTGTTACCTTTGCCACCGAAGGTTCATGGAGTTTAATGTTTTCACCCCTGTCTGTTTGTCTGTCTGTGAGCAGGATATTTCGATAAGTTATGGGTGGAATCGGACAAAACTTGGTGGACATGACGAGTGTGTGACGAGGAAGAATTGTTTCTATTTTGGTGAAGATCCCAATACCATAATTTTTAAAAATGATTTTTCATATTTGAGCGATTGGGCCAAAAAGTGACAGTGTAGCATGATATTTCAAAAAGTTGTGGACGGATTATGACAAAACTTGGTGTATGAGTTGGGTAGGTGACAAGAACAAGCCAATTATATTTTAGTTAAGGTCCGGATGCAGATCCGGCCTATCAGTGGGATACAAAATGTAAGTTATCTTACTATAATTCACCAAATGTCCGTCTGTCTGTCCGTTCGAAGGTCCCGCAAAAACGGCTGAACTGATCGCAACGATATTTTGGGTGGGTAATCCTGGGACCCCCTGGAGTAAAATAGGCTATATTGTTTTTCCAGGTTTTCCAAGTTTTCCAATTTTCCAGTTTTTCCAAACACAATGGAATAATATTTACCGATATGAACAGTGATGTGGCTTTTCTTGAAATTCTATGTACCAGGAAAGAGTATATCGATTCCTGACGAACTCTTCCGATATAAACCTGCGGCTCCGAAGTAACACGGCAGCGTGTGCAAAGCGACTGAGAAACAGATGTAGCGGCCGCTTCCGTGTTACAGATTCGGCGCGCACTCTTCACACATAAACGTGCGACTGAGAAAGATGTGCAGCGGCCGCTTCCGTAATCTTTTTTCAAAATGGGCGCCATGTACTGTGTAGATTTTGATGACTTGCGTGTGATATGATTCAACGGATGTTTATATGAATCGTTTAAAAGAAAAAAAAAGCCTTCAATTTCTGATATTTTGCCCTTTCATTTGGGCTTCCCAATTGAAGCCCCGCCCATAGGGCGGGTACCGTTGCTAGTTACATTAATGAACAGGATTATAAATAATTAAATTGATATATGTGGGAAAATTACATGCCCTCAGTCAGGGTCACCCAGATAGCTTAGATGGCAGAGCACTGGTACGATTCACCCGATGACCTGGGCTCTATTCCTGGTCTGGGCATGTAATTTTCCCACATATATCAATCTCAAAATGTAAACTGTTCAGCCTGGTGGAGGTACGTGCTCTCCCGGTTGCTGTTGTAGTTGTTTCTTTTTCAACGGAAGGTCACTGTGAGAGCTTCACAAGTTTGACTCCAAGATCGTTGCAGACAAGGAAAGCTTTAAATAGTTTTAAGATTACTGCCCATGACCATCTTCTCCCAAACAACATCAGCTCAGCCCATTTCAATGAATTTTTAAAAAATATTTCAGGAATTTTTGCCGTTAAATTGTACGACTCCAGGTCCTGGAACCTAAATAAAATAAGCCAAAAACTATATCTTATCATGTCCGTTATCCTTTCAAGACCATGACCCATTTTGTCCATCCTTTGTCTCCTCAGCCCTTGTACCATATTGTAAGTTGTTCCAGAAGCATCTCAGGCCTCCTTAGTCTGTCCAACCAAAGCATACAATATAGACAAAGTTAACCGGCACTGCAAAGTTAACCTCGAGAAATTTTTTAAGTAAAGTGAAGTAAACGAAACTTACCCTCTTTTTAAAAGTATTCCATTACCACACATGTACATTTATTCCATTGGCATGTTAAGTAAGATGTATGTTCCTTTGGCTGGAGCAGCGCAACACGAATGGTATTCCTCCATTTTGTTCTGTCAGCAGCTTTCATCCAGAGTAAAAACTTGGGAATGTTAATCATGTTGGAGATGGAGTCTATCCAGCTTAGCCATGGTCAGCCACCAGGGTGTTTCCATTGCTGCGGGATTCTGGATTGCAGATTCTCTTGTTGTTTTGAGGAGGATTGGATCTGGCAATATGGCTAAAAATACCAAGTTGAAGTTTCAAGATGATCCATTGATCCTGCATATGGGAGGCTTGGTCCAGCTGCAGAATTGATTGTTGGTGATGTACCATTCGTAGACTTAAAAGTATGACGTAGCATTATAGTTATTAATGTGGGTGATTTCAGGGCATCTGCTTTAACCTTTTCATAATTTTGAAACCTGATGCTCCTTAAAGAGAAACTAAACCTCGCCTTGTTTTTTATGTGGATTATCTCGGCTCATGGAAGATCATGGTGACAGAAGATACTAGAACATCTTCCAGGCTGCACAGTTTGTTTTGTCCCACAAATAGGCCAGATCTGCATCCGAACCTGAACCAAAATCTAATCGGCTTGTTATTTGTCACCTACTTTTTGAAGATATAATTATTGTTATAATCCGTCCACCAACTTTTTGAAATATCATGCTATATATCGTTTTTGGCTCCATCTTTCAATGGTGAAGAGTCACTTAAAAAGTTATTGTATCCGGATCCAGATCTAGATCTTCACTAACATCGAATCAAATCATCCTTGTCACACAAAATCAAATCAAATATATCCACAAAATTTGTCTGAATCCATCCATAATCTTTTGAGATATCTTGCTCACAGACAAACACACAAGAAAGATGTGCATAGCATGATACTTGCGAAATCCAAATAAACAATAGTTGCCATGGAAACAGTGATTTGATAATGTCGAAAATTGGACCTCTGATGTTGTTGGCCTATGAATTTGACCTTTTTTTTATTTTAAATTTGACCTATATTTGTTTTACATAACAAATTTGGTTGATACTTTTTTTAATTGTAGCCTCATATGTTTGGTGTTTTATGTTTGGCTGTGTAGGTTTCAATATGATATGTTGAAAAATTCCTGAGGTTTGGCTATAATAAAATCACAAAAATATCTCGTTTGATTATAATGGGATGAAATTGTTGTCATGTACACTGGGACTTTTTGCTTTGCCAGGTGGGACTTTTCTCTTTGCCAGGTGGGACTTTTCGCTTTGCCACGTGGGACTTTTCTCTTTGCCAGGTGGGCCTTTTCTCTTTGCCAGGTGGGCCTTTTCTCTTTGCCACGTGGGACTTTTCTCTTTGCCAGGTGGGCCTTTTCTCTTTGCCAGGTGGGCCTTTTCTCTTTGCCACGTGGGACTTTTCTCTTTGCCAGGTGGGCCTTTTCTCTTTGCCAGGTGGGCCTTTTCTCTTTGCCAGGTGGGACTTTTCCCTTTGCCACGTGGGACTTTTCTCCTTGCCACGTGGGACTTTTCTCCTTGCCACGTGGGACTTTTCTCCTTGCCACGTGGGACTTTTCTCCTTGCCACGTGGGACTTTTCTCCTTGCCCCGTGGGACTTTTCTCCTTGCCACGTGGGACTTTTCTCCTTGCCACGTGGGACTTTTCTCCTTGCCACGTGGGACTTTTCTCCTTGCCACGTGGAACTTTTCTCCTTGCCACGTGGGACTTTTCTCCTTGCCACGTGGGACTTTTCTCCTTGCCACGTGGGACTTTTCTCCTTGCCACGTGGGACTTTTCTCCTTGCCACGTGGGACTTTTCTCCTTGCCACGTGGGACTTTTCTCCTTGCCACGTGGGACTTTTCTCCTTGCCACGTGGGACTTTTCTCCTTGCCCCGTGGGACTTTTCTCCTTGCCACGTGGGACTTTGCTCTTTGCCACGTGGGACTTTTGTATTTTCCACGTGGGACTTTTGTATTTTCCACGTGGGACTTTTGTATTTTCCACGTGGGACTTTTGTATTTTCCACGTGGGACTTTTGTATTTTCCACGTGGGACTTTTGTATTTTCCACGTGGGACTTTTGTATTTTCCACGTGGGACTTTTGCATTTTCCACGTGGGACTTTTGTATTTGCCACGTGGGACTTTTGTATTTGCCATGTGGGACTTTTCTCTTTGCCACACGGGACTTTTTCCTTTGCCGGGGAGAGGGGGAAGCACACAAGTACAACATTTGAGAGCAGGGACATCGGGAGATCTGTGGGAGGGACAGGGTTTGAGGGGAAGAGGCGTGGGAAGGGGGGGGTGAGGTTTAAAAAACACATGGACACTGCTAGGACTTCCAGGAAAGAAGTCGGTATTTCAGAAAAGTGGATCTGGGGTGAATTAACGGGGGTAGAAAAGATCAAGGTTTTGGATGGGGGAAGATAAGAGATGGTGGTGAACAGCTGTTTTAAAGACCTGGAGGGAGGAGTGGGATTTAAGAGAGTGAGGGAGTTTGTTCCAGAGGCGGGAGAAAAGAGGAATGAATAGTCCTGTGGCTGAGGGGGTTCTGTGTGCAAAAAAGGGCCCCGAGGTTACCCACCTAATTTGGTGAGAGGACCATGTGGGACATCATATTAGCGAGGGTAGACTGTCTGAAACTCGGCAATAAGTGAGAAATTCATGGTTTTGCGTAAAATCCGAAAAGTCAAAAAGGCCCTGAAAATTTGGGGTAGGGCAAATTAATTATGACCTGGAGCCACAGATTAATCAGCATGACATAGCAAGTTGTACCTCAAAATGAAGCTTGTAATGTCAGCTACAAGATGAAATATGAATGAATCTGATTGGTCGATTATTGCGGTCACCAGAGGTCAAACTATGACGTCAGGAGGGGGGTGCCCAAAATTCACGACCTTGAGAACTAATGACCTGTTTTGGAAAAGTTATAATTCAGATAAAAACGTTTTATTAATCATTTTGAGAAGGGCACATATCAGCAAAGCTTAAAAAAAAGAATTTCAGCAAAATCTTACAAATTGACCCTTTGGTGGCTGTTTGAAATTTGGACAAAAATCTCAAATATGCAAAATTGTAAACAATTATTGTAAACAAGGACACACAGGAACAGTAGGAGGCCACGCAGCACATCATGCCTGTTTCGGTGCCACTGAAACTCAATCTAAGCAAGGTAACAGCGGTGGGTGAAAGGGATAGAAGGAAGTAGGTTGGGAAATCAAAAACTGGAAGATCGATAAGTGAGTATCCATATCGAGATCAAAAAGCTTATCTAGATCAAAAAGATTATCTAGATCAAAAATTGCAAGCTCATTTTTGTCCCCCGTCGCACCACGGAGCGAAAAGGGGACTATGGTTTCCCCCTCCGTCCGTGTGTGCGTCCGTCCGTGTGTGCGGATGTGCGTGTGTGCGTACGTGCGTGCGTGCGTAAGCGAAGGACCGCATTCGAATTTGGTGTGTGGGTGCAACCCACGTCAAAATCCAAGATGGCCGCCGCCATGTATGGCCGCCACCATATATATGTCTGAACCTTGTGAGCGGAATATCTTGAAAAATAAGCAAAGTACCAACTTCTAATCTGGTGTGTGGGTGTATCTAGGCATAAGAAAGAACGCTATTGAAAATTGGGTCGCCACGTCAAAATCCAAGATGGCCGCCGCCATGTATGTCTGAACTTTGTGAGCGGAATATCTTGAAAAATAAGCGAAGTACCAACTTCTAATATGGTGTGTGGGTGTATCTTGGCATGAGGAAGAACGCTATTGAAAATTGGGTCGCCACGTCAAAATCCAAGATGGCCCCCGCCATGTATGTCTGGACGTTTTGAGCGGAATATCTTGAAAAATAAGCGAAGTACCTACTTCTAATCTGGTGTGTGGGTGTATCTAGGCATAAGGAAGGACGCTATTGAAAATTGGGTCGCCACGTCAAAATTCAAGATGGCCGCCACTATATATATGTCTGAACCTTGTGAGCGAAATATCTTGAAAAATAAACGAACTACTAACTTCTAATCTGGTGTGTGGGTGTATCTACGCATAAGGAAGAAGGCTATCGAAAATTGGGTCGCCACGTCAAAATCCAAGATGGCCGCCTTGCGTCTTCCACTTTGTCAACTCACATCACTTCACCGACGGGGGACCTCGGCGTAACGCTTGTTATGTATGGAATGGAAACCGTGTATTTCACTGGGATTCAATTCTGAATTCATTCTTGTGGTTGCATCATTACTGAAGCGTGGCTACACTGCAGACATTGCTCTCCTGTTGATTAGGGCAGGAATTTAGAAGTTGGCCAATGTACCGGCATACAATGGTCTACTCTTCATATCTCTGGCTATTGTCAGAGAGCTGCCTCAGCACCGTAGGGGTCTGGGTGTCACCATGCTGCCTGGCAGGGACTGCAAGCCGACCTGTCATGTCAAGACTGCCCCTTCATATCCACTTCTCCTGAATATTAATATACCAGTTTCTTCTTCTCCACGCTGTGAATCCTTGCACACAATGTTGCTTTCCCTTATGTACAGATTTATCATATCGTCTCGTCTGCAGTTATCACACCTATCCTCTCGCGCCTGGTACACAGAATCCTGTGGTGAGGCAGTTGTTAGGGTGCCTCAAACCTTGCCCTTCTTGATGCCATGGTAAGCAAGGCCATCAAGATCATTGGGATCTCCCATGATGAAGCTGAGTGGATAGACCTGTTACGTTTGCATCCCGGGCAGGTTGGTGGCCTCTCTTTACTGCACCGCCTCATTTTTGGTCTTGTACGAGTACCTTCTGCTCTCTCCCTTGGCTCTGTCCCTCTCAGGTTTCTGAAGGGTGCACAGTCTGCCATGCCAGCAACCCTCTTCTCGTTAATCTCCCCAAATAACGGCTCACTGCTCACCTCCATTTATTTGCTCCTCTTTTCTCTCGCCTGTAGAATCAACTTCCCCAATCTGTTCAGTCAAATTCTTCCATCCAGGACTTCAAGACAGCTCTTCACCACTACATCAGGTCATCCATCCCCCATCGATACTCATGATCTCTTCTACCTAAATTACCCCATTCCCAAGCAGTCATTTTTCCAGGTTATTATGATTTTCCCCCCTCCCCTTCACCTCTTTTCGTTTGTTAGTTGTTGGCTTGTTTGTTCCTTTTCTCTTTCATCCTTGCTTTCCCCTTACACTTCTTGCTGTGTTACAACTTGTGTGTAGCTTGTTTACCCCCATGTGTCCTCCTTCTCCTCCCCTTGATCTCACTCTCACTTCTACTCTGCTCTTGGTGTGTCCCCCCCCCCCCCCTTCCATTTTGTTCACTTCCATTCTGCTATAGATCTTCCACGAGCCTCGACCATTTATACAAAAATGGACACCATGGTAGGATCAGCAGTTTCTCCGAGCCCCAAGTTGTTTTTAACAGTTGGCGGTTCATACTTGTATTGTGGTATAATGCTGAAATTTTAAAGAAGAATCGTTTTGAAAATATTTATGGCAATTCTCCTGCAAAATGTTTTTCTAATTTTTCAGGACATTCGGAAGAGTCATCTCATGAATGTTTCCACTTCTATACTGCACACGTTTGCATGAAGTTTAGAGGTCAGAAAGGTCACAGTTACCTTTGAAATTGTATTATACAGCAGTCTCTTCGTTCCCCTACATTGAACTTCACTGTAAGTACTGAACTATTAAAATGGTTATTAACATTTTTATTATATATCAAACGCAGTTCTACATTTTAAGAAGTGTTTGCCAATATGTGGAGCCCCGTGTCTTACGTGAGAGCTGACAAGCTCACAGAAGAAAGACGAGCAGTTTGTATATCAACAAGCAAAGCATGAAATTAATTTTCTGTTTTATGAAAAGCAAATACCTGCGTTAGCTTGCCAGGAGAACATCATGACCATCGTCGTCGTCATCATGCTGGCAGGATACCGTAGACGTAGAGGTTCACACGGTCACCTCTGAGCTTTCCAGCCTGGGTTCGAATCTTGATCCAAGCTGTGAGCTGTCATCCCGGTGTTTTAGTCCGGTCATTAAATAGTTGATGTTCAACAAAATTTGTACAAAAGGTTTCTCGATGGGTTTCACCTCTTTGATACCTCTACTTTAAACAAAAAAAAGTTTACCAAAATATGACATGGGGAACTACCTGAAAATAGGCCAAATCCAAGATGGCCGCCATCAAAATTAACCAAAGTGGAAAAAAATTCAAATATGGAATTGATCAAGATAAAAACATGTATGTTGAGTCTATTCATATCAGCATATACATATACATGTTATGGAATGTAATTTACAAGTTCAATGTAAATTGTCAGTCATGGCTGTTGTCTACCGCCCTCCCAAACCACACCCATCATTCCTGTCTGACTTCTCCTACTTTCTGACCCAGCTATGTTCCCTCTCCCCCTCAATCCTCCTCCTTGGTGATTTCAATATCCACATGGACTCCACTGACTCCACAATAACCACTGACTTCACTGATTTACTCACCTGCTTTAACCTCACTCAACATGTCAACTTTCCTACCCATAACCGTGGTCACATTTTGGACCTTGTCTGCTCTACTGGACTAATTTTGCACCATCTCTCTGGCTCCGACCTCACTCTCTCTGACCACCTAGCCATCACTCTGACCATCAACATCCCCACCCCAGCACCAAGGCATTATCGCACTATCAACTTCCGTAAGCTAAACGCTCTTTCACCTACCTCATTCTCATCGACCCTCTCTGAAAAAATGTCCACTTCTCCCTTCGTTGACCTCCACACCCCTTCTGACCTCACTGACTACTACAACCACACTCTCTCCTCCTGCCTTGACCAACTTGCGCCTATAAAAACCAAAACAGTTTCTTTCACCCATTCTGCTCCCTGGTTTACCCCTGAACTCCGCCTGATGAAAACTCTTGCTCGCCAACTTGAAAGACTCCGCAATAAAACAGGTCTCACAGTTCACTCCCAGGCCTACAAGGACCACATACAACACTATAAAGATGCCCTCTCCCGTGCCCGCTCCGCCTACTACTCTCAAATTATCCACTCTGGCTCCGGAAACCCAAAAGCACTCTTCTCTACAATAAACAAACTCCTCAGCCCCCTGAACACCACCACCCAGTCATTCACAATAGACAACTGCATCTCCTTCCTTTCATTCTTCCAACGCAAAATTGAAAACATCTACAACAGCTTGACCACCGCCGCACCCGCTCCCCCTCAAACCACCTGCCCCCCCTTATCCTGCCATCCCCTGTCTCAATTCTCCCCAGTCTCCCCTACTGACCTCTCTGAACTCCTCATCGGAATGAAAACTGCCACCTGCACTCTTGACCCCATCCCCTCCAGCTTTGTCAAGGCCTCCCTTCCTGCTCTCTCTCCACTTATCATTGCAACAATAAACTCCTCCCTGTCTACAGGCATCGTCCCACCATCCCTCAAAATTGCTGCTGTTACCCCCATTCTGAAAAAACCTGGACTAAACCCTGACACCCTAAATAACTTCAGACCCATCTCCAACCTACCCTTTCTGTCAAAGGTTTTGGAACGCGCTGTAGCCACTCAACTCAAACATCACCTCTCTGCCAATAACCTGTATGAAACATTCCAATCCGGATTCCGCTCCAACCACAGTACTGAAACTGCTCTCCTCAAAATCACCAACGACCTTCTCCTCTCCTCTGACGCTGGCAACCTCAACATTCTCATCCTCCTCGACCTCAGCGCCGCCTTTGACACCATCGATCACACCATCCTCCTCACCCGACTTGAAACCACCTTTAACATTACCGGCACTGCCCTCTCTTGGATTAAATCATACCTCTCTGACAGACGTCAGTTCATCTCCATCAATAACTGCAAATCCCCCACTGCTCCCCTCCCCCAAGGTGTTCCCTAAGGTTCAGTTCTTGGCCCCCTCCTCTTCATCCTTTACCTGTCCCCCCTCGGTCACTTAATCCGCCGTCATGGTCTCCAATTCCACTGCTTCGCCGATGACATCCAGCTTTTCATCTCCACCAAGTCCATCTCCACCGCCACCCACTCTATCCTGACAAACTGCATCACTGAAATAAAATCCTGGCTTCAAATCAACTTCCTCAAACTTAACTGTGATAAATCTGAAATAATCATCATTGGCCCAAAAACGCTCACCAAGTCCACCCATAACTTTGCCCTCAACATCGACGGTTTCCCAGTATCCACCTCCCCTCACATCCGGAATCTTGGCATCATCTTTGACCAAACCCTCTCCTTCGACAAATACACTAAACAGATCACAAAGACAGCCTTCTTTCACCTGAAAAACATCGCCCGTCTCCGTCCATCCCTCTCCTCCGTGGCTGCAGAAACCCTCATCCACGCCTTCATCACGTCCCGTCTGGACTACTGCAACAGCCTCCTCTATGGTTCACCCTCAATAATCACCAATAAACTCCAATACATTCAGAACTCCGCTGCCCGTCTACTCACCCATTCCCGGACCCGTGACCACATCACCCCCGTCCTTTACAAGCTCCACTGGCTCCCCATCTCCCAGAGAATCCAGTACAAAATCCTCCTCTTGACCTACAAAGCCCTCCATAACCTGGCCCCATCCTACCTGGCTGACCTCCTCTCCAGACACACTCCCACCCGCAACCTCCGCTCTGCTGGTACCAACCTCCTGACCCCCCCCATCCGGACCAAATTTAGATCCTGGGGCGACAGGGCCTTCTCCATCGCTGCTCCCACCCTCTGGAACTCGCTACCTCACACCATCAGAGACTCCTCCTCACTCACCACATTCAAAACATCACTCAAGACCCACCTGTTCAACACTGCATTCAACATTTAACCCACAGCATCTAACCCCTGACTATCTCCTCTCCTTCTCCCTCCTTTGTGCTTTGAATATTTCCCTATTGATTCTTCTTTTTTGCAATTGTTTTTATGTTTTGCTATGCATTATGTTTTGCACTCTGTCAAAGCGTCTTTGGGCTTCCTGAAAAGCGCTATATAAAATAAATGCATTATTATTATTATTAATGTCACATAAAATGCAAAATGGCCACCAAGATTTGACGAAAAATGCAAAATTCGTATATCTACATGTACATAACTAACGGCATTAGAAAGTGGTTAGAAATCTCGATCAATTAGCATGTTCAAACCCCTGACATCTATATATTCAATGTTGATGACAAAATTATAATGTCAATGGAACTCTAAAACATGTTCTTATTCACTTTAATTGTTGGATTAAGGTTGATACTACCATGCCTCTCTGCACCTATAATGGCTTATCTCAGATTTGCACAGTGCATCACTATTAGTCAGTGGTGTCACTGGAATCATGAATTGGCCCATTTGTGCATGTTATCCCTTTGCAGTGACCACACACCAAGTTACATTTGAGTCCATTTTTCCTGCAGGAGCATGTGTTTTTGGCACACATTCCAGTACAGTTGCATTTAATGATCTTGAGTAGAGATACAGGTGCAGCAATTTGATCCATTCTGTGTGGCTTCAAGATAGACTCATGCTGGGTCTTGCAGAGCACCCGCCCCCCATTCTGTCGGAGGTAGACCCGCTGGGTGTGGAATCTGGCAGCATCTGATGTCGGTGGAAGACGTTCAGGGGGCAGATAGCCGGAGCTTGAAGCAACCTTCTCGGTGAACGTAGATGCACGTTCAAAATTCAAATCTGAACCATGCTTACAACAATAAATGGCTGCAATGGCCTGATTACCAGATAGCTCAAGTTCCTCACGATTAATATCTGCCACCATGAACAACTCTGCGAATTCCTTGAGGCCACGGTATTTACCCATAGCTGACATTTTTCCAATGCCATAGGGCTTCGATGTCGTATCACATCCAGACAGTGCATGAATAAAGAGCAGGGAATGACTGAGGTCAGGGTCAAGTTCCTTCTGCAGGATGGATATATCAATGAGCTTTGTGCTAGTTTGAAGTTAGATGGTCTCATGTTTGCTGGGCGTGAAGTGGTGTTGCAGCAGAATGAGAAAGTCGGTGTCATCCCCTACAACTACTACAGGCAGTGTCAGAGCAATTGTGCAGGCAGTCATTGCAATGTCATAATCAGCATCTCCAGGTGAGTGACTGACTTGAATGCCTTCTTTCTTCTCCATCTCAGATCCCAGGAGATGAAGGAATTTCTGTTTGTTTCTTGTGTTTGCCAAAAATGGCTTTTTCGTCATTTTGAGCAACTTATCTGGAGTGAAATCCACATCCACTCCCATCTCACAACAAGTTCTCCTCTGATGAGCGTCATCTTTGGTAGAAGGGCCACTGCCATAGCCATCAAACACAATGTGAGCATTGTTATAGTGGTTGCGCACAAACGCAATATATAGTTGGCAGAGATTGGCATACGATGTGGACTCGGCCCAGGGCAGGCGCTGTAACAGGGTGCCTCCATCGATGACATAGGTAACACGGGTGGGCAACTCCTTTATAACACATGCTGGGACCTTCTTGACTTGACCATTCAGTAGATCAGCCTTAACTGCAAGTCGCATAAAAAGTTTTGTGTCGAACAAGGATGAGGGATAGGAGCACAGCTCATACTGGAACAGTGTCTGGATATCAATAGTGCCAATGCCTGCAACAAGGAGGCGCTGATACAGTTGCTTAGGATCGATCTGGATCTTCTCACCATCAACAGATACATACACTGAGGAAGCGAGGTTATTAACCTGTTGTTTTTTTGTGAATTTGTGTTTTGAAACTGACAGTCCCTCCATAGATACCAGGATAGCAGCACCAACAGTCTCAGCAGAGTCAACGTCTACTGACCCTTCTAGTGCTATCACTCCTGATGACAGGCTCCGGAGTTCTTTAGAATTCTGTGAGAATGGCTTTCTCTCTTCAAGATAATCAATGATGGACTGTAGATCTTTGGCATCACGCTTGAGTTTTGCCTGTGTGAGATCTTTGTGCATCTCCCCTGGACTTGAGATACCTGTTACCTCCTGCATGGCCTTGTGCACTTCACCACATGCGGGCATAGATAGTAGCCAGATCAGACTGGTTGACTCCTCGAAACCACGTTCTCTAGTCAGCCCACCGACTGATTTTACACTGCCCATCAGAACTTGCTCAATATACAGGTCGCTAAATATTCCTGCCCAGTGACTGTCCCTGTCACGTTTTTGATCTGCCTTGATTGCTTTTGGGTTAATATGCTCACTTCGACACTTTGTGTACAACCAGGCAGCAGTTTTCAGTGTCTATGATGTCTGGAACATCTAATTTGCGCAGGCTATTGGCATTAGTAATACCAATACAGCCTTTTTCTGTCAACTTTGCATAATCCTGAGGCTTGTCCAGGTTAATTGCCTCCAGGCACAGCACACAGGTAGCCATCTCTTTCTTGTCTACAGTTGACGCAATCAGTTGAGATCAGTCACCTGAAAATAAGTAAACAGATGTTGCATGATTCATATTAATAAAATTATAAATAATTTCATATTTTCTCTATAATTTTATATATTAATTTATAACTAATAAATAATTTTAGCCATTATTAGGCAAACATTTTGTATTTGATTAAAATTTTTATTTCTTTTTCAACAGTCGACAATCTCTATGTTATCATATCAATCAGCACATATAAACAATACATTCCAATGCATTTATCTTTTCAGGCTGATATAAATAGACTAATCATACATGTTTTTATCTTGATCAATTCCATATTTATGACATTTTTCCACTTTGGTTAATTTTGATGGCGGCCATCTTGGATTTGGCCTATTTTCAGGTTGTTCCCCATGTCATGTTTTGGTAAACTTCTTTTTTTTTTAACGTAGAGGTATCAAAGAGGTGAAACCCATCGAGAAACCTTTTGTTCAAATTTTGTTGTACATGCAGTAATAATTGTTGTTTAATCACTGGACTATTTGGCTGGCAGGACAAGGCATCAATCTGTGCGCTGTTCATTGGAAGGACATTAACCCACAGGACCCGCCTGTCAGCACTGGTTGTTTGTGGACGTCAATGATCCCACGGTGGCTTACGCAATGTGTAGGCGAGTTATCGCCGGGTACCCCGAACAAATTACATAGTGCTGTTACTTTCAGTTGAACGGCAGGCCTGGCCAGCCAGTTCGTGAAAGACTTGAAGGAAAAACCATCCCTGGCCGACCCCATAAGAAGGTGGGAATAATTGGGGCCGTTAAATAAATAGTATTAGTAGTAGATTATTATTATTATCATTATTATTGTTATTATCTTTCAAGGACGTTGGATTCGGCACAAGTTTTAGACATTCATGACAGCACTGTTGAGATGGAACTTTTGAGATAGACCACACACGTGTCATTGAAAGCGGCTTTAGTCGAAGTGATAAATCCACAGAATTCTGCAAGCAGAAAATATTTCCAAATCTTGATTATGCTGCATGCCACAGCAAGTTACTGGGCTCTTTATTCCTTTCCCGAAGCTGAAAATGTGATTTTGAAGAGTTTCCACTGAAGGTGTAGGTTGCGTAAAATCGATGTGGAGTAAGGGTCGGTCAGTTGGTGGCCGAGCAAACGGTACCTTCATTTCGTGTCCCTTAACACAGCTTGCCATCAATTCTGACCTCCTGGCAAAAAGCTGGAAGAAAAATATCTGGCTCTTTCGACAATTCATCCACCTTCAAACTATTTGTGGGCCACCATTGTTTGAGGTGGGTGGGTGTGTGTATGTATATATATACATATATATATATATATATATATATATATATATATATATATATATATATATATATATATATATATTGTTGCGGATATGAGGATGGCATTTTTTTTTGATTTTGTGTATTGGGTTGTGGTAAACTGCTGTGTACCATTGGTTGGATATGGCCCCTCTTGCCTCCAGAGTTGTATAAAGGTAAAAAGGGCGTCTCGGTAATTAGTCCATAAAGCATACACGTCAGCCAATCATAGAATACCCCTGTTCGATAGCTTATATCTTATTATGTGTCTTAGGGTAAGGCTGTGTCTCCCATTAACTTAAATACTCCATTGTACCAAGTGAAATAAGAGTAGATCCCCTTTCATTTCATTTCGATGGCCAACTGCATTTTGGGCGGTTTTCTTCAACCACCATTGGCCACGAGGCAGGGTTGGGGAAGAAAGGCGTGTCTCCACCTCGTCATAGAGGGGAGGAGTGAGCCAGCCCCGAACAACCAACTAAGCACGAGGGGTTTGGTTTGAGAGGGCGGAGGAAGAGCGTTTGGGGGAGGTTCGCAAAGGTTGAGGGGCGGGGCCTATATAACCCGCCGGCGGGGCGTTCCCCAAGGAGTTGAGACAAGGAGGGAGGAGACAAGAGCTGGGTCGTCAGAGAGTTGCGCTTTTACTGAGTCCAAAGAAAGAGCTGGGTCATCAGAGAGTTGCGCTTTTACCGAGTCCAAAGAAAGAGTTGGGTCGCCAGAGCAGATGCGCTGTTACTGAGACGAGCAGCTCCGACCCGTGACTCCGCGCACACGACAGGCTCGGTGGCATCAGCGGCCGTCGAGGTCCAGCCCAACGTCCCGTGCGGGATCAAGCTCCAGCCAGCTCCGTGCCGTCCTCCCCCCTCCAGCCACACACCTCCTTCCAGCAATCCACTCTGCAATTCCCCACGTGAGTCAGTGTCTTTGTTTGTTCTGTCCTGGGTCGTAAGTAAGCCTGTTAGATAAGCTAGTATTTTCCCTGTGTCTCTAAAAGCTTCTGTATATTATTTTATTATCTTTCCTTCTCCTTGGTTATTTTGAGCCTGTAAATAGTAAATAAATTTAATAGTATTTTCAACCCTTTTCTCGTCTTATTCCTTTTCCTCTTTGCATTTGTTGTCTTAGTCTTTTCCCGATTGAATAGCGGTGGCGCGATACGGCCAACGTTTGGGTTGAATCGGGTTTTAGTCGGGGAATAACTGTTCGGCCGCGGTTACACCACCGCTCGGTCAAAATAACATCTAATCCGCGGTCCGTAACAAATTGGTGTCGGGGAGTGAGATACGAAGCCCGAAGCGCGCTTAACGCGCTCAAAATTACGAGCTGCTGAAAATTTGTGTTTTAAAGCAAAACCCGAATTTTGAAATCGCGCCATGGCTGGTCAAGGCGACGGGATGCCGGTGGGAGAGATAGACGGGGTGGAATCAACCCAGGACCTCGGGGAAATGTATGTGGAGGAAAGGAACGAGGAGAACATTGGCAATGTGGTTGAGGGGGTATCAGGCGCACAAAATGGCGCTCTCGCGCACGAGGTTTCGGGCGCGCAAAATGGCGTCCTGGCGCACATGGGTGTAGCGGCACCAAATTTTGCCGCGCCCGCGACCGTAGCAGCGCCACCGGTGGATTTGAATCTTTTTATGATACAAATGAAGGCCCTTATGGAGAAGAATAGTGAGCAAATAGGGAACCGGATGGATGCTCAGAGTGAGTAAATGAGGGCTCAGAGTGAGCAATTGGGGGTAATGAGGGACAAAGTGAGGGCTCAGAATGAGCAATGAAGCTATCTCTGAGGGCCTTTCACTCACTCACCGCAGGCAGGTAGGTGGTCTTTCTGTCTTCTACCGACTCCTCTCCGGCCTTGCACCCCCAGCTCTCTCTGTGCTCTGTCCCCCAAATATTCCTACAGGTCGCACAAGATCTGCCAGCAACCCTCTGATGGTTAAACTGCCGAAATCTCGGCTCTCTGCTCACCTTCACTCTTTCATTCCTCTTTTCTCCCGCCTCTGGAACAAACTCCCTCACTCCCTTCAATCCCACTCCTCCCTCCAGGTCTTTAAAACAGCTGTTCACCACCATCTCTTATCTTCCCCCATCCAAAACCTTGATCTTTTCTAACCCCGCTAATTCACCCCAGATCCACCTTGTTTGAAATTCCAACTTCTTTCCTGGAAGTCCTGGCAGTGTCCATATGTTTTATACCTCTCCCACCGCCCCCTTCCCATGCCCCCCCCCCCCCCAAAGCCCTCGCCCTCTCTCAGATCTCTCGATGTCTCCATGTCTCTCGGTCCCTGCTCTCAAATGTTGTGTTTGTGTCCTTCCCCCTCTCTCCCCATCTTGTCTACCGCTCCCGATGTTATATGTTTTATGTGTCGGTTTGTCTTTCTGTGTGATTAATGTTCGCTCTTTCACGAGCCTCGATCTGGTATACAAAAAAAAAAAAAAAAAAAAAAAAAAAATTGGGGGTAATGAGGAACGGAGCGAGGGCTGATAGTGAGCGATTAGAAAAAAATTTGAGGGGTTAGGACTTTGTGTCCTTCTCTCCTGACAAGGTGAAGTTTTTGTCAAACCTCGACTCTGATTCTGCAACTGGACCAGACAGCATCAGCCCACGGGTCCTAAAATCCTGATCTGCCGCTCTATCTCACCCTCTCTCTGTTCTTTTCACCCTCTCTTTTGCTCAAGGTCATCTGCCAGAATCTTGGAAATCAGCAAACATTACCGCTTTACACAAAAAGCTGCAAAAACATCCTTGCAACTACAGACCAATCAGCCTGCTTCCAATTATCAGCAAAGTCATGGAATCCATCATTGCTTCAGATATCAAATCCTTCCTCTTCTCCAATGGCTTGATCTCTGATCATCAATTTGGATTCAGACCAGGTCATTCTACTCTGGACATGTTGCTTCTGCTGTCTCAACAATGGATGGAGGTCCTCAATGCCAAACAGGAAATCAGAGCTGTCTCACTTGACATATCACGTGCCTTCGATACGGTCTGGCACCCAGCTCTGCTCACCAAACTCTCCTCCTATGGTATCCATGGAAATCTCCACTCATGGCTTGTGGACTTCCTCTCTGGTCGTAGGCAACGTGTGGCCCTGAATGGATTTCTCTCATCTCCCCTTCCTGTTCTGGCTGGAGTTCCCCAAGGTAGTGTTCTGGGCCCTCTGCTATTTCTGGTCTTCATCAATGATCTCTCTGACTCTCTGGAAAATCCTCTCTATCTCTTTGCTGATTACTCCACTATCTGCGGCTCCATTCCTCATCCCTCAGATCGGCAGTCTGCAGCCTCCTCACTCTCTGCAGACCTGGACAAAATCACAGACCGGTCAAACAAGTGGAACATGTCTTTCAATCCTGACAAATCTCACACTCTTACGATGTCTCTCCAAAGGGACCGAATGAAAAACCCTCCCATCTACTTTCTCAACAATCCTCTCCAAGAAGTTCTGTCGCTCAAGCTTTTGGGTCTCACTATCTGCCTTGATCTTTCTTGGGAAAACCACATTTCCAAGCTGGCCTCCAAAGCCAGTCGCCGACTGGGCATCCTCCGTCGTGTGAAGTCCTTCCTTGGCACACCTGAGCTCCTCACCACATACAAGGCTTTCATCTGCAGCTCAATGGAATACTGTTCCCCCCGCTGGGCCGGTGCTCCTGCCTCACACCTAGCTCGGCTTCACGCTGTTGAAACCAAAGCTTTCAGAATCATTGGAATCTCCTGCGATGAAGCTAACTCCGAGGGCCTTTCACTCACTCACTGCAGGCAGGTTGGTGGTCTTTCTGTCTTCGACCGACTCCTCTCCGGCCTTACTCCTCCAGCTCTCTCTGTGCTCTGTCCCCCCCAATATTCCTTCAGTTCGCACAAGATCTGCCTGCAACCCTCTTATGGTTAAACTGCCAAAATCTAGGCTCTCTGCTCACCTTCACTCTTTCATTCCCCTTTTCTCCCGCCTCTGGAACGAACTCCCCCACTCCCTTCAATCCCACTCCTCCCTCCACGTCTTTAAAACAGCTGTTCACCACCATCTCTTATCTTCCCCCATCCAAAACCTTGATCTTTTCTACCCCCGCTAATTCACCCCAGATACACTTTTTTTTGAAATTCCAACTTCTTTCCTGGAAGTCCTTGCAGTGTTCATATGTTTTATACCTCTCCCACCTCCCCCCAAGCCCTCCCCCTCCCACATTTCGCCCGATGTCCCTGCTCTCATATGTTGTGTTTGTGTCCTTCCCCCTCTCTCCCCATCTTGTCTACCACTCCCGATGTTATATGTTTTATGTGTCGGTTTGTCTTTCTGTGTGATTAATGTTCGCTCTTTCACGAGCCTCGATCTGGTATACAAAAAAAAAAAAAAAAAAAAAAAAAAACAAATTGGGGGTAATGAGGAACGGAGCGAGGGCTGATAGTGAGCGATTAGAAAAAAATTTGAGGGGTTAGACAATGGGATAAAAGAGGTAAAGAATGGGTTAACGGGGGTTTAAAATAGAATGGCGGCCCAGGAGAATCAGTTAGAAGGGGTGAAAAATGGGTTAATGGGGTTAGAAAATAGGATGGAAGACAAATTGCGGGAAATAGGGGAGCAATCCGCCCGGGAAATCGAACAGATGGGAGAGCAGATAGAGGAGGTGAAAATCGGGGTAGAAACCAAACTGGATGCTCAGAGGGATGAATTGGGACAGATGAGGGCAGCCGCTACAAAAGAGAGGGAGGAGATGAAAGAGGAGATACGACGAGGTGTGAGTGAGGAGGTCTCGGGGGTACGCGAGGAGGTAAAGCGAGGTGAAAAGCGTATAGAGAAAGAGGTGAGAAATGGGACGGCAAAGTTACAAGGGGGCATAGAGGACCTGACGGAGGAGGTGGAACAGCTGACGGTGGGACAGACCGGGTTAGTGGAGCAGGTTCAAAGGAACACTGTGGTGCTAGGAGGATTAAAGGCGACACAAAAAGAAATTAAAAATGACTTAATAGCGACACAGAGGCAATGTCAGATGGTACGTGAGGGACTGACAATGAGGTTGGAAGAGGTGACAGAGGTAATGGAGACGAAGGACCGAGAGGTGAGGACGCACATAGAGACGGTCAAGGTAGCCTTAGAGGACGAACTTGAGGAGACGCACCGGGAAATAAAAGAGGTGAAGCAAAAATTAGAGGAAGTGGAAGAAGAGGTGAGTGAAATTAAGAAGGGACGGACAGAAACTAAGAGGGAGATAAAGGAGGAAGTAATGGAATATGTACAAGGTCGGTGCTCAACTCATAATGGTGTGCTCACTAACCAAATAAAGAGTTTGCAGGTGGTGAAGGAGGTGCGGAGACGAGGTGCCAAGGTGAGTGGCGATATATTCGGAAATGCATATGCTGTGAGGAAAGCTTCAGTTGGCTTGGGGGTTGATTTGGATCCGGGTGTTCGTGAGAGGCCGTTGGTGAAGTGTGCGACAGGTACGGTGTGCGAAAGAGGAGGTGTGCGAGAATGTCCGACTCTGGGGTGTGTGAGGAAAAAGTGCGCGCCAAGGAGTGAGTGTGCTGTCGAGAGTGAGTCGGTCGTAGCGTGTGTGCGAGGGGGCACATGGAAGCGCGGTGTGGTGAGTGTTACGGAGGAAGTAACGAGAGAGTGTGCGCAAGAGGAAGTGCGAGAAAGGTGTGTAACGGACAGGTGCATGGGGAAAGAGTGTGCTGTCAAGAGCAAGGGAGAGTGTACACCTGTGGTGAGTGTTACGGAGGAAGTAACGAAAGAGTGTGCGCAAGAGGATGCGTGAGAAAGGTGTGTAACGGACAGGTGCATGAGGAAAGAGTGCGCTGTCGAGAGTAAGAGTGAGTGCGCTGTCAAGAGTGGTGGTGAAAGTAGTAAGAGTGACACGGAGCGTGAGTTGGTTGTGACAGGTGAGAGAGGATGGACACCTGGAATGGAAGGATGCACACCTGGAATGGTAGAGCGTGTGTGGGAATGCACACTTGAGTTGGTAGTGAGGCACGTGGTTGGGTGTGCGAGTGAGAGCACACCTGTGATTGTCACGGAGGAGGTGACCGAGGAGGGGGCGCGAAGAGGTGTGTTGGTGAGGTGTGCGAGCGACGAGTGTGTGCAAAGGTGTTCGGTGGTCAGGTGTGTGACCAAGTCTGTGAGCGGAATGAGTGTACCGAGGTGTGTAAGAGAAGGTACGACGAGGAGCATGGGAACAGCAGGATGTATGAGCAAGAAAGGGGTAGCGTATGCGTGTAAGCATGCAGATGAGGCATCGACGGTAACCGGGTTAGAGGTTAGAGCGACTTATAGCCGAATCGGGCCCTCGGTGCGTGCCGGGTTTCGCGTGCCGCGAAGACCAGCGGGGATCCGAACCACGGCGGGTTCGAAAGGACCGCCGTACGGGATCCACGCTGGGCCGCGCTTGGAACGGCCGCGTCCGTGCTCCGCTAGGCGGAACGGGCAGCCCGATAGGAAGGGTCGTCATGGTGACCCCTTTTTGTTTAAGCGTTCCGGCAGGTCGAGATCGGGACATTGGATGGCTCCGTGCCGAGGTGGTGCGTGGGATCTCGGCCCGGGTAAACCTCCTTCCCTGCACCGAATGCGGGACGTATCCAGCCGCTGGCACCAAAGAACCCGCATTCATCGCTCGGCTTTACGAAGCCGGGCTGTAGAAGTGAATTGGCGCACCGAGAGGCACTAGAGTATAGACTGTAATGATGAGGATAGTGGTCTGGACCCGAAATTAGGAAAACGAAATTTGATGATTGGCAAAGGATTGGCAAAGTGATTGGTAATGGTACAGTGATTGGCAGATGATTGGCAAATTTTTGATTTGTTGGAATTTGGTAAGCAAAATTTATAGTAAGAAATGCCCCATGTGATGGGATGGC
This sequence comes from Myxine glutinosa, assembly GCF_964187855.1. Lineage (NCBI taxonomy): Eukaryota > Metazoa > Chordata > Myxini > Myxiniformes > Myxinidae > Myxine > Myxine glutinosa. The sequence goes on along the minus strand of NC_136261.1, from coordinate 232,447,218 downwards.
CAATCCACCATCCCTCACAGCAGGGGGAAAAGGAGCATTAGTTTTATGGGGTTGATGGCAGTGAAAACTAGCCCGGGTGGGTTAGGATATATCGTGTGTAGGGATCTAGCGAAGGTGACATTAGGTAACGTTAAGATTAGTTAGTGACAAGGATACCTGTAGTGGGGACGCAGGTAGATTAGTGTGGATGATAATGACGTGGTATGTGCTTAGTTTAAAGGGAAGATGGGGAGCACTAAGTTAGAGGGGAGCAGTTAGATGAGATGATGCCGTGTGAGTGTTGGAGGTATATTCAGAAGTGTATTGTGAAAAGTGTGTGAGGAACAGGTGTGATTGCACAGGTGTGCAACTGGACAGGTGGATGGAGCAGTGTTTGAGTGATGGTGATGGTGATGTGAGTTGTATTGACCAAATGGTCCAGGAAGGAAGGAGGGTGCAGGTGGCACCAGGTGTGAGTGCACAGGTGTGCACCAACAGGTGTGTGGAATACATGGAGTGTGGAGTATATGGAGTATTGGAATGGATGGTCGTGGAGTGAGTAGGATGGAAACTGTGGAGTGGAGTGGATGGTGTGAAGGTGTGAATGGGGGAAGAGTGGACCCCCATCACGAATACCCGGGGCGGGTAGTGTAAGTGTTAGGTAGAGGGTATAGGTAAATTGTGGTTGGATATTGGCATCTGTGGTGCGGGTGGAAGAATGGTGATTGGATGGGTGCATTAGTGTAGTGGAAATGGCTGGGCGTGTAGCCTGTTAGTGTGTGTAGTTGGTTTGGGCACTCCACCACTGTGAGGATGTCGGCCAGGTGAGGCCGCAGGTGGGCTCTGGGAGCCGGTAGTTGTGGACGGGGCCCGAGGATCCGGAGGACGGACCCGGGTAGCCCAGTGCCAGAGGGCACCAAGGGGTGACAGAGCCAGGAGGGGCCTTCCCCAGTTAGTTAGGTTAGGGTGAGGAGCTAGGTAAGCTCGGGTGGCAACTACAGTGGTGGAGGTGTGCAGGTGGGTAGACCTGCTGGGAGAGCTACACGTCACAGCCCAGAAATTGTGCAAGGGCACCGGGAGATGAATCGGGGGAGTGAGACCCCAAATTGAGAAGCACCACAGTTTGGTCAATGGGAATTGGTTTTTAGAACCCATTGTGTAAGTGGCCAATAGATTGGCAGGGCAAGACCCCGGGTAGTGTAACGTGTGTTAATGTCATTTAGAAAGTAGTTAGGATGAAGGATCTCCTCGCACCATCTGCATCCACTCACCTGAGGTGACAGGTACCTCCACACCATGCCATGTTTTGATTATTTTTATGTGCAAATGTTTTGGATTGTGAGACGCATCATGACGTGGGTGTGACATTGTGCTTGATGTTCCATCTCTTCCTCCTTATGAGGATTGATGACGAATTGGGTGATGGCAATTTTGGACAGAGGGATTGTGGAGACGAATTTGGTATAAGGGAAATATGGGGAAGACGTGACGGTAGCAACGGATTGGTAAAGTGTAGATTTTGCACATATGGGGTAAGGGCAAGGGTAATGTAGGTGACAGGGGGGGGTGACGTATGGTAGGGACGAGCTTTCTCATTTCGCTCTCCGTACGCCTTTCGCCTTGCATTGCCTTATTGATGTGTACCCTTGTGACCTTACCCCTCGCTCATTTGTCTTTCCCCTTTTTTCTCCCACATGACCTGTGCGCCATTGGGCGCCGAGGGGAGCGTGCGTGAGTCGGCCATTGTGCGCCCGGAACTCCCAGAACCAGCTGTCTGCATCGATGCACCACATGATCGACCACATGTCTGTGGCCGAGCACCACTTATGGACCCCATGGGTTGGGGCATGGCCCCTCTGCTGGAACCGGCCATGAGGGCCCGAAATCTTGCTGGCGGACCTTGGCCACAGGGCACCGATGCCCCACAGGTGAACCACACGTAGTCGGCCTGGTGGGCCATAAATAAATAAAAAGGACAGATTGGGTGCATTTTTCAGTTCAAATTAGGCCGCCAGTAAGAAAAGCAAAGAAAATGACAACAACTGGAAGAAAATAATAATAGCCAGCAGAGGGAGCCGAAGAGCAAGAGACCACCTGCTGGGTTAGGGGTTGTTCGTTTATTTTTATTCATTGAACAATGGTGACTGTACCGATTGATGCTTGGGGGTGTATTGGTGCGTTATGGGTGCTTTCATGGTGCGTCGATGCAGAGCAGACTGTCTCCCCCCCCCCCCCCCCCCCCCCAGAAAGAACAACTACAGGTCCTGGGTTAGTTTTGTAAATAAAAGTAGCGTCAATTGTAAATAATGCTCCCCACCGTCAATGTATAGTTTGAAGACCATTCCGTAATTCGGTTAACTGTGGGGGTAAGTCTGTTAGGCAGGGTGCAATGGAGCAGCGGGACACATTTATTTATGTTTTAAAACTGTCGCACTCAGGGTCAGGTTAAAAGTAGAGGGAACTACACCTACGTGTCACACTAAATTAAAGTTATAGGCCCGGGACGTACCTAAGAGGAGGAGGGTGCAGTGTTGCGGATATGAGGATGGCATTTTTTTTGATTGTGTGTATTGGATTGTGGTAAACTGCTGTGTACCATTGGTTGGATATGGCCCCTCTTGCCTCCAGAGTTGTATAAAGGTAAAAAGGGCATCTCGGTAATTAGTCCATAAAGCATACACGTCAGCCAATCATAGAATACCCCTGTTCGATAGCTTATATCTTATTATGTGTCTTAGGGTAAGGCTGTGTCTCCCATTAACTTAAATACTCCATTGTACCAAGTGAAATAAGAGTAGATCCCCTTTCATTTCATTTCGATGGCCAACTGCATTTTGGGCGGTTTTCGTCAACCACCATTGGCCACGAGGCAGGGTTGGGGAAGAAAGGCGTGTCTCCACCTCATCATAGAGGGGAGGAGTGAGCCAGCCCCGAACAACCAACTAAGCACGAGGGGTTTGGTTTGAGAGGGCGGAGGAAGAGCGTTTGGGGGAGGTTCGCAAAGGTTGAGGGGCGGGGCCTATATAACCCGCCGGCGGGGCGTTCCCCAAGGAGTTGAGACAAGGAGGGAGGAGACAAGAGCTGGGTCGTCAGAGAGTTGCGCTTTTACTGAGTCCAAAGAAAGAGCTGGGTCGTCAGAGAGTTGCGCTTTTACCGAGTCCAAAGAAAGAGTTGGGTCGCCAGAGCAGATGCGCTGTTACTGAGACAAGCAGCTCCGACCCGTGACTCCGCGCACACGACAGGCTCGGTGGCATCAGCGGCCGTCGAGGTCCAGCCCGACGTCCCGTGCGGGATCAAGCTCCAGCCAGCTCCGTGCCGTCCTCCCACCTCCAGCCACACACCTCCTTCCAGCAATCCACTCTGCAATTCCCCGCGTGAGTCAGTGTCTTTGTTTGTTCTGTCCTGGGTAGTAAGTAAGCCTGTTAGATAAGCTAGTATTTTCCCTGTGTCTCTAAAAGCTTCTGTATATTATTTTATTATCTTTCCTTCTCCTTGGTTATTTTGAGCCTGTAAATAGTAAATAAATTTAGTAGTATTTTCAACCCTTTTCTCGTCTTATTCCTTTTCCTCTTTGCATTTGTCATCTTAGTCTTTTCCCGATTGAATAGCGGTGGCGCGATACGGCCAACGTTTGGGTTGAATCGGGTTTTAGTCGGGGAATAACTGTTCGGCCGCGGTTACACCACCGCTCGGTCAAAATAACATCTAATCCGCGGTCCGTAACAATATATATATATGTATATATGTGTATATATGTGTACATGTATATTGTTGCGGTTTTAGAACCCACACTTGTGCAAATATGAAACTCTTGTAAATATGACATTAAAGGTTAAAGGTAGCACCCCTAGTTAGTCCACAAGCAACACGTAGGCCACCATAGAACTTTAGTGATTTCATTATTATGTGTTTTAGATAAGGCCGTGTTTCCAATAGTTGAATCTGCGTTGCATCAATTAAATAAGTGTAGGTCACCAATCCAATTCCAGCCATTTGGCCAACCTCTCTCTCCCAGCGACACCATTACGTGCCTCTGCCAGCAGCATCCGCCTCAGCGCTCGCTCAAGCCACCATTAACCATGCGGTCAGGCCCGAGGAAAAAGGGGGCGGAACGCCAAGAACAAGGTGTGGCCTGTCAACCAGCCGTCAAAGGCGTGGCCGGTAAGCCCTCACCAGCCAACCAGGGCTGATGTAACATCACCGACGGGCGTGGCTTTATGAAGCGCGGAGTGATCTTGGCCCGCGTGATATAAGCGCGAACGTAAAGCCCTTTCACAGGACTCGTGCGAGAGCGGCGCTATTAACGGGACTTCTTTTGATGAGAGAGCGCTGGTTGGACTTGGTCGGGAGAGTGCATTGCAAAAGGACTCGTGCGAGAGCGGCGCTATTAACGGGACTTCTTTTGATGAGAGCGCGCATTGAGAGGACTGCGTGAAGAGAGATACAGCAGCACTCGAGTGGAAGGTTGGCGGTAAAAAGGACTCGGGTGGGAGAGAGCACATTTGAACGAGTTTGGTTGGAGACGCGCTTATTAACGAACTTGTCCAGGAGCGCACACGTACGGGACACCAGCCTCCCCCCCCCCCCCCCCCCGCTATATGTAAGGTCCGGTCGCGTTCCAACGATACGCGGAGCTGCCTGCCGGGTTTTCGCCCGCTGGACTGGAGCCTCACCTGGAGCCGGACCTCACCACCGGACCCTCTACCTGGACCTTCCACCCTACAAGCTACAATCCCCGTGTGAGAGTGTATGTTTGTGTGGGGTATAGAATAAAACTGCTTTAAGACTGCCCTGTGTCCTGCTTCTTCTTCTTCCTTTCTTGTACATTCCTCCCTTTCCTCTTTTTGTTTGTAATAAATTCACCTGTTCTTTCTGGTTTCGTCTTAATCCCTTCGCTTTCGTCTTTTCTCAATTGAGTACTGTTACGAATTCATGTGAATTATTATTCAGGTCTTTGCTTATCAATGTGTAGTCGATTAAAGGTTGTTGTGATTAAAGGGTCAGGAGCCCTTCTGGGAAAAAGGAGACCGGAAACGGAAGGAAAAAGACACGAGGTCCGGGGAGAAGCGACGATCTTCTTCCTCTTCTTCCTCGCCGAGCTCTGAGGCGAGGGTATCGATATTGAGCAGCGTCTGACGCTGCGTTGGAAAACCCGTCTGGCGAAAGGAATTACCCCTTGACACATCAAGTTGCCGTGGGTTCGTGCACGGAACCAAGCGTCCTACACAGTTCGCCTCACCGTCTACAAGGACACGTACGGGTCGCACCGTGGGCCTCACGCGCTGGACAAGCCGCGCGTTGCTTTGCCCGCTTTGCTTGGCAAGGAGGTGTGCGCTGCAACCGTTGTTCCCGGTACGTGACGTGCACGTTTGGGAGCACGTCTGCCCGGGGTTCGTTCAACCGCCCTTGTGCGGAGAAACCGACCATCATCTTGGTCAGGAGGGGCCCAGAGACATTGTGAGGGACAGAGACCAAAGGGGTCGTGAGTACCCAAGGGGTCGGGAGTGGGGAAAGGGGACACATATGTAAGATGGCCATCTTAGTGATTGATTGTTGATTGTTGATGGTTGTTGATTCCTTGGGGGAATATATTATTGCTTACTCTGGATCCTTGGTGTGAGGTTTCTTATTGACTAGAATTCATATTGATTGCGTTACGAAAGCGTATAAATCATATATCTTGCTGGCGGGGTGCCTCCCACGGTCCGGGGGTCACCGAGACCAGGTAGTCACCGGGAGGACCACGTAACAGTACCTGTGGCACGATTAGGAACCGCTACAATCAGGTTTAGTCATTGTTAACGGCCCGAATCGCGGCTCGCTTCGCTCGGCGTGTCCATTAACGCCGTGGTTCAGGCGGGAGTTATCTCCTTGCTTTACGGCCGGTGATAGTACTTAGGTAATTGGACTAAGACTCGACAAACAACCCTACTTACCACTGACCGGAAGGAACGTTATAACTTCCCAGGACTCGGCCCGGCCAGCTAAAAGGACACCCCTGATCCCCTTGATGAAAGCCATATGGCTGGCTGTTAACAGAATATCCACAACAATGACTGCAAACCTGCGCCCAAAGGCAACAAGAATCTCAGGATGCTAAGCCCATCCACGTCCATGCTACTCAAACTAAATTTATAGAAAACGACGGGGAAAAAAATGTTGAATTTATTAATTTGGTTCCCCATATTCTCACAACCAAAATTAAAAATTTGATGCCAATAATTCAAACTCGCTCCTCACCCCTCCCCTTCAAAACTCCCCCCTCACACCTCCCCTTCAAATCTCCACCCTACTATTTTTCTCCAATTCTCCCCCTCCCACCTCCTCCTCAAAGCTGCCTCCTCCCCACTTCCCCTCCATTCCATCACATACCTCTACCGCTCCCCTTATTTTGTGTGTTATGTGTCGGTTTGACTCTTTGTGTGATTAATGTTAGCTCTTGCACGAGCCTCGATCTTGTATACCAAAAAAAAAAAAAGGGGATTAACCCCCCCTTGATAAGGGGAGAGCCGACCCCCGAGATCCGCAACAATATATATGTATATGTGTATATGTATATATATATGTATAATGTATATGTATATATATGTATATGTATGTATATGTATATATATGTATATATATACAGTATATATATATATATATATATATATATATGTATATATATATATATATATATATATATATATATATATATATATATATTATATATATATATATATATATATATATATATATATATATACTATATATATATATATATATATATATATATATATATATATATATATATATATATATATATATATATATATATATATATATATATATACAGTATATATATATATATATATATATATATATATATATATATATATATATATATACAGTATATATATATATATATATATACATATATACGTAT
>NC_136261.1:232273090-232440114 GCF_964187855.1 Myxine glutinosa | reverse complement strand
CCATACGCCCTCTCTCCAAAGTCCTCCTTTGATAAAGGTGCACTCTCCCAATTGTCCAATGCAATGCGCATTTCCCAGCGAGTCCTTAACAAGCGCTGCCGTATCTCTCCAACAAGCATGCCTCCGACAAGTCCTCCAAGTAGTTCTCTTAACAGCGTCAGTGAGTGAGTCCTCCGAGTCCTGTGAAAGGGCTTTGCGTTCGCGCTTATATAACGTGTCCAGCGATCACTCCGCGAGCCAAAAAGCCACGCCTGTCGGTGATCCTACCTCAGCCCTGGTTGGCTGGTGAGGGCTTACCGGCTCCGCCTTTGATGGCTGGATGACGTGGCCACACCTTCTTCTTGGCGTTCCGCCCCTTTCTCTGGCCTAACCTCGTGGCTTATGGCGGCTGGGGCGAGCGCTAAGGCAGCGAACGATGCTAACAAAGGCGCGTAATAAATTGGGAGAGCCATGAGGCACCGACTGTAGGGACGCGTAATGGCGTCGCTTGGAGAGGGAGGTCGCAAATGAATGAAAAGGCCTACTTCTTATTTGATTGACACAACGCAGATTCAACTATTGGAAACACGGCCTTATCTAAAACACATACTAATGAAATAACTGAAGTCCTATGGTGGCCTACGTGTTGGTTGTGGACTAACTAGGGATGCTACCTTTAACCTTTTAATAATGTCATATTTACACAAGTGTGGGTTCCAAAACCGCAACACTGCACCCCCCCCCCCCCCTTTTTCCAGGCTCGGCCCGAGCCGAAACAAAAGGGCTATCTTTTAAATTAATGTGACACTTAGGTGTGGTTACCCTCTACTTTTAACCTCACCCTGAGTGCGACAGTTTTAACACTAAATATGTCCCACCTGCTGCGTTGCATCCTACCTAACTGACTCACGCTCACAATTAACCGAATTACGGAATGGTCTGCAAACTACACATAAAGCCGGTGGCTACTAATTATTTACACTGTAACCCAGGACCTGTCTTTTGTGGGAAAAGAAGAACTTTTCTTTCTTTCTTTTAGCTCTTTCACGAGCCTCGATCTTGTATACAAAAAAAAAAAAAAAAAAAAAAACTTTTGAAAAGAGGAAATGCCATTGCAATGCACTGCACCGATACACCATACCCATATGCACCATAAATGCACCATAATAAAAAAAATGCACCAAAAAGCACCAGCACCACAATTAAAATGCACAGTCATCACATTTTAAAATGATTGATGTCTTCTGCTTGTCTGCTGGGTCGATGTATCTTGGCTTGATCTTCTTGCTTGATGTTACTTAATAAAAAAGGGCACACACCGCGTCTGCTTTTTTATTCATGGCCAGCAGGGCCAACTCAGGTGGTCCACTGCTGGGCATAGATGCCACTTAAAACAGTGGTCCGCAAGCCAGATACCGCTGGCAACAATGGTCGGTCCCAGCAGAGGGGCCAGGCCACAGGACTGGTGGTCCAGAAGTGGTGCCAGGCCACAGAAGGTGTGGTCCATATGGTGCATCAGTGCAGGCAGGAGGCAGCAAGGGTGCGGGCGCACAATCCAGGGCACCTGCACACTCCCCTCGGACACAAAAGAACATGGTCCATGAGTGGGGAAGGAAGACAAGGCAGATCAGCGGGGCAAGGGCGCAAAGGTACACATAAAAACAAGGCAATGTGAAATGAAGGGCGTGGGAGAGCGGGCTGAGAAAGCTCGTCCCTACTCGTACGTCACCCCCGATGTCACCTACTCGACCCTTGCCCCTACCCCGTATTTACACCATTTACAAATTGGTCGCTACGTTTTGTCTTTTCCATCCCCTAATCCAAATTCGTCATCAATCCCTCCTAAGGAGGAAGAGATGGAATAACAACACAATGTCTCACCCACGTCAAGATGCGTCTTTCATTCCAAATACCTGCAAAACATGGTGTGGAGTTCTATCACCTCGGTGAGTGGATGCGGATGGTGCGAAGAGACTTTCTTCCTATCTATATTTCTAAATGACATTACTCTTTACTCTACCCAGGTTCTTGCCCTGCAAATCCATTGGCCTCTTTACACGATGTGGTTCTAGAAACCAATTCCCATTGCACATACTGTGGTGCTCTCCAATTTGGGGTTTCATTCCCCCGATTCTTCTACGCTGTGCCCTCGCACAATTTCGGGGCTGGGTCGTGTGGCTCCCCTAGCAGGTCCTACTTACTTGTGCATCTCCGCCACTGAACGTCGCCACCCGAGCTTGCCTAGCTCCTCACCCTAACCTACCTAACTGGAGAAGGCCCTCCTGGTGCTCTCACCCCCTCCATGCCCACCTTGGCATCGGGCTACCTGGGTCCTTCCTCTGGATCCTCAGGCCCCACTGGACTCTACACAACTCTACCTGGCTCCCAGAGCCTACCTGCAGCCTCACCTGGCCGACAGACTACCAGTGGCGGAGTGCTCGACCAATCATACGCGCTAACAGGCCAAACGCCCAGCCATTCCACACACTAATGCACCCATCCAAGCAGTACTCTGCTACTTTCCGCACCACAAATGTCAATATCCACCAAAATTTACCTACTCCCTCTACCTACTTTTAAACTACCCTCCCCGGGTATTCGTGAAGGGGTCCATCCTTCCCCCATTCACTCCTTCGCACCATGCACTCCACTCCACTCATTCCACAATACTCACTCCACACCATTCATTCCACACACCTCTTTTCTGGCACACCTTTTGTGCTCACACACCTCAAACACAATTCCACTTGTCTCAACTCAATTTCTCACACACACAGCATCATTTAAACTAACTACTCCCTTCTAATACTACTGCTCCCTGTCATCCCTTATACTAAGCACTCCCACGTCATTATCATCCACTACTCAAATCTACGTCCCCACTACTGGTACAATGTCACTACTTAAACCTCAAGTCACCTATGGTCATCTTTCTAAATTCCTATCATTATCCTAACCCTCCCTGGCTAGTTATCACCACCAAAACCCCATAATCCTACAGCTCCTTCACCCCAATTGAATGGTACAACTACCATTCATTGGGATGGTACAACTACCATTCCTATCACTACCACTACTATTTGTCCATTAAACGTGAGCCTCTCGGTGCGAATACATTTCCACCGCTCGGTTTCGAAAAACCGAGCAATGCGTGCGGATGGTCAGTCTCCTGTTGGTTGGGTCCATCCGGCAGTTACGATTCTGGGGAGGAGGCATACTCGGTCCGAGGTTCCAAGGTCCATCCTGGCGCAGAACCTTGCGGTCTCCGGCCCGATGACCCAACCTCGCCCGGTCGGAACACCGCCCCCGCCAGGGGGCGAAGGTCCGACCTGACCTTTCTCCCCTAGAGCCGGGCCGGGCGCCGCTACGACGTGGCACCGACCATACAGGGCGGAGCCCGGCCCGAATCGTGCATGGCGCTCCTTGCAGAAGCGCCGCGGCAACGATCCCCGCTGGCCCCCGCAGCACACAAAGCGCACCATGCCCCGAGAGTTGGCGTCGGCTATACGTCGCCCGAAACGCTGCCCCAGTCAGCGTCGACGCTCGGATCGCATTTTCACATCCCGCGTTCCTTTCTTCTCTTGCACATTCCGTACACTCCGTGCACTCTATTATTGCATTCTCTCCCCATGCACTCTCTTCTGTTCCACTCTCAGGTGCACACCACTCACTGCTCGCACACTCCATAACACACCTTTCTTCCACACACTCCATTACACACCTCTCTCACGCACACCCTGGCGCACTCTCCTTCGGTACGTACTCCGTACCACTCATGGGGGTGCACTCTTGCATCCACCCACTCAGCGCACACCTACCCACGGGTGTGCAATCTCCCGCTGCACACCCAATCACGCACTCTGGTGTGCATTCCCACACAAGCTCCTCATCCAACTCAGGTGTGCATACTCGTACACTCTCTCCATCCATCTCACACTCCGTGTCACACTCTTCCAACCCACACTCTGTACCGCATTCCTCACACATACACTCTGATGTGCATTCACTCTCTCACTCGGTAACACACTCGCGCCATTCGCTTTCATACACCTCTCCACGGACCTTCCACAAGCGCCCGGGTTACGCCGGGATCCCAAGCGCGTGAAAAATCCTTTCGCGCCAAACCTTTTCGCGCCATATACAGCCCGGCTTACCTTTGGGATCCTCTTCTCCACACGCACCAGCTGCAAACTTTCATTTTGGTTAAGAAGTACAGCATCATGATGCGAACACAGACTTTGTACATACTCCATCTTTTCCTTCAATTCGTGTACTAACTCTGCCGTCTTTTCCACCCCAATTTCCATGATGATTATTTCATTTTCCTTTTTAAGCTCGACGACCGCTGGCGCACATAACATCAAATTTTCCAATTCAGCGGTCGTCGGCTTTTCTATTCCCCGGGTCGCGATTTCTACCCCAGTCCACCCAGCCGTGCTTTGCTCCAGCTCGCTTAAACCCGATAACCAGCGCTCCTCAAGCTGCGCTACCCCGTCGCATACCCTTGTACCTTTCCCGCTTGACATGCGGTCTATGTTCTTCCCCATTTCTTTTATTCGATCACCCATTTTGTTTCCAAACCCTTCAATTAGATTTCCCATTTTTTAAAGACTGTCATCCTCTCGTTTCATTTCCGCCATGAATTGCGCCATGAAGGCTTGCGTTTCGACCACCCCCATTTGTGCAGCGGGCGTGGCCCTCGTCGCCATGTGTGAGGCGCCGCCATTTTGTGCGCCTGCAACCCCCACTACCGCACCTTCTTCAATTCCCTCTTCCATTACTCCCACTTCTTCCCTGGGATCCTGGGTTGATTCTAACCCTTCCTCTACCCCCTCATTTTCCCCCACCGGCATCCGATCGCCTTGGTTATCCATGGCACGATTCAAAATTTAGATGGCAATAAAATTTCGGCCGCTCGTAATTTTGACCAAATGTTTTTTTCAAAAGATAAAAAAATTGGTTCCGGTCCAAATCCCGCTTCCAGACACCAATTGTTGCGGATCTCGGACGTCGGCTCTCCCCTTATCAAGGGGGGGTTAATCCCCTTGTCTTTTTATCTGGCTGACCCGAGTCCTGGTGGTTATAACGTCCTTCCCGGCATGGCGTTAGGTAGGGGTTTGTTAGGCCTAGGGGTTCACTACTACCTAAGTACTAACGCAGGCCGGAAACGAGGGAATAACTCCCGCTCGAACCACGGATATGATGGAAAATGCCGAGCGGATAGCAATCCGCGATCCGAGCTATTAACTAAGTGACTAGACCCGATTATAGCGGTTCCTAATCGTGCCACGTTTACCCAATGGAAGAAAGGACGGATGCGATCGGATTAGAGGAAATCAGAGTATAGGAAGAACAAAGATGGGTTTATTAATTATACACAAGAAAGAAGAAGAGGAAACGAAAGAATGTACAGGATAGGAAGAGGAAGAAGCAGAACACAGGGCAATCTTATAACAGTCTTATCCTTAATATCCCAGACAAATGTACACACTCACACGGGGATTGTAGATGGTTGATGGAAGGTCCGGCGATGGGGTCCAGGCTCCGGTCCAGCGGCGAAACCCGGCAGGCAGCTCCGCATGTAGTTGAGCGCGACCGGACAGTTTTTTTAGCGGGGGGAAGCTGGTGTCCTGCGTACGTAATATGTGCACACTTGTGCCAAACGCCCTCTCTCCAAACACCTCCTTTGATAAAGGTGTGCTCTCCCAATTGTCCAATGCAACGCGCGTTTCCCAGCGAGTCCTTAACAAGCGCTGCCGTATCTCTCCAACAAGTGCGCCTCCGACAAGTCCTCCAAGTAGTTCTCTTAACAGCGCCAGCGAGTGAGTCCTCCAAGTCCTGTGAAAGGGCTTTGCGTTCACGCTTATATAACGCGTCCAGCGATCACTCCGTGAGCCAAAAAGTCACGCCTGTCGGTGATCCTACCTCAGCCCTGGTTGGCTGGTGAGGGCTTACCGGCTCCGCCTTTGACGGCTGGATGACGTGGCCACACCTTCTTCTTGGCGTTCTGCCCCTTTCTCGGGCCTAACCTCGTGGCTTATGGCGGCTGGGGCGAGCGCTACGGCAGCGACCGCTGCTAACAGAGGCACGTATCAAATTGGGAGAGCCATGAGGCACCGACTGTGGGGGCGCGTAATGGCATCGCTTGGAGAGGGAGGTCGCAAAATGAATGAAAGGGCCTACTTCTTATTTGATTGACACAATGCAGATTCAACTATTGGAAACACGGCCTTATCTAAAACACATACTAATGAAATAACTGAAGTCCAATGGTGGCCTACGTGTTGCTTGCGGCCTAACTAGGGGTGCTACCTTTAACCTTTTAATAATGTCATATTTACACAAGTGTGGGTTCCAAAACCGCAACAATATATATATATATATATATATATATATATATATATATATATATGTATGTATGTATGTATGTATGTGTATATATATATATATATATATAATATATATATATATATATATATATATATATATATATATATATATATATATATATATACATATATATATATACGTATATACATATATATATATACGTATATACATATATATATATACGTATATACATATATATATATATACGTATATACATATATATATATACGTATATACATATATATATATATACGTATATATATATATATATACGTTATATATATATATATACATATATATTATATACATATATATATATACGTATATATATATATATATATATATATATATATATATATATATATATACTGTATATATATATATATATATATATATATGTATATATATATATATATATATATATGTATATATATATATATATATATATATATATGTATATATATATATATATATATATATGTATATATATATATATATATATATATATATATATATATATATATATATATACATATATATATATGGCTTGTAGTGACATTCTTGGATGTGTATATTTGTTCCATTTCATGTAAAGACGTTTCTGTGTCACTGTAAGTACCACCAATATCACATCGATTGTTCAACTATATGTGTACATAACGATATCGTATGACCTGCTGTAATGACAAGACCATCAAATTGTTTTCAATCGAGCCTGATGACTCGAGGAAGAACCAACTGGTGCTAGGAGATGGGACAGCCAGAGAAACAACGTGATGACAGTTTATAGCTGGGTCGAGATTCAAACCCAGGCCCGACAGCTGAAAGGCGAGCGTGTATACCTCAGGGATATCCTGCTGGCACTATCTCATTGCTGTGATGGACTTTGAAATCTCAAAGGAGCTTTCCTCAATTTTGCTATATCATGCTGGGCCAGATTGCACCAAGATTGAATGCAGTTCCTTGTGCCGTATCTCTCCACCATGAGCAGCATGTGGAGCGCTTCATGTGCAGCGCATAGTAATTAATACAGTACCTGCTTCATCAGTTCTTCAACCAGGAAGAGTGTTACTACCAATTTTTATTCCTTACAAAAATCCCCAAAACAGATCTTTTTATCATCTCAATTTGTTTCTGATCTCTCTCATATGTTATAAATATACCATTTGATAAATCAGAAAAACCTAGTGCATGCTAGATCGGTATTCGTTAACACGAGTAAACTTGTGCAAATTATTATTATCCTCTAAGCTTGGTAAAAAAAATAGTGTTATGTGGTTGCTTCATGCAATGCATTCGTTGGAGACGGGGTTTTGCAATCGTGTGTGTGTGTGTGTGTGTGTGTGTGTGTGTGTGTGTGTGTGTGTGTGTGGTGTGTGTGTGTGTGTGTGTGTGTGTGTGTGTGTGTGTGTGTGTGTGTCCACACCATAACCTTTTTACCATTTGAACTTTTGTCATAAAATTTTTCAACACACCTTTATTATGAGAATATGGAGAGCACAAATTAATAACACTGTCAACGGTACCCGCCCTATGGGCGGGACTTCAATTGGGAGGCCCAAATGAAAGGGCAAAATATCAGAAATTGAAGGTTTAAATTTTTTTTTTAAACGATTCATATAAACATCCGTTAAATCATATCACACGCAAATTCTCAAAATCTAAACAGTATTTGTAGAATTTCAATAAAAGCCGCATAGCCATATCACTGTTCATATCGGTAAATATTATTCCATCGTGTTTGGAGAAAACTGGGAAATTGGAAAATTGGAAAAACAATATAGCCTATTTTACTCCAAGGGGTCCCAGGATTACCCACCCAAAATTTCGTTGCAATCGGTTCAGCCGTTTTTGCGGTACCTGGGAACAGACAGACAGACATTTGGTGAATTATAGTAAGATGTACAATTGTTTTAACTGTTGTTTTTGTCGAGTTTATTTGGAGTGCAAAGCGGATGCGGATAGGTTTTGCTTTTTAAGATGCTTTCGAGTTTCTATCTTTATTTATTTATTTTTGCCTTTGAACGAATTTACATATTATATAATTTTCATATTTACATTCATCTAACACTCATGGAGGAGCCTGGACATCTATGATATGCAGGACAAAGACGTTGGTAAGCATCAGTGCACTTTTTATGTGAATTATCACATTAGTAGGACAAAAACATGGTATATGGGATTTGAACCTGATGAAGTGACATTATAGGCATGTGGTTCAGATGGGAATGCATTTTTTCACATCAACTGCAATGCACGAAAGCATTTTGCTATGTTAACCTGTAAAACAGAGCAGATTGAGAACTTTAATTCAAGCAAGATGGGCTTCTCCTTCTACAGATCACCTTCTCTTTTCACCCGTGTTTTTCACTACTTTTTGGTGTAAGAAATCCAAATGAGAATGTTTCTCAGCATACAGAATGTCATAAATATGTTTGCTACAACCTACAAGAGGGGCAAATTAATTTGCTACAACCTCCATCGTGTGACCCTTAGGCTCCCTGTCAAGTTTGATTGAGATTGGCTAAATAACGACTGAATGTATCGCGTTCAAAAATCCTCAGACAGACAGACAACAAATTGCATCTTTTATTATGATGATAATTTATCCCCTTACGAATACAACCTATAACCCTGTTTGCCCTACATTTTGTTGCCTGGCCCTGTCCTGTCTGCTTTTCCCCACATCTGTTACCACCCCCTAGATCCTTCTTCTGTGTGATTCTTTCTCAACCACTCTTTGCTTCCTATCACTGAGCCAGTTTCCAATCCAGTTATAGCTACTCTCCCAGCCACTCCATAAACCCTCACCTTAAGCAACGGTATTTTATATAGTACCTAATCAAATGCTTTTTGATAATCGAGATATATTACATCCACTGCCCTTCTTCATCCACCCATTCACAAACTGCTTCATTGAACTCCAATAAATTTGTTAAACATGATCTCCCTTTGGTAAATACATGCTGACGACTTTTAATTTGCTCGAATTCATTAAAAATGGTTCCCTATCCATTCCCTAATTAATGTATCCAACACCTTCTCCGCCACTGAAGTCAAGCTAACAGGTCTATAGTTCCCCAATTGCTCTCTGGATCCTTTTCCTAAATGACGGTGTTACATTTGCTACTCTCTAATCCTCCAGTACCTGTCCTCCGAGCTGTTAAATATATCGGTTGTTATCATGATTATCTGCTCAGCCACCTCCCTCAATACTCTTGGATGCACATTACCTTGCCCCAGAGCTTTTTCTTCTCTTGGCTTTGAAAACTGCTTCTTCGCATCCTCCGCTCTTACCTGGAGCTCCTCCAAAAGCCCTTCCTTACCTAACCCTCGAGATAGAATCTCTCAGCTATTGGTAATTCCCCTGAATGTTCTTGTGTAAATGTTGAAGGAAAAATGTTTTTTTTAAAAATAAGCTTGCCATCTCACTTTCATCACTAACCACTCTCCCTGTGCTCTTCCTCTGCGGGCCCACACTTGTCTTAACCTGTTACCCCTTGTGTACTTAAAAAAAATGCCTTACTGTTATCGTTCATATTTTTGACGATATCCTTGTCATATTGTCTTTTGCCTTGCGAACTCTTTTTAAAAACTACCCACTGTTTACTCCTGGACTAATATGAGTCGCACTGCAGTCTTTTTATCTATACTCTAAAAGAGGCGTTTGTGTGTCTGTGTTGTCACTTTTCTTAGAAAGGACCAAACGGATCTTCGTCAAACTTTCAGAAGTTCATCAGTGAGTGTCGGGGAGGGTTTTAGGCCAAAAATTGAACAGATTGGGGAAGTTTGAAAAAGAAAGTTTGATTTTTTTTTTTGAAAGGTAATGTTAAATGATCCATGACCCTATTCCTCAGTCGGTGTAGGGAAGTGTTTTAGGCCCCCACAAAAAATAGAAAAAAACAATCTTATTTCTTAAAAATGCCAACATGATTAGAACAGCTCCGGGAAATACTGGGTACCCCTACTAGTACCTAATAAATGCTTTCTTCTTGTGATTACCTCCTCCCTTTCACTCCTTACCTCCCCGCTTATCACCCCTGTAGGTCTGCCTGTTTGTCTGTGAACAGGGTATCTCAAAACGTTATGGAGGGATTTGGACGAAACTTGGTGGAGAGGTTGCATGGGTGTGTGGCAAGGATGAAGTGATTCGATTTTGAACATCCGAATCTGGATCCGGAGAGTAGAATTTTTTAATTTCTCAAGTGATTCTTCATCTTTGAGAGATGGGACCAAAAACGATATATAACATGATATTTCAAAAAGTTGTGGACAGATTCTGATGAAACTATGTGGATGAGATTGTTAGGTGACAAGAACAAGCCAATTGGATTCTGGTTCAGGTCCGGATCCAGATACAGCCTATCAGTGGGTTACAAAACGTAAACTGTTCAAACTGGCAGAGATATGCACTCTAATGAGTGCCGTTCTCGTCTTACTTATTATTAAGCCTTCTTACTATAATTCACCAAATGTGTCTGTCCGTCTGTTCCCAGGTGAAAAAACGGCTGAACCGATCGCAACGAAATTTTGGGTGGGCAATCCTGGGATCCCACGGTGTAAAATAGGCTATATTGTTTTTCCAATTTTTTTTCCAATTTTTCCAATTTTCTAGTTTTTCCAAACACGATGGAATAATATTTACCGATATGAACAGTGTTGTGGCTTTTATTGAAATTCTGCAAATACTGTTTAGATTTTGATGATTTGCGTGTGATAGGATTTAACGGATGTTTATATAAATCGTTTAAAATAAAAAAGCCTTCAATTTCTGATATTTTGCCTTTTCATTTGGGCCTCCCAATTGAAGCCCCGCCCGCAGGGTGGGTACCGTTGCTAGTTATTATAATTTTAATTAAATAATTATTTATTCTTATTTTCATTAATGGAATCTGAACTTTCTATACCCACCCCTAAAGGTGGGTAAACAGTTGTTTCTTCTAGGAGGAGAATTGTACGTGCACCAGAGAGCTGCACTGAGAGCAAAGATGGAAAAATATGTAATACTCCAAGTAGTGTTTGCTGGATGATATAATCATGTTTCACGGTCTAGCTACACTAGAAGTGTAGTTTCACGGTCTAGAAGCTAAAGTGAACGCCAATACCAGCAAGCCTAGGAATTTGCAATCAGCAGGGCCACACCTTCGCAAGAAACTGAAGCAGTAGTGTATTTGGTCCTTAACATTGCAGTTTGCAGTGCACTGGGGTCCAAAATGTGTCTCACTTTAGCTTCTCACTCATTCAGCCTCTCCGACCTCTCACTTCACCCCCTGTGCGGGACTTTAAATGAGATTCGAGTTAGCTCAGTTGAATGGCCACTCCTGAGCGATAATTTACCTTCCATTCTTCCACTTTAGCTTCCATTCTTCCACATGCAACATAGAAGCATCTACGTTTCTACTTTATTCGCAATAAGCATGGCTTCATTGGCACGCAACAATGGATTAATTGAGTGACGTTGGCAGGTATGATTCGAGGAGGCATGAGTCCATGTTGGTTGGGATTAGGTAGTCCGGACCGTGCCTCGAGTAGTTTGGGAGCAGTGAGGGAAATTGTGGATGGGTACATGTCGTCCGTCTCTTCTCCTCTCCATTCCACCTCCATGGAATGCGGAAAGTTGTTATTTAAGCCTTGGTCAGACCATCTGTGACTCAGTATTGATAAACTAATATATTCAAAAGTTTACTGTTGACACATTTTTGTACTTTTCCACAATTATATTTTGCTGTTTATGCTGCAAATAAAATGTTCCTATTGGTTGTTTAATGTGGTTTTAATCTCCGGTGGAGTAAAATCCAACAAATTGTCATATTTTATTTATTTATTTAAAGGCAGGGCTCCTCTGCCTTCTTTTTTGATGATGTTAATCCAACTGTCTCACTTGCTTACATT
This sequence comes from Myxine glutinosa, assembly GCF_964187855.1. Lineage (NCBI taxonomy): Eukaryota > Metazoa > Chordata > Myxini > Myxiniformes > Myxinidae > Myxine > Myxine glutinosa. The sequence goes on along the minus strand of NC_136261.1, from coordinate 232,427,853 downwards.
TGCTTGTGCAAGTTAATGATCCCATGAGATATTTAGCAAGTCTTCATGCTGATACCCTGGTCGAACTCCAAATTGTTTCATCTTGGTTCACAGCGGCCTTCAATCCCAATGGTCACAGATTTGCTCAGTCCCGGTTCAAGAGTCAATGCAAGAGTCAATGCAAGAGTCAATGATTTTCAACAGTTATATGATTAGAATATAAGGCCAACGTGATATTTTATCGTTCTGACTAGGTCGGGGATGCTATTGGAAAGAAACAGGTGATTTTTCATGTGTATACTGGTTAGTTAAATCTCTTTAAGTACAGCACTTATTTAATGGCCACAATTAGTCCCTTCTTGTGGGGTCCACAGTGGGGGAAGTTTTGGCCCAGTTGACGAATCAGCTGGCCAAGCCTGACGTACAATTGGAGCATATTTGGGCAGCAGATTATAATTTGTCTAGAATCCCGGGTGATAACTCCCCTAGTCTCTGTGAATGACACCATCAGATCTTTAATGTGCACCAACTAATGCCAGCAATCGGAACACCAGACATCAGAGGGATGGCGCACTTTAGGGGGTAACATCCTTCCTGTGATGCACCAATCTGACCGATGAATGGGTCAGGAATGAGGATAATATGATGAAGTTAAGCATGAACTCTGGGGTCTTGGAAGAGACCTGATAATGTGTATGAGTCTTGTGTTTATGGGTGGGAGGAGATTGAATGCTCTGTTGCTTCTGAATCTGACTGCCTGGCAGGGCTATATGCTGTTCTCATCTATCTAGTGCAGCAGAATTGGTATATATCTATATATATCTATCTATCTGTATATATATATATATATATACATACATACATATATACACTACCGGTCAAAAGTTTCAGAACACCTCAATTTTTCCAATTTTTATTGAAATTTACGCAGTTTAATGTCCAGTGTTTAACCTGAAATGGTACAAAGGTAAGCAGTAAACTGCTCGAGGTTAACAAAAAAGTTTAGGTTAGCAAAAATGGGAAAATAATGTAAATTGCACAGTTATATTGTAAAAAAGGCCTTCTTAATGGAACAAGTAATGGGGTTTTTTTTTTTGGTTTTTTTTTTTGTATACAGAATCGAGGCTCGTGAAAGAGCTAACATTCATTTCACAAACAAATCAAACAGACAAACAAAATATATAAGAAGAGGGAGCGGAAGACAAGATGGGGAGAGAAGGGGAAGCACACAAACACAACATTTAAAAGCAGGGAGATGTGTGGAAGGGAGAGGGCTTGGGGGGAGGAGGCGTGGGAAGGGGGGAGAAGTATAAAACACAAGGACACCAAAGACTTCCAGGACAGAAGTTGGTATTTCAAAAAAGTGGATTTGGGGTGAAATTAGCGGGGGTAGAAAAGATCAAGGTTTTGGATGCGGGAAGATAAGAGATGGTGGTGAACAGCTGTTTTAAAGACCTGGAGGGTGGAGTGGGATTGAAGAGAGTGAGGGAGTTTGTTCCTGAGGCGGGAGAAAAGAGAAATAAAGGAGTGAAGGTGAGCAGAGAGTCTTGATTTTGGCAGTTTAACCATAAGAGGGTTGCAGGCAGATCTTGTGCGACCTGCAGGAATATTTGGGGGACAGAGCACAGAGAGAGCTGGGGGGGGGGGGGCAAGGCCAGAGAGGAGTCGGTAGAAGACGGAAAGACCACCAACCTGCCTGCGGTGAGTGAGTGAAAGGCCCTTGGAGTTAGCTTCATCGCAGGGAGATTCCAATGATTCTGAACACTTTGGTTTCAACAGCGTGAAGACGAGCTAGGTGTGAGGCAGGAGCACCAGCCCAGAGGGGAGAGCAGTATTCCATTGAGCTGCGGATGAAAGCCTTGTATGTGGTGAGGAGCTCAGGTGTGCCAAGGATGGACTTCGCACGACGGAGGATGCCCAGTCGGCGACTGGCTTTGGAGGCCAGATTTGAAATGTGGTTCTCCCAGGAAAGATCATGGCAGATAGTAAGACCCAAAAGCTTGAGTGACAGAACTTCTTGGAGAGGATTATTCAGAAAGTGGATGGGAGGGTTGTCCAGTCGGTGTTTTCGGAGAGACATCGTAAGAGTGTGAGATTTGTCAGGATTGAAAGACATGTTCCACTTGTTTGACCAGTCTGTGATTTTGTCCAGGTCTGCAGAGAGTGAGGAGGCTACAGACTGCCGATCTGAGGGATGAGGAATGGAGCGACAGAGAGGAGAGTCATCAGCAAAGAGATAGAGAGGATTTTCAAGAGAGTCAGAGAGATCATTGATGAAGACCAGAAAAAGCACAGGGCCCAGAACACTGCCTTGTGGAACTCCAGCCTGAACAGGAAGAGGAGATGAGAGAAACCCATTCAGGGCCTCACGTTGACTACGACTAGAGAGGAAGTCAGCCAGCCATGCGTGGAGATTTCCATGGATACCAAACGAGGAAGTTTGGTGAGCAGAGCGGGGTGCCAGACCGTATCGAAGGCACGTGATATGTCAAGGGAGACAGCTCTAATTTCCTGTTTGGCATTGAGGACCTCCATCCATTGTTGAGAAAGCAGAAGCAGCATGTCCAGAGTAGAGTGACCAGGTCTGAAACCAAATTGATGATCAGAGATCAAGCCATTGGAGAAGAGGAAAGATTTTATATCCGAAGCAATGATGGATTCCATGACTTTGCTGATAATTGGGAGAAGGCTGATTGGTCTGTTGTTGCTAGGATCTGTTTTTGCACCTTTTTGTGCAAAGCGGTGATGTTAGCTGATTTCCAAGCAGATGGCAGATGACCTTGAGCAAAAGAGAGGGTGAAGAGAACAGAGAGAGGGAGTGAAAGAGCGGAAGAACAGGATTTTAGGACCCGTGGGCTGATGCCGTCAGGTCCAGTTGCAGAATCAGAGTCGAGGGTTGACAGAAACCTTTCCACCTTGTCAGGAGGAAAGGACACAGAGTCCAGGAGCAGCTGGGTACGACCGGGTACGGTGGGTACAGAGAGGGATGGGTTTGGGACACAAGATTTAGAGGCAAACACAGAGTTGAGGCATTCAGCTTTTTCACGTGTGGAGTCAGCCATGTAGCCATTTGAGGTGAGGGAGGGGATGGAGGGGGAACAAACACCAGAAACAGATTTGACCAGAGGCCACCAGGATTTGGAAGGGGGAGACAGATAAGAGAGTTCGGTCTTGAGAACGGAGAGATATTGTTTCCTGGCTCTCCTGAGGGTGGACACACTCTTGTTTCGGGCTTTGTGAAAGGAAATGAGATTTCCTTCCATTGGATTTGCTTTCCAGGAGACGAAAGCAAGTTGTTTCTGGGCAACAGCCTCACCACAAGATTCCGTGTACAATGGGCGGGAGGAAGGGTATGACAACTGAAGACGAGATGGGATAAATCTGTGCATGAGAGAGCAATTTACTGTGGAAGAATTCCCAGGATGAGTTGATGTCAGAGACAGGAGAGATGGGAGACCAGTCCAGATGATTGATGGCTGCTTGAAGACCATGCCAGTTGGCCTGAGTGAAATGCCAGACTCGTCGACGCTGAGGAGGCTCTCTGAGAATGGTCAGAGAGATGTCCAGATGGGTTAACAACTTACAGCTGTTCTGCAGCAATGTCAGTAAATTAAGCCTTGAAAGTTGATGCAAACAATTCCTACAGGTGTCCCAACCTCTGCTGATTACTTGCTTACAAACCCCCTGTCTGTATAAAAGCAGTATTGGAACAGACTGTTATTGCACCCTCTGAAGCATTATTTGGACAATATTGCACTGCAGGAAGTAGTACATTGGAAACTGGAGGAAACTCTGACAGGAAGAGGTCTGGCAGACCCAAAACCACAACAGAATCAGAAGACAAATTTCTGAGAGTCAACAGCTTGCGTGATAGGCGGCTCACAGGACAACAGCTTCAAGCACAGCTTAACACTGGTCGAAGTAAGCAAGTCTCAGTTTCATCTGTGAAGAGAAGACTTCGAGCTGCAGCTTTGACAGGTCGAGTGGCAGTAAGAAAGCCATTGCTAAGATGGCAAAATAAGAAAAAGAGGCTTGCCTGGGCCATGAAGCACCACCAGTGGACTACTGAAGACTGGAAGAAGGTCTTATGGACCGATGTATCAAAATTTGAAATCTTTGGCTCATCATGCAGGGTTTTTGTACGCTGTCGAGTAGGTGAAAGGATGGTTCCACAGTGTGTGACACCAACTGTCAAACATGGATGAGGAAGCGTAATGGTCTGGGGCTCTTTTCCTGGATCCAGAATTGGCGACTTGCACAGAGTGACTGGCACCCTGAACCAAAACGGCTACCACAGCATTTTGCAGCGCCATGCAATACCCTCTGGTATATGCCGAGTTGGTCAGGGGTTCATCCTACAGCAAGATAATGACCCGAAACACACCTCCAGGCTATGTCAAAACTACCTCAGAGGAAAAGAACAAGACAGTAGGCTTCAAATCATGGAATGGCCAGCACAGTCTCCAGACTTAAACCCCATCGAGCTGGTTTGGGATGAACTGGACAGAAGGGTGAAAGCAAAGCAACCGACAAGTGCAACACATTTGTGGGAACTTCTGCAACAGTGTTGGGAAGAGCGTCCTGAACAATATTTGATTTCCATTGTAGAAAGAATGCCACGAGTGTGTTCGGCGGTTGTATCTGCAAAAGGTGGCTACTTTGCTGAGTCCAAAATTTAAATTGAATTTTGTTAAACAAAATGATTCTATGATTTCTTTTTTATCTCCAATTGTTTATTTGTTCTGTGCTTAATTTCAGAGTACATTGACACATTAAACTGCTTAAATTTCAATAAAAACTGGAAAAATTGAGGTGTTCTAAAACTTTTGACCGGTAGTGTATATATATATATATATATATATATATATATATATATATATATATATATATATATATATATATATATATTGTTACGGACACGACTTAAGATGTTGCTTGACCGAGCGGAATGGCCGCCGTGTTCGCACAGTTTACCCGATTCTTCCCCAACTCACCCGATTCCACTCGAACGTTGGCCGAATCGCGCTACGCTAAATCAATGAAGGAAAGGACACAACGGCTGGGATAAATGAAACGACACAAGGGGGTACAGTTCTCAAGACCTCCGGAGGAGGATATAATTGGTGATGCAGAAAAGGGGTAGATTACAAGGTAAGAGGTAAAGCACAGAAAAGATGGGCACTTAGACACAGTCTTATCTATCCCTGACAGACCACAGACAAACGGAACAAGACTGACTTACACAGGGATTGATGGCAGGGAAGGACAGGCAGTCGATAGCACAAGGTGCACCTTGGCTCAGGGACAGGATACAGCACGGTCCAGTAGATGCAGGGAGGTGTCACAGCGCTCGGTTGGTGGCGTCTCTCTTCCTTCAAGTCCAGCGCGCATCTGACGTCACCTCCCTCTTCCTGCGCATGCTCAGTGGGGAGTGACACGCCCTCGGCTCGTTGGCTCCGCCCCAGATGGAATCGGTCCGCCGCTTCTATTGGGTGCGGGGGGTTACCGGCCTCCGCCCTTGACGAGGAGCTGACAGCGAGCCCCTACGTGGTAACCCCGTCGGAGCACATGTTCGATGGCGGCTAACCAAGCCGGAGGGAGGACGCGCACTCCCCGCGCCGCCGCCGTTGTTGTTGCTGTTGTTGTTGTTGTTGTTGTTGCTGTTGTACCATGAGGAAGAGCTGCGGGGAGGTATTGGGAGGTCCTAAACTTCCTAACGGTGCCATACAATCACATTCTGGTGCAATGAAGAGTCAGAATTAATGGAAACGAGTCCTTAACTGACATAGACTAAGAATAACTAGCAAGATGTCCTATAGTTGTCTACGTGAGATGCGGTGGACCTGGATGCGACATTTAATGGGGGAAATAGGGGAAGGTCGGGTCTACAGAGTGTTGTTTACAGAAAATGGGACTAGGGAATGGGGGATTGGGGATAGTTGGGAAGTATTGGGGAAATAGGGGAATATTTACAAGCGGATATGGATGGAGGCCAATCTCATATCCGCAACAATATATATATATATATATATATATATATATATATATATATATATATAATTATATATATATATATATATACATATATATACATATATATACATATATATATATATAATTATATATATATATATATATATATACATATATATTGTCGCGTGACTACCCTTGGTGAACACCGTAGGGTAACACGGATGACCGATTGCGAGACTTTACACTCCCGAGGCGAAAACTCAATGGCGGATTCAAGCTCAACACAAAGTTAAACGCGCGGGAGGCCGGACGCAACGAGCTCCCCAGCCTTATCTATTAAAATGAAACACCCAGGAAACTGCGTTCAAATATGTACAGAAAATAATATAAGGATTTATTATTTAAAAGTAATAACAGTGAAAAAAAACACGCGCCGGTAATACTAATAACTAAATCGGGACGTCCCCACACGACTGATATCAAACACAAAACGAGGGAGATTAATTACGAAAAGAACACGTCACGTCGTTCAAAATGTACGCGGATTCGGGCTTATCTGGTCTTTCGTCGTCTTTGTGGCTGCCGTCCAACACCGCTCCTTTCGGCCCGATCGCACACCTCGCTCCAAGTTCCACGGCCCTCTGCGTCCGCCTCCAAGCGCCACCAGGCCTCGTCGGTCCAACGGCCCACACACACCACGAGCTCCTTTGCTCCAACGGTCCACCGCAGGGCTGCACGAAGCAACCAAAACCAAGTGCCAACTGCCAACTGCAACGAGCTGTGGTCACGAATGTTCAACGAACCGTGTCCTGTGCCAACTCCGACGAACTGTGCAACGAACCGTGTCCTGTGCCAACTGCCACGAACTCTGGTACGGAACTGTAACAACGAACTCTGCGACTCAACTCTCTCAACTCTGGACTCCACTCGAACTGCCGAAATGGCGTCCGACCGTCGCCTATATTGGTGGCCGATGACGTCACATTGGCGCGCTCCTCAGCCAATCATAGCCTCCCAACTCGCCCAGGTCACGCCCTCTGCGGCATGCGACTCCTGACATCTCCCGTCCGTGACCCCGCGGTCCTGGTGTAACACGTGCCAGCGAGGTTGGTAGGCCTTTGAGGTGCGCAGGCGAGGTTTGTAGGCCTTGGAGGTGTAAACGGTGGCGGTGTATTGTGGCGGTGTTCTTGGCCTGGTGGTGCCCATTTATTACGAAGTCAATGTCAGGGAAAGGGAATTATTTAATGTTGCACTAAGGACCTAACTAATGTTTATGTGGTTTGCAGTGCCATAAAGGACAAAGGTTTGATTACTAGGTGATACTCACAGGGGCGTTACCTTTAATCCCTCACTATTTAACACTCGAATCTCCAGGTAGATCCACACTCATACATCTTACCCCGACAACCGCCTGAACATCAATAACTTATTACATGTAGAGTCCCTGTCACGACAGCCGAATACCTACCTATTCAGATCTACCTAGCTCTAGATGTTGCATTACCAAATTCATAACACAGCCCCCCCCCCCCCCCCTGGAACCGTAGCTCCTGCAAGGTTCACCGCAGGGCTACCATTCCAGCCTTAACACTTACTGTCACACACTTAATTAACCTATGAAATAAATCAGGAAGGGCTGTGGGAAGTGAGTCGGACTACCTACCTACACTTCCTTAACATGCTGAACCCCTTAACCATCATGCAAGTATGTACATCTTCTTCGTTGTTCCTGTGGAGGGAGGAAACAACAACACACAACACTAACTTAACCACAAAACTTAACCATCTTTCCAAAACTCAAAACTCTAACCTTTGTACATACCCCGGTCTACAGACCGCGTCCCCCGGTGGATGCCACAAGACTCAACCTTACCTGCGGGGCCATCCCCAATGCATCCCCCTAAATTTCCTCGGGCCCTGTCCAGATGTTACAGGTGAGTGACACGGCTCGGTGGATTTCGCCCACATTCATGCTACACAGACCCCTTAACCACTCATTCTCATTCCATAGGTCATCAAGGCATTGCAAAAATCAACAAAGCACTTATTCCCAATACACCCCCTGCAGGACCATGGCATTGATGTCATTCACGTGTGTGTGCATTCCTCAACTAGGCAGCGGGGAGGTACCGCACAAAAAGATGGTGGGGGCGCATCAGGCTGTGGTGCCCGCAGTCCCAAAAACAAGTCAACCGACTTACAAATTCATTGCCCCCCCCCCCTTTACCTCTTGGCCCCGTGACAGCCCAACAGCCCCTTTCCGCCGTTACCTCGCCGGTGAGGGTCTCCACACACACCAGGCTCCTTTGCCTCCTGCTTTCACGCAGCAACACGGGTCACCGGGGGACTTCCTCACCCCGCGGCGCCCAACCAGACCCTCCACCGACGAGCTCCAATTTCCAGTTACCACCGGCTGCCAGGGGTAATTGCCGCAGAGGGGGGCCCGCAGGCATCGCTCCTCAGAGCTTGCTCTGTACCTGCGGACACACACACCTTCCCCACCCATGGTCCCCAAAACACACTTCCTCCCCCGCTGCCATTCAATTCTCCACACAACTCAGCACAATTCAGTACAATTCATAGATGGTGTAAAAGGTGTTACAAGGCTTGCCATGGCCTGCCAATGTGAAATCCCATTCACAGTTCGAATCATTGAATCCTTACACATTTCCATTAGCACATTTCCAAAAAGCACAATTTATCGCCCCTCATTATCTCCAATAATCATCACTCACTCTCCAGGTTCCACTCTCACGACCACATCAAAACACCTAACCACAATACAAAAACATACGCCACCCACAAGACACTGTGGCTCCCATTCCATCCCCTCACCGGCCATGTCATCACTCTCACCCGCCTCCCAACTCCAAATTACATGTCCCCAATTTCCCAAAGCAAATCCTGAAGCCTGGGACAGTACTCCTCAAAACACTCACCTCAAGTGCAGGTAGTTGCAGGTTGGTCAGGTTCAAGAGTGCCATCCACCACACCTAATTTCCCCCTCACCCTTCCAATCCACTCCGGAGCCTCCCGACCCATGTAGGAGCTCAATCTATCCCCGTGAACTATCTGTGGAAGGGCATGCGGGCCCATCTGAATTTTGAACACCACATCAGTCACCTGCCGAAGCACCACCCCAGGGCCCTTCCAAGGTGAAGTGAGTTTTGGGCACACCCCCTTCCTTCTCCGGGGCCAGTAGAGCCAAACAAGGTCTCCAGGAAGGAAACGAGGTGTGTGAGCCCGAGCGTCATACCGCGTTTTCATCTGCGAAGAAGCCAAGCCAATTTACTTCCTCGCAAACTCATGAGCCTTTTCCATGCTCGCTTTCAAATTGGTTGCATAGCTCTCCACAGTTGGCTCACCCGGTTCCCCTGGTGACGGTCCCATCAACAAATCTGTGGGGACTCGCATCTCCCTACCGAACATCAACAAGGCGGGGGTGCACCGAGTGGTCGCATGCTGGGCGGTCCGGTATGCCATCAATATAAAGGGAAGGTGCTCGTCCCAATCCTGTTGGTTTTCAGATGTAAAGAGGGCCAATTGTGTCAACAGTGTCCGGTTGAACCTCTCTACCATCCCATCCGATTGAGGCCTCAGGGGAGTCGTCCGGGTCTTATGAATTTGGAGGAGCTCGCACACCGACCGCAGGAGGGCAGATTCAAAGTTCCGGCCCTGGTCAGTGTGTAGCTCCCTTGGGACGCCAAATCGGGAGAAGAATCCCTCAACTAGAACTTGAGCTACCAGCCGGGCTTCCTGGTTGGGCAATGGGTAGGCCTCTGGCCACTTGGTGAAGTAATCCATTGCCACCATAATGTACCGATTCCCTCGGCGGGTGGCTGGCAGGGGCCCCACCACATCTACTGCCACCCGCTCGAGCGGTGCCCCGACATTGTACACCTGGAGCGGGGCCTTGCGCGCCCGTGGGGGTCCCTTCTTACCGCGGCAGAGGTCGCAGGATCTCACCCAATTTTGAATGTCTCTACCCGAATTCACCCAGTAGAACCTCTGTCGTAATTTGGACAAAGTCTTGGCCACGCCCAAATGTCCCATTGTCCTAGTCCCATGCACGTGCCCCATAACCACTTCCTTCAATTTGTTAGGTACAATTATCAACCAGGAAGCTACATCACCCATTGGTGTCACCCACTTTCTGAACAAATAGCCCTCTTTCAACCCCAACATCTGCCACTGTGCCCAATAGGCCTTTACCTGGGCTCCGTGTGGAGCAATCTCCTCCCAAGAGGGTCTTTTGTCCTCCTCTAGCCAATGAAAAAGGGGCCCCAAAACGGGATCCTCCCTTTGACTCTCTTGCCAATTCACATCGCCCAATTCCTGTGGGGGTTGTGGCAAAGTTCGCCTGGTCACTCTCGCTGCATATAGGCATGCACCAATTTGGCCCTGCCCAATTGGATCCTTGGCTTCTTGTCTATCACAAAATTTACACTGTGCCTCCCAACAGGGGCGCCGAGAGAGAGCGTCTGCATTGGCATGTGCTTTGCCAGGCCGATGTTGCACAGTGAAATTATACTGCTGCAGCCTCTCAAGCCACCTTGCAATTTGTCCCTCCGGCTCTTTGAACCGAAGGAGCCATTGCAAGGAGGCATGATCCACTCGGATCACAAACTCCCTCCCATAAAGGTAAGGGTGAAAGTGTCCAACTGCAGACAGCAAGGCCAATAGTTCTTTGCGGGTAACGCAATAATTTCGTTCGGGCCTCGAAAGTGCCCGACTGTAATACGCAATAGCCCTCTCGACTCCCTGTTGCATTTGTGACAACACAGCTCCCAATCCCTCCTGGCTCGCATCTGTGTCCAGGATGTAATTGCCATCATCCGTTGGGTATGCCAAAACTGGGGCCTCCACCAGACGTTGTTTTAAGTGACTGAATGCCTCGATGCAGCTCTCTGACCATACAAATTTGGCTCCTTTCTCTGTCAATTTGTGCAAAGGTCTTGCAATTTCCGCGAAATTTGCCACAAATCTCCTGTAGTACGAGCAGAGGCCCAAAAATCCTCGGACCTCCCTTACATTTTTAGGGGCGGGCCACTCTTGTACAGATTTTACCTTTCCTGGGTCAGTGGCCACGCCGCTCTCACTGATCACGTGACCCAGGTAAGTCACTTCCCTCCTGAAAATTTCACACTTGCTCGGATTTAATTTCAACCCGGCACCCCTTAATCTCCCAAATACGTCTGACAAATTCTCGACAGCCTGTTCAAATGTGGGAGCGTGGACCAATACATCATCCAAATAGACGAGGCAAGTCTGCCACGGTAAGCCAATTAAAACACGTTCCATCAGACGCTCAAACGTGGCAGGGGCATTGCACAATCCAAAGGGCATGACGACAAACTGCCAGAGACCCTTTCCTGTGGTGAACGCCGTTTTCTCCCTCGCCTCTTTATCCATTTCCACCTGCCAATAACCGCTCTTTAAATCCAACGTGGAGAACCACGTTGAGCCTGAAACGGCATCGAGGGTGTCATCGATCCTTGGCAGGGGATACGAGTCCTTGAGTGTCACATGATTGAGCTGGCGGTAGTCCACACAGAACCGAGTGGTCCCGTCCTTCTTCTTCACCAGCACAATGGGTGACACCCAAGGACTCACCGAGGGCTCGATAAATCCGGCTCTTTCCATTTTGCTCACCTGTTCCTCTGCCTCCTCCTTCTTAGCGAAAGGGAGCCGCCTCGGCGGTTGGCGAACAGGCCGAGCCTCGCCAGTGCTAATTTTGTGCCTGACGAGACTCGTACGTCCAACATCCTCGGGGGAGAGAGAAAAAACACCCAAGTTCTTACCAACCAAATTGTGCAACGTCTCTACCTGCTCCGATGTTAGGCCCTCTTCAGAGCGCGCCATCATGTCCCGCACTCCCTCTGACCAATCACATTTCCCCAAATTTTGCCCTCCTTCCGGCTGTACTGGCAAGCATGTGGATCCACCTCCTCCGGTGACCTCTACTACACTACTGCATTTGGCTACGATGGCTCCGCCCCTTATAGTGCGGGGGCTGTCGGACAAGTTGAGCAGCCTGACTGCCAGCATAGGCCCACGGGTGTCTATGAGGGTGCGACCCACCATTAATTCCTCCGTCCCCTGCGAGGACCACGACTCCACTAGCCCCAGCTGGCCAATGGGTTGAGCACCTGCTGCTAACTCTGCCATCACGACTCTCTCGGACCTGGGAGGCACGGTCACAGTGCGCGGCACCTCCAGCCACGTCCCCTGCACCTCCTCGTCATCCCCCAGTCCCATTAACTGCAGCCTCTCGGTGCCCAACCACATATGACCACGCCCAAGGTCTAATTGGCAGTCATGTTCCACCAGGAAACTCAGTCCCAACAGACACTGATCGCACACCCCCGCCACCCACACAACCACGCTGACCTCCAGGCCACCCAACTCCATCCTCACCACTCCGCGTCCCAATATTGGTGCCGTTGCCCCCGTAGCCAGTTGAAGGCTGTGTCCTTCTACCCTATCAATTTTGTCCCAGCCTCCAACACTCTGGTCTAGCACACCCGGATTGATAATGGTGTCACTGGCTCCAGTGTCCACCACAGCCTCACAAAATTCTCCCTCAATTTTGCATCTAACCCTTAGATTACCCGTGCCAATTTGTCCGCAATTCACTACTTCCACCAAAGGAGGGCGCTTCTCCACACACTTGCCAGCCGAGCATGGCCCCGTATGCTCGGCTCGTTCTAGTTTCCCGCACACTCTACCTCTATTGGCCCAGGCGGAGGTGGTGGTCCTCTGTCTGGCATCTGTGGACCTACTGGGGGCCCCCTCCTTTCTGGACTGCGAAGCCTGTCAGGAGGTGGGGGCCCATATGGTTGCCGACAATTCCTCTGACTGTGCCCTCTTCTCCCACATCTAAAACAAGTCCCCAAGAACGGACCCCTCTGGTAGCCAGGTGGAGCCCCCCTTTCTCCCGGCCCAGCCCGATAAAAATCAGGCCGTCCTGATGGCCAACCTGGACCACCCTGTCGTGACTCGCTCCCTGCAATTTGTCCCCCCATCAAATTTGTCAGCTGGCGGCTGATTCCCCTTAACATTCGCCCGATGTCATCCTCTGGCTTTTCCCGATCCCGCACCTCGGTCTGCCGTACCGTCACAGGTGCCCTCTCCGATGCGCGGTTCGACCTTCTCAAAAAGGTCAGTCTCGCCGCGCATTCCGCTGCCCGGTGCACCGTGGGTGGGTCCTGTAACTCCACCAACGTCCGGACCTCAGGATCAGGGAGAGCCGCCATAAATTTTTCTATCGCCAGCTTGTCCCACGCCTGTGCTGGTAGGTCCCTGTATGCTATCCTCACAGACTGGTATATATCCTGGGCCAGCTCCTGCAACGTCTCATTAGGCTTTTGCCTGCGATGCAGCAGCTGTGCCCTGACCAGGTCGCACCTTGCGCCTGTCCCGTACCTGTTATTCAAGGCCTCACAAATGGCCTTGCTGGTCAATATTCCCTCTGGGACTACGTTCAACACGTCGGCGGCTGACCCACGCAGTGTCGCCACCAGATTCCCCATGCGCTCCCGCTCTCCCCAACCATTGAGCTGAGACACGCACTCAAATTGTGTCAGGAAAGCCTCGAGGCTCCCTGATCCGTCAAAATGTACGAGGGGGATTGTTTTTCCAGAGACTCTATTCCCCGATTCCTCTCTGTCCAAATCCAGTCCGGGGCCAAAACACCCCCCCAACTGGGTATTCCGTTTCGGAGCCTCTGGTGTCCAAATGTGGCTCGTGGTGAGGGTCTCCTGGGTCACCTTAATCTGGTCCTGAAAATGTTTAACCGACCTACTCACCTCTTCCTTCAGGCTCTCTTGAACCCGACCAACCTCCTTCTTGATGGTATTGTCCCAGATCTCCAGTCGCTCCTGCATAAAATCACTCACCCTTTCATTATCCATTAGTGGCCCCCACAGGCCTTTCTCAATTAACCCTTGCTCCTGCTCTTTTATGCGGGTTTCCAACCCCCTCACCTCCTCGGCCAATTTGCCCCCCTGCCGGTTGAGCAGTCCCCATTCCTCACTCTGCTGTAGCATTCTGGCATCCACCCGGCCCCGATAGCCTTCCAGGTCCCCATTTGCTTTATCAATTCTAGCATTTGTGGCACCAATCTGACCCTCCAACTTTTCCCCCATTTGGACAGCCTGCGTCACGCCCTCCTCTATTTTTGACATTAATTCTTCCCGTTTCAATTCAATTTCCACCCCTATGGCTTTTTCCATCTCCCCCATTTGAGTTTCTACTTTACCCTCAAATTTCCCCAGTCTGTCCGTAATTTGGTTTTGCACTCTCCCTTCTATGCCATCAATTCGTTCCCCCAGCTGCTGTGCCATTTCCCCAATTTTTCCTTCCAATTGTTCATTCCTTTCCTTTATTTCATTCCTCCATTCCTTCCCCTGCGATTCCATTTTATTTTCCAACCCACTTTTCATTTCTCCCATATCCTTACTCATTCCCTTCATTCCTTCCCTCCATTCCTTCCCCTGGGACTCCATTTTATTTTCCATCCCACTTTTCATTTCTCCCATATCTTTTTTTATGTTATTTTCCATCCCTTCAATTTTTCGAAGCAATTGACCCAACATCTGGTCGGTTGTCGGGGCCGTTCCTACTGCTCCCGACTCCCCGGTGGGGGAGGGGGATAAGTTGGTGCTCGGGACGAGGGAGGTTCCAAGGCTCACCTCTGCATCTAATTCCCCTATTTCCGGCTCACTCCCGACGCTGACGGAGGCCTCGCTGCGTACTTCCATCTCATCAATTTCCGACATCCGCTTTCCGGAAGATTGTTTCCCGCGCGCGTATTTATTTTAATAATTCCTGAAACAATTTAAATTTGACGAAGACACGATATCGCGCTCCGTTTGCCCGATTGATTATCAAATTTCTCCGCCTCAACTATAAAAATTTTGCGTTCGAACGTCGGGCGCAATGTACGCCCGACCGTGTCGATTTCTCCCCGCGGACAAAAAAATTTGTCCGACCGTGTCGATGTCTCGCCGCGGACAAAAAAATTTGTCCGACGGGTTCAAATCCCACTCCTGACACCACTTGTCGCGTGACTACCCTTGGTGAACACCGTAGGGTAACACGGATGACCGATTGCGAGACTTTACACTCCCGAGGCGAAAACTCAATGGCGGATTCAAGCTCAACACAAAGTTAAACGCGCGGGAGGCCGGACGCAACGAGCTCCCCAGCCTTATCTATTAAAATGAAACACCCAGGAAACTGCGTTCAAATATGTACAGAAAATAATATAAGGATTTATTATTTAAAAGTAATAACAGTGAAAAAAAACACGCGCCGGTAATACTAATAACTAAATCGGGACGTCCCCACACGACTGATATCAAACACAAAACGAGGGAGATTAATTACGAAAAGAACACGTCACGTCGTTCAAAATGTACGCGGATTCGGGCTTATCTGGTCTTTCGTCGTCTTTGTGGCTGCCGTCCAACACCGCTCCTTTCGGCCCGATCGCACACCTCGCTCCAAGTTCCACGGCCCTCTGCGTCCGCCTCCAAGCGCCACCAGGCCTCGTCGGTCCAACGGCCCACACACACCACGAGCTCCTTTGCTCCAACGGTCCACCGCAGGGCTGCACGAAGCAACCAAAACCAAGTGCCAACTGCCAACTGCAACGAGCTGTGGTCACGAATGTTCAACGAACCGTGTCCTGTGCCAACTCCGACGAACTGTGCAACGAACCGTGTCCTGTGCCAACTGCCACGAACTCTGGTATGGAACTGTAACAACGAACTCTGCGACTCAACTCTCTCAACTCTGGACTCCACTCGAACTGCCGAAATGGCGTCCGACCGTCGCCTATATTGGTGGCCGATGACGTCACATTGGCGCGCTCCTCAGCCAATCATAGCCTCCCAACTCGCCCAGGTCACGCCCTCTGCGGCATGCGACTCCTGACATCTCCCGTCCGTGACCCCGCGGTCCTGGTGTAACACGTGCCAGCGAGGTTGGTAGGCTTTGAGGTGCGCAGGCGAGGTTTGTAGGCCTTGGAGGTGTAAACGGTGGCGGTGTATTGTGGCGGTGTTCTTGGCCTGGTGGTGCCCATTTATTACGAAGTCAATGTCAGGGAAAGGGTATTATTTAATGTTGCACTAAGGACCTAACTAATGTTTATGTGGTTTGCAGTGCCATAAAGGACAAAGGTTTGATTACTAGGTGATACTCACAGGGGCGTTACCTTTAATCCCTCACTATTTAACACTCGAATCTCCAGGTAGATCCACACTCATACATCTTACCCCGACAACCGCCTGAACATCAATAACTTATTACATGTAGAGTCCCTGTCACGACAGCCGAATACCTACCTATTCAGATCTACCTAGCTCTAGATGTTGCATTACCAAATTCATAACAATATACATATATATATATATAATTTTATATATATATATATATACATATATATATATATATATATATATATAATTATATATATATATATATATACATATATATACATATATATATATATATAATTATATATATATATATATATATACATATATATACATATATATATATATATAATTATATATATATATATATATATATACATATATATACATATATATATATATATATAATTATATATATATATATATATATATATATATATATATATATATATATATATATGTATATATATATATATATATATACATATATATATATATATATATATAATATATATATATGTATATATATAGTGTATATATATATACATATATAAAAAAATTCCATATTAAATGCCAAGTCTGTATATATATTATATATACAGACTTGGCATTTAATATGGAATTTTTTTTTTCTTGACTTGGGTTTACTTTCTTAACCCAGTATATCAATCTAGTGAGTTTCTGTTACACTTTGGTGATTTATTTGTTAAAAGAACAATGTCACTGGTTGTCTGTCACAGCAAGAAGTCAACAACAGGATTATATCACAGGTGGCGTGGCAAAATGTACGGACAGGTGCATTTGATGATTGGCTTCACAGTCGGGTATACAAGGGTTGTTGCGTTCTGTATTAGTGGAAAACAACTGCTGCACGTCTCCAAAAGTTATTGCCGCTTCCTCTGGAGATGGTCCGTCAACTCGACAATGCTGTTTGTCATGGAGTGGTGGCTTTACGAAATTACGGCATGAAACAGCGTGCTATTGCTCGGCAGCATGGCATCACTCAAGGTCAGGTGTCAAAGATCCTGAAACGAAATGCTCAGAGGGGTGTCCCTACTCCAATACCGAGGCCAGGACGTCCCTGCAGAACCACAAGGAGGGATGATCGCCAGCTGCACCGGTTAGTCCGCAATGACCGTACCAAGTCAGCTAATCGGCTTAGGGCTGAGTGGCAGCAACTGACAAATGTGCCTGTATCCAGAAGGCTAGTCAACCAACGACTGGTTCAAGCAGGCTATCGTGCCAGGCATCCCCTGAGAAAGCCACGCCTGACCAGACAACACCGCCAGCGCCGATTGCAGTGGGCCAGAGAGCACCGTCAATGGCAGCCAGGACACTGGAATCACGTGATCTTCAGTGATGAGTCGAGATTTCTGGTCTATCGTCAAGATGGTCACGTCCGAGTGTGCAGACAAGTGCATGAAGCCTACAACAAAGATTGTATAGTGCCAAGAGTCCAGGCTGGAGGTGGTGGGGTGACCGTTTCGGCTGCTTTTCATGCAGGGGGCAAAACTGACCTAGTTGTTCTGAATGGAAACCTGAACCAGTTCAAGTACAGGGTCATTCTGGAAGAAACATTGCTTCCTCGTGCAGGCTCGTGCAGCCTTTCGAGGAAACTTTGTCTTCCAAGATGACAATGCACGGCCTCATCATGCTCGCATGACCAAACACTTTCTTGCTGACCGTGGTGTAGAGCATATGGAGTGGCCTGCCATGTCCCCGGATATGAATCCGATAGAGAACTTGTGGGCAGAATTAACGCATCAAATCGACCACTTGGACCAGCAGCCGACCTCTGTGCGTGAATTGCAGCAGGCTATTGTCACTGCATGGCAATCGATTCCTGTCCAAACCTTGGCAAATCTCGTGAACAGCATGCCTCAACGTGTACGTGCTCTCCTGAATGCTCGTGGGGGTTACACGAAGTACTGAACTGTAATTTTACTGTCCGTAATCCCAGTCGTAATTTAACTTTTGTTTTTGTTATAAAAAAAATTTGGCTAATGTGCAAAATAAAGAGATTCTTCTGGAAAACGTACAGAAGTTTAACACAGTACTGTCCATGAATTGAGTTCGATATCAGTTTACATCACTTTCAAGGATCAATTTATTTGTTTCGAAATGTCAAATGTGGTTTTTGTTTCTTTTAAAGGTCACATTAACAAAATCTAGAATAATTTCAACATAATTCCAATGAACTTTTGGTTCTAAGACATCTTGAAAAGTAAGTTCACCCCCACAAAAAAAAAATTCCATATTAAATGCCAAGTCTGTATATGAGATATATGGAGCGTGACGATCTCCACACATGTGCAGACCAAAGCGTCGCCTCCAACCCGGAGGCCTCAGCCTGACCACTCCATAATATTTCAGCCCGGCCACGCCATAATATTTCAGCCCGGCCACTCCACTCCACCCGGTGATTTCAACTGTCACAATTCCAGCTGGCAGGGTGTGGGTACCTCTCACACCAGCCATGGCATCTCAGCAATGGACTTCTGCGACCAACTGGGACTGACACAATCTGTCAATTTCCCGACCCGGATCTCAGTCAATGGAGCATTTTCTCTTCTAGACTTGGTTATGACAAACTTCCCTGCAAATGTCTGCTGCTCTTCTTCTGTTCCAACCTGTTCATCTGAGCATTTGCTTGTTAAAGTGGACATCTCTCTGGCCATTCTCAGAGAGCCTCCTCAGCATTGACGAGTCTGGCATTTCACTCAGGCCAACTGGCACGGTCTTCAAGCAACCATCAATCATCTGGACTGGTCTCCCATCTCTACCGCCTCTGACATCAACTCATCCTGAGAATTCTTCCATTGTAAACTGCTCTCTCTCATGCACAGATTTATCCCATCTCGTCTTTAGTTGTCACACCCTTCCTCCCGTCCATGGTACACTGAATCGTGTGGTGAGGCAGTTGCCCTGTAACAACTTGCCTTCACCTCATGGAAGGCAAATACAACTGAAGGCAATTTCCGTTTCCTTTCACAAAGCTCGGAACCAGTGTGTGTCTCCCCTCAGGAGAGCCAGGAAACAATATCTCTCCACTCTCAAGACTGAACTCAAAAACCTGTCTCTCTCCCTCCTCCAAATCCTGGTGGCATCTGGTCAAATCTGTTTCTGGTGTTTGTTCCTCCTCCATCCTCTCCCTTACCTCAAACGGCTACACAGCTGACTCCGCGCGTGAAAAAGCTGAACGATTCAACTCTGCGCTTGCCTCAAAATCTTGTGTCCCAACCCCGTCTCTCTCTGTACCCACCTTTCCCAGTTGTACCCAGCTGCTCCTGGACTCTGTGTCCTTCTCTCCTGACAAGGTGGAGAAGTTTTTGTCAAACCTCGACAATGATTCCGCAACTGGCCCAGATGGCATCAGCCCACGGGTCCTGAAATCCTTCTCTGACGCTCTTTCACAACCTCTCTCTGTACTCTTCACCCTATGTGCTCAGGGTCATCTGCCATCAGTTTGGAAATCGGCCTACATTACCGCTTTCCACAAGAAAGGTGCAAAAACAGATCTTTGCAACTACAGACCAATCCGCCGGCTCCCAATTATCAGCAAAGTCTTGGAATCCATCATTGCTTTGGATATCAAATCCTTCCTCCTCTCCAATCTCTGATCATCAATTTGGATTCAGACCAGGTTATTCGACTCTGGACATGCTGCTTGTGCTGTCTCAACAATGGATGGAGGTCCTCAATGCCAAACAGGAAATCAGAGCTGTCTCCCTTGACATATCACGTGCCTTCGATATGGTCTGGCACCCTGCTCTGCTCTCCAAACTCTCCTCCTATGGTATACATAGAAATCTCCACGCATGGCTTGCGGACTTCCTCTCTGGTCGTAGTCAACGTGTGGCTCTGAATAGATTTCTCTCATCTCCCCTTCCTGTTCAGGCTGGAGTTCCTCAAGGCAGTGTTCTGGGCTCTGTCCTTCTTCTGGTCTTCATCAATGATCTCTGCGACTCTCTGGAAAATCCTATCTATCTCTTTGCTGATGACTCCACTCTCTGACGCTCCATACCTCATCCCTCAGATCGGCAGGCAGCAGCCTCGTCACTCTCTGCAGACCCGGACAAAATCACAGACTGGTCAAACAAGTGGAACATGTATTTCAATCCTGACAAATCTCACACTTTCATTATGTCTCTCCAAAAAGACCGTCTGGACAACCCTCCCATCTACTTCTCAACAATCCTCTCCAAGAAGTTCTGTCACTCAAGCTTTTGGATCTCATTATCTGCCATGATCTTTCCTGGGAAAACCATATTTCTGAGCTGGCCTCCAAAGCCAGTCACTGACTGGGCATCCTCTGTCGTGCAAAGTCCTCCCTTGGCACACCTGACCACCTCACTATATACAAAGCTTTCATCCGCAGCTCAATGGAATCAAACTCAAATCAAATCGCAGCTCAAACACACTCTCCCCTCTGGGCTGGTGTTCCTGCCTCACACCCGGCGCCGCTTCACGCTTTTGATGCCAGAGATTTCAGAATCATTGGAATCTTCCACGTTGATGCTGACTCTGAGAACCTTTCACTCTCACCACAGGCAGGTAGGTGGTCTTTCTGTCTTCTACCGACTCCTCTCCGGCCTTGCTCCCCCAGCTCTCTGTGCTCTGTCCCCCAAATATTCCTTCAGGTCGCACAAGATCTACCAGCAACCCTCTTATGGGTAAACTGCCAAAATCTAGGCTTTCTGCTCAGCTTCGCTCTTTCATTCCTCTTTTCTCCCGCCTCTGGAACAAACTCCCACACTCTCTTCAATCACACTCCTCCCTACAGGTCTTCAAGAGAGCTGTTCAACACCATCTCTTATCTTCCCCCTTCCAAAACCTTGATATTTTCTACACCGTTAATTCACCCGAGATCCACTATTTTGAAATACCGACTTTTTCCTGAAAGTCCAAGCAGTGTCCATGTGTTTTATACCCCTCCCCCCCTTCACATGCCTCCTTCCCCAAGCCCTCTCCCTCACACAGATCTCCCGATGTCCCTGTTCTCTACTGTTGTACTTGTGTGCTTCCCTCTCTCTCCCCATCTTGTCTCCCGCTCCATTTATTATATGTTCTATGTGTCCGTTTATGTTTTTTTTGGATTAATATTAGCTCTTACACGAGCCTCGATCTTGTATACAAAAATATATATATATATGGAGATTTATATGGTGGTCATTGTTAAATGTCAAAACGGAGCCGTCTGTCCGGATTTCGTGCTTATTTGCACTCTTTCGAATGCGGTTTTTATACAAAAAGGTAAAAAAACAATCAAAACGTTGAAACACAACTTGAGAAGTGTACTCTAACCCCATGGCCAAAGCACCCAGTCCAACAAGACTGTTCCAATAGCATACACATGCCCCTCAGCCTAAAGGCCTCGCACATACATGCATACATACATACATACATTTAACTGCATCGTCATCCAACTGACTCGGACTTCTCCCACTGCAATTATCATATCTGTACACACATCATCAATGCCTGGCGCTCTTCCCCTCTTCAATTTTGTCCGCACCTTCTCCCCCCATGATCACCACCCAATATTCTTCCTACACCTTCAATACTGCCCCCGAAGGTGACATGAACAAGCCAATTAAATTTTGATTCAGCTCCAAATCCAGATCTGGCCTATCAGTGCGATACAAAATGTATACTCTTCAGCCTGGCGGAGGTATGCGCTCTACCCAGTGCCGTTATAGTCTTATTCATAATATTGTCGCATGACTCCCCCTCGGTCAAGACCGGGAAAATCGCGAATGGCACTCGAGCTTAATGAGGCGACAATCAATGGCAGATTTGCTATACACGCGCGGGAAGAAGAAGGAAAGAGCAAGAAGAAGCGACGAGCTTTACCTCATGGTCCGCGCGCGCCAGCGTCTTCACCACCCTGTGGAAAGTAACTCACGAACGAAAACGGAATTATGTGCGAAAATAAATATTTATTAAATGGTATCCGATAGAAAAGGATGCGACTGTAAAAAACTATACCCCCTCGTGAGCGCTGTTACACACAGACTTCGACTACACAACAAATGGACGAATGAATCAAAGAAACCGTTGTGTTTGTGGATGCGAGCTTATCTAAGTCTGGATGTTGGGTCGGTCAGGCTCCGTCCGATGCGGCTGTGGTCGGCGCGAACCGCTCGGTCCTTGGCGAGAACATCGGCCTCACTGCATGGTCCGTCCCACACCACACAGCACTCGTACACAGGCACCTGGAGCCAGAACAACAGGGGAGGATGATCGTCGGTGCTCAATAAACAAGGTCCAAACGGGAATGAGAAGGCAAGAAGGGAAGAGAGAGAGAAGGAGGTCCGGCCAGGAAGAATCCAACATGTGAAGAACAAAATGTCGGCCAGCCAGTGGTTTTATCGCTCGTCGTCTCCCATCAGCTCTCTCTCTCTCTCTTCCAATCAGTGCGTCGCTTCTTTGTTGCCTTTCGCACACTCCTCACGTCCCTGCGCTTCTCCCCCAATGAGCACATCACTTGTTGGTAGTGCTTTGCGCCCTCCGCACTGATTGGCTGAGCGTCTCGCGCCTTTGGTGTTACGTCATCGTGTGGCATGTCATTGTGGCACGTCCCTCATCTTCCCTACTCTCCAATCGATGGCCTGCTCTTTGCTCTCCCCTCCCCCCTGTCAATCACGAGTTTTCCTGGGTGTGGCTCTCGGCCTGCCTGTTCGATGTTTGCTCATCATGCCGGCGTTGTGCACGGCCGCTTCCGGTCTGTTCTTTCGTAAGTCATTGTGGTGGCGGTGGATTAATTCATGTGTGTGCTATTGGGCCTAACTAATGTATGTGATGTGTTGCCATGAGGGACACTGGAAAGATCACAGAGAGGACGACGCACCTAGGAATTAGCATAAACCCTAGAACTACTTAACATGCCCTGTCCTCTCATGACGGGGACATAGTGACGCAGCTTACTCCGACAAACTGGGCTAGACAGGTTCCTGACTTACTGTACATCAAGATGATTCTTCTTCTTCGCGACATCAGAGCACCTACCTATGCAGATCTACCTAAATCTATATATCCCACTACCCCACCGACATAACAATATAATGGAAACCTATCAAAATGATATGGAATGTGATATGTTGTGATGAATACAATTTTTTTTTTTAATGACAAAAAATAAAAGGTGCATTTCAAGAATATGCCGCAGCACATTTCCCACCGAAGGGGGGCCAAGAAGGGGTGCCTAGTATACCTAATATCCCAGTGTCTTCATGAAGAGTAAGCGAGCTATTGCTGGCACCATGGCCAACTTCTAAATTCCTGCCCTAACCTGCAGAGTGCATTGCATCAGTGGCACAGCCACATCCTCAGCCAACGATGCAACCTTGCAGCTTTTTCCTGCATTTGAAAGAGGAAGATTTACCTTATGTTTTTACTATTAGAGCATATAATTATTTTTATGCTGACCAACAGCATCTGATTTTTCATGTTGTAAGACTGATCATCAAACCCGGGACCTGTGTGGAATTACCTGCTCTCGTTGTGGTGGCAGGTGAGATTCTGTGCAGCCAGTTGAATGCAATGTAATGCGGGCATTCCTCCCACATGATCTATAACTATCAGAGATATTTTGCGAATAGTCAGGAAGGGCAGCAGCCACCAATGGAAACAAATGTTTCTCCTTCTGGAGCTAGACTGCAGGAACGTAAATGCTATATGGCTGAGCCACAATTGTAGTCCATAGTGGTTGACTGGATGGAGTATAGAGTGCTGCTTGGAATGAACTCGTGCAATCTGATCATTACTGGGACCAGGAACTCCTGGGTTGGATGTTGCAACTGTGAGGATGGAAAGAGGGAGGCTGCTCCTTCCCAACCATGTGGCCCTTGCTGCACCAATTGTAAGGATTAGAGACAGAGGAACACCTTTAAGTGGGAGTGCATGCATGAAGGGACTATTGTAGGTGTTGTACCGAGTCAAGGAGGGTATGTTGAAGAGAAGAGCTAAGACTTTTGTTTGGAGGTAGACTGGAGCATAAACCTAGCACAAGTGTGATGTTTAGGAGTTGAGAAGAGATGATGTGAAGATGTCAGGAAATAAGCCTTAGGAGGAAGTAGAAGGCTTCCTTGAATTCTTCCTGGAAAACTTTAGGCCCTAAGCATTCTTCGCAAAGGAAGAAATATGTTTTAGCGGTGGCACATCGGGTTGTAAAACAATCTAAATGTGAGTGTGCGAATGTCGGTTGATCATGTCCTCGATAATGTAAAAGACTGAGTACTCTCTTCCTGTAGATGAATGCAAATGTCTGCAGTATAGGGTCAGTTAAGAAAACCATTTCAGTTTTTACTCATTTGCAGTTATTGGTAGCAGAGGTCTCCCTGGTACAAAATATGTGCCCTACGATGTGTACCCTGTGCCGACTGGGTAAATCTATGGGGGGAGGTGGTTGAGTTTGTTTGTGTTTTTGGAAGGAGGGAATTGGAATTGTGGTTTGATTTTTTCCTGTTCCGACCAGGGATTCGAGTCAGGATCCAGCAGGTAGTGGATATTGAGCCAGGTCGGGTGTGTATGTGACTGTATGCTTGCTGATGTGTTGTGTTGTTTAATAAATGTGTATTTGGCCTCCTTGTGATTCTGAATGAAGAGTTACGTTGCTGAGTCGCTTGGGGATGTGGCTATCCAATAACAGGGTAGTATTGCTTGTTGCTATTTACATTAATAGTGACGTCCTCCATGACCAGCGGAGGTAGGTCATGGAAGATTTTAAGGAAATTGATAGCAAGGATATTGCTTATGACTGATGTAAAACTTCACACTCGGATGAAAACAACAGGACATTGATTGAGGTATGCTAACTGCTGTGGAAAACAAGGAGGCCAGCATACCCCCACTGTGGTTAACATACCTCAACCAACATCCTGTTTATTTCAACCATTATTCGACCTAACCTTCCCCAGCAAGATTAGTTCTTCATTCGTTATGCTTCAGAGTTGAGTGTTTTGAATTTGCTTCATGTGGGTGACCAGCCGACTCACTGTGGAGGTGTTTATTGACAATCTCCTTTCTTTGGCAATCTGATGTTGCACTGTAACTCTTTTTTTTTTAAACCATACCTGCCTGAAGGTAAGCCTGGGGATTATGTGGCTGTCCTCCTTGGGTAAAGGACTGAGACCATACAAGATCCACTGGGGAGGAGGTAGTTGTCGGTGGCTGCTGGTGAGTGGACAGCGATGGTGGATTGTTTTCCATCATATGCCAAATGGTGGGAATGCTTCATGATTAATTTGAGAAGAATCATTTGTACTGTAGCAGGGAAGAGAGTTATGGATGGGGACCTGGGGAGAGGGTGGATGGAATTTCTCCACCTATAAATACTCCAGAAATTGGAATTTGACGTAGCATTAGACATTAAGGTAAGGGAGAAATTGGTGAGACCTTAGAGAATGTAGCTTATTAGTTAGAAAATAAGATTATTAGTATTAGATTAAGAGCTGGTCAATAGTGGGAGACCTCAGAAAGGTAAGAGTAGGCAGAACATGAGTGCCAATGTGGTCAGATTCAAATAAGAGGTTGATAGGACTAGAAGTGAGGCCCAATTTTCAGGAGCAGACAGCACCATATCTTTTGTTTTGAGAAACTCGTCTGGCAGGGAGTTTGAGGAGCGTGCTGGATAGTTTGGGCCATGTTCCATCAGCAAATTCAAAGCAACTCACTCCCTGCTTCTGAAGATGCCGATGCATCAAGTTGGCTGGCCATCATCGGCCCAGTCAATACACATCATAAGACTGAGTTTTCATCACTTCGTTTACTGAAATAACAAGACATTGTGATTGAGAATTAAACAAGTGAATATAAAAATTATGCGAAATTTAAAAGGCAATGTAGGGATGACAAACTACAGTCTAAAAAAGGTCCTAAACAAGATAGGGATCATGTTGGTTTGGAGAGGAGCTAACAGTATTGCCATCACATAACAATCCCTACATCACTGCCTCATTCACACTTAATCAGTTATTGCTTCAAGCTTCTACAAACATTTCACTGGTTACCACAGTACTTGATTACGCCTGTAGTGTAGCCACATACTGAGACTCTACAAATTAGCAGCCGAGTACAATGTTATAATATCAGTACATGATCATCAACTTCTTACAAAGTGCATGGAGATCTCTAATAACAGCATTCTATAATTAATCAATAATTATCAACAATCAATAAACATCAATAATCAATAATTATCTCCATTTGTGATTGGTTACTCAAAGTTGATAAAAAAGAAAAGTAGGAAAGACAACTGAAACTGCAAGAAGTCCCTGAAATTATACAGGAGCTTCTTATACTTATGCACAAATGAAATATAGGAACTTCTTATACTTTTAGCTAGGCCGAGCCCTCGACAATAGTCTGGAGGCAGTGATGTAGGGATTGTTATGTGATGGCAATACTTTTAGCTACTTGTTACGTGCTCCTCCCCAAACCCCAGTCGCGGTGTACCTCCGAGCCCCGAAAGGAGTCACGGCAGAAAGATGTATTATAATGTGTGTCAATGACCAATGGTGAAACCACACCAACCAATTGTTACCAAAAACAAGTATTGTATTGAAGGAGCTCGGGCTCCCAAGTCGATCGGAAGAATGGACGCGACAAAAAGATGGAATTCGTCCGAGTTGCTTTATTCAAACAAAACACTCAGGTACTCTGAAAAGCCCGTTTATCGGGCAGCAATATATATACACACATTATCCCGGAGCGTTTGCCCAGGAAAGGCGAGAGGGGGCGTGGCCGAGCATCCTGGCTGCGGCCTGGCAAGTTGAGGGCGAGCCTGCCCGGGCATGCCCGGGCATGCCCGGGCGTCCCGACCGAGGCCTAGCAAGTTGAGCGCGGGCCTGCCCGGGCGTCCTGGACGAGCCCGGCATGGTGATCGCTCCGCGTCCTTGATAGGTGCAAGGCGATTGTGAAAACCCAGCGGTAGCTGCTACACACGTCCCCCCAGAATCGACTTGCACCGGCAGGGTCAATTTGAGGGGGGTCCTGATGACCCGGCCGAAGCGACCCCTGGCGGGTCATGGGGGGGGGGTCCGGTGTGGTGGTGGGCGGTCGAGTGGGGGGCACCGTGGATGGGGGGCGGCCTCGCCGCGGCGGAAGGGCCACCCGTGGTGGTTGGTCGACGTCCACGTGCGCCGGTTTGAGGCGGTCCACCGCAATCCGGTCCGACCTGCCGCCGATGTCGATGACTAACGACTTGTCGTCCCGTCGCAGGACCCGGAAGGGCCCGTCGTACGGCGGCCGGAGTGGCCCCCGATGTGCGTCATGACGCACAAAAACATACTCCGCTGTGCGAAGTGCTGGGGGGGACGTAGGACTGGGGGTCACCGTGGTGGGATGTTGGCACGGGGGCAAACCGTCGGGCGGTCTCCTGGAGGTCCGAGCGCTGGTGAGCTGCGGAGTCAGCGTCGGGCACGAATTCGCCCGGGACGCGTAGCGCCTGGCCGTAGACAAGCTCGGCGGTGGATGCCTGGAGGTCCTCCTTGGGGGCCGTGCGGAGGCCCAAAAGGACCCACGGCAGCCGGTCGGCCCAACCGCCGTCTTGAAGGCCGGCCATGAGCGCGGCCTTCATGGAGCAGTGGAATCGCTCGCTCAACCCGTTTGCTTGGGGGTGGTAGGCCGCAGTACGGTGGAGCTTGACCCCCAGGTTGCGGGCGACTGCGCCCCACAGCTCGGAGGTGAACTGTGGTCCGCGGTCTGACGAGATGTCCGCCGGTGCGCCGAAGCGGGCGACCCAGCTGGCGATGAAAGCCCGCGCCACGTCGGCGGTGGTGGTGGAGACGAGTGGAACGGCCTCCGGCCACCTGGTGGTCCTGTCCACCATGGTGAGCAGGTGTGTGAACGCCCGTGACGGGGGGAAGGGGGCTCACCAGATCCACGTTGACGTGGTCGAAACGTCGTTCAGGCATGGTGAAAGGTGCCAGCGGGGCCTGGGTGTGTCGGTGGACCTTGGCCCGTTGGCAGGCTGTGCAGGTGCTGGTCCAATCGCGGACGTCCCGACGAAGGCCGTGCCAGACGAATCGCGCTGACACCAGCTTCTGGGAAGCTTTCCGGCCCGGGTGGGAAAGGCCGTGGAGGGAGGCGAAGATGCGGCGTTGCCAGGTGACGGGCACGATGGGGCGAGGCTGGCCTTGGGAGACGTCGCAGAACAGGACAGTGTCCGCGAAGGGGATGTCGGCCAGGTGGAGGCCCGTGTCTGCCGCCCGGAGGGCTTGCACCGTGGTGTCGGTGGTTTGGTCCGCCGCCATAAGCGCGAAGTCCACGCCCAGGTGGACCGCGTTCGCGCTGGCCCGGGAAAGACAGTCGGCCATGGCGTTGTTTTTGCCGGCGACGTGCCGGATGTCCGTGGTAAACTCCGACACAGCGGAGAGGTGGCGCTGTTGGCGGGGGCCGACCACGGCTCCGTGACCTTGGCCATTGCGTAAACCAACGGCTTGTGGTCGACGAACGCCGTGAAAGGTCGGCCCTCCAGGAGGTGGCGGAAATGGCGGACGGCCGGGTGTAGACCGGGGAGCTCACGGTCAAACGTGCTGTATTTGAGCTCGTTCGGCCGGAGCTGCCGGCTGAAAAAGGCGAGTGGCTGCCAATCCCCGTTCACCCATTGCTCATGTACGGTGCCCACCGCGTAGTCAGAGGCATCCGTGGTGAGGGCGATGGGAGCGTTGAGCACCGGGTGAGCGAGCAGTGTTGCGTCGGCTAGGGCCCGCTTTGAGCTTTGGAAGGCCGCGTCCATTGCTGCGGACCAGGCGATGTCGTGCTTGGCCGGCTTGCCCCGGAGGGCTTCGTAGAGGGGCCGCATGAGTAGAGTTCCCGGGGCACGAAGCGGTGATAAAAATTCACCATTCCCAGGAATTCCTGCAGGGCCTTTATGGTGCGGGGACGCGGGAACGTGGTGATGGCCTCGACCTTGGTTGGCAGCGGCACGGCCCCGTTCTTGGTGATGTGGTGGCCCAAAAAATCAACGGCCATCGTGCCGAAGTGGCATTTGGCCGGGTTGACGATGAGGCCGTGCTCGCTGAGGCGCCCGAACAGTGTTCGGAGGTGGAGGAGGTGCTCGGCCCGGGACGTGCTGGCGACGAGGATGTCGTCTAGGTAAACGAAAAGGAACGGCAGGTCACGCAGCACTTTGTCCATCAAGCGTTGGAACGCCTGAGCCGCGTTCTTGAGACCAAACGGCATCCGTAAGAATTCGAATAAGCCGAACGGCGTGATGACTGCCGTTTTAGGGACGTCGGCCGCCCTGACAGCTACCTGGTGATATCCCCGTATGAGATCAATTTTCGAAAAAATGACCCGTCCCGCCAGACGGGCGGAGAAGTCTTGGATGTGCGGGATCGGATACCTGTCGGGGGTGGTAGCGTCGTTAAGGCGGCGGTAGTCACCACATGGGCGTCAGCCGCCCCCTGGCTTTGGGACGATGTGTAGTGGCGAAGCCCACGCGCTATCGGAGCGCCGCACGATGCCGAGGTGTTCTAAAGCGTCGAACTCGGCTTTGGCCACGGCAAGCTTGGCTGGGTCGAGGCGGCGGGCTCTGGCATAGACCGGCGGGCCCGTGGTTGGTATGTGGTGCTCGATCCCATGCCGTACTGCGACGGCCGAAAACGTCGGCCGCGTGAGGGCCGGGAACTCCGTGAGCAGGCGAGCAAACTCGTTCGCCGCCGGGAGGGCGCATGCCAGCTCGGTCGGCGCGGAGCTGCTCAATGTGCATACCAGAGAGCTGAAGGTTTCGGCGTTGATTAAACGACGCCGTTGGACATCCACCAGCAGTCAGTGTGCGCAGAGGAAGTCGGCGCCTAGCAGAGCCATGGGCACGTTTGCGGTTACAAACGTCCAAGCAAAGCATTGGCCGCCGAAGCAGAAGGTGACGTTGCGCAGGCCGAAGGTGCGGATGGCCGATCCGTTGGCCGCAACCAAGGAGGGGCCGCAAACCGCGGACTGCCTGTCCTGGTCAGAGGCGGGTATGATGCTCAGTTGGGCACCGGTGTCGCACAGGAAGCGCCGTCCGGACGCTTTATCCGTGATGAACAGTAAGTTGTCCGTGTGGCCGGCGCTCATGGCTGGTAATGAACGCTGGCCCGGCCGTTTCCCGGCCTGACGAAGGTGCACGGGGGTCGGCATGTCCGGGCCTTCTGTCCGAACCTGGCATGATAGTAACACCACGCTTGGTCAGGTGGAGGCCCCGGTCGTCGTGCTGGAGGTGGTCGGCTCGGTGTAGTGGCCGCCATGGGTGTTGCGTCGGACGGCGGTGGGCCCCAGGTCGCTGCTGCGATGCGCTGGCCTGCGGCGGAGATCTTGTCGGCTTCCCTGGCAAGGGCACGGGGATCCGTGATCGTCGTGCTTGCCAGGGCGAGGCGTACCGGGCTAGGCAGCTGACGGAGGAACAGCTCCCGGAACAGGAATGCCGGAGAGTGCTCGCCGAGCAGCGAAAGCATGTAGTCCATTCACTCGGAAGGGCGCGTGTCGCCGAGCTCGGGCAGGTCGAGCAGGCGCCGTGCGCGTTCCGCCGATGGGAGGGCGAAAGCGTCGAGGAGGAGCTTTTTAATCGCGCCGTATTTGTCAGCGGCTGGCGCGCTCTCGAGGAGGCTCAGCGCGCGGGCCGCGGTGGCTGAACCGAGCGCTGCTACCACATGGTGGAAGCGGGTGTCGTCGGCCGTGATGCCTCGCACGGCGAACAGGGAGTCCGCCTGTGCGAACCAAACCGCCGCATGAGCCTCCCAGAAGGTAGGCAGTTTAAGGGCCACTGCCGTGTCCATGTCGGTAGGTCACCAATGAAGGAGCTCGGGCTCCCACGTCGATCGGAAGAATGGACGCGACAAAAAGCTGGAATTCGTCCGAGTTGCTTTATTCAAACAAAACACTCAGGTACTCTGAAAAGCCCGTTTATCGGGCAGCAATATATATACACACATTATCCCGGAGCGTTTGCCCAGGAAAGGCGAGAGGGGGCGTGGCCGAGCATCCTGGCTGCGGCCTGGCAAGTTGAGGGCGAGCCTGCCCGGGCGTCCTGGATGAGCCCGGCATGGTGATCGCTCCGCGTCCTTGATAGGTGCAAGGCGATTGTGAAAACCCAGCGGTAGCCGCTACAGTATTAAGGTCACACAAGTATAACAGCACAAGTACAATATGTTTCAATTGCACCACAGAAATACCATATAATTCCTATGATGGTACCATCAGTTTCTTATTCAATAACTCACTGTGCTCCAAGTGAGTGAAAATAACATTCCCAAAGTCACTGTCCCGGCACCAAGCCAAAGTCGATCCACGCTCCGGTGATCGCAAGAAAAATGTCAAATCGAGACCAGAATCCAAGTCGGCTGACAGTCAACGCTGCCAAAGAGGCGCAAAGGTACACCCAAAAGGCGAATGGGAAATCACACCTTCGGGTATGAACGTTCAGCGGCTCCCAAACGGAGAACCACAAATTGCCAATCGAAATCCACGTTACACTCGCAAACCAGGCTAACGGCTGGGTGCGGTGAAATGGCTGGAGCGAGGTGAAAAGGCTGGAGCGATGCGAAATGGCGGGAGCGAGGCGAAATGGCGGGCGGGCCCGGACTGGAGGCGTACCTGCTCTCCAACGATTCTCTTCGGAATCAACCACAAAACCCGACACGCAGGTTTACCTTTCACAGCGATAACCACTCTGTCA
The DNA here is from genome assembly GCF_964187855.1 of Myxine glutinosa. Lineage (NCBI taxonomy): Eukaryota > Metazoa > Chordata > Myxini > Myxiniformes > Myxinidae > Myxine > Myxine glutinosa. Next base: position 232,396,023 of record NC_136261.1, on the reverse strand, counting down.
CAGGAATCCCTTTCCCAGGAAACCCAAAGTTCGCTCGTGACCCCCGTTCGCCAGCGTCTCCTCGAGACCTCAAAGCAGCTTGGCTTTTCTTCCCGACCTCACTTGCTCCGCCTTTTTTTTCCTCCTCCTCTTCTTCTTCCGGTTTCCCCCGATCCGGTTTCCGGTTTCTTTTAAAACACGAATGTTTACCTTTTGAAAACAGTTATCTCCATTTCACTTAAACGATAACAATAATAGTACATGGAACCAAAAATGCTTACAGTGGATGAAAACCACAACGGCGGAAGTGACGAATCCGTAACACTACTCTCCAAACCAACATCATCCCCATCTTGTTTTGGACCCTTTTTAGACTGTAGTTTGTCATCCCTACATTGCCTTTTTAATTTAGCATAAATTTTTTTGTTCACTTGTTTCTGTAATTTTTTACAATGTGGAATAACACAATGGTACGGTACTCAGAGGATACCCAATCTTGGAGCAAAAGTGCCAAGATATTGTTACAGACGCGGTTTTTAGATGTTATTTTACCGAGCGGTTGGTATTACCGCGTCCGAACAGTTACTCCCCGATTAGAACCCGATTCACCCAGAACTTTGACCAGATCGCACCGCAGATATTCAATCGGGAAACCTCTAAAACGACCGAAAGAGAATGAAAAAGAAGAAGAAGACAGAGTACAGAGGAAGAACAGATTTATTATACACACACAAGCAAAAAGAAAGAGCGACCAAAATTATTTACAGCAATGGATGGAAGAAGCAGTCACACAGTGCATTGTTAGCTTAAACTATTCATTTTACTTAACCCCAAGACAACGAGTAGGACAGACGACGTTCACACTTACACGGGGGATATTGCAGGCAGGTAGGGCTTGAGGTGGATTGCTGGAGAGGGAGGCAAGGTCGGAGGTAGCAGCTCTCAATTCCTCGCGGTTTTGGCGGGAAAACCCTTCGTCGCGTATCTGCTGCTGTAGACGTCACGCGCTGGCTCGGCACACCTGCGCCTCTCCTTCTGGTGGAGCCGTCTCCCTCCTTTCAGCGCGTCTCTCCAAAGCTGGTTTCCTTTCCGAGTACCTCTCCTCTTTGGCTTGGAGCGTTTCGCATCTCACCGCTCCTCTTGGTGTCGCCTCTTCGCTCACCTCCCAGGTCATCTGGTAAAGCAGTCCCTTACAGTCGCTTTTATCACCTCGGGCGGAATCAAGCCGCCGGCTGCGAGGGCACGCCTACCGGGTCGCTCACCGCGGTGCTGATTGGCTGTTAGGGCTGGCTCACTCCTCCCCTCTATGACGAGGTGGAGACACGCCTTTCTTCTCCGAGGTTAGCACATGGGCAATGGCGGCTTGCGGGATTGAACACAACTCGCACCCTTTTTAAAGGAACTTTGGAGAGCGGAGATGTTTGGGGAAATTGCAAGGGCCTATGCTTATTTTGTTTGATACAATGCAAAGTCAATCTAGTGGGAAACACATATTTAGCCTACATAGAGTAAGGAAATACACTATTTAAAAAGATATATCGTGACCTGCGTGTAAGTTTCATGGAATTAACGAGGAGGACGGCTGCGACCATTATTTACATTACCAGGGTGTTACCATACTTTTGTAACGTTCACATTGTGACGTTTTCACATTCGTTACACTTCCTCCAAAATTGTTACACTTCTCAAAAAAACCGTTACACTTCTCAGAACCGTTACACTGCACCCTCCTTTCTTCAGGCCTTTCCTCGGGCCTACTAAACTTTAACTTAGTGTGACACGTAGGTGTAATTCCCTCTACAATTAACCTGACCCTGAGTGTGACAATCTTAAAACACAAATAAGTATGTCCCCCTATTGCATTGCACCCTGTCTAACAGACTCAAGCCCACAGCTAACCGAATTACGGAATTATTCTCAAACTATACATTTACGGTGGGGAGCATTATTTACAATGACGTGATTTCTTATTTACAACGCAACCCAGGACCTGTGTTTTTTTTCTTGTTTTTTTTCTTAGGGAACAAGAAAAAGAAATTCCTGTTGGGAGGGAGGAGACAGCACGCATTGCATCGATGCACCAGTACCAATACCACCAAAGCACCCAAAAGCACCAAAAGCACCACAAGCACCACAAGCACCACTCGGTGCGCAGTCACCATGGTTCTTAATAAACACAACAAAACAACTGGTGGTGGTCTTCACTTTCTCTGCTGGGCCGATGTTCTTCCCGACGTCTTCTGGCTTCATGCGGCCTATTTGGACATAATAAAAAGCACAACTTGTGTTCGTTTTTATTTAGGGCCTCAGGGGCCAACTAAGGGTGGTCCACCTGTTTGGCATAGGTGCCACCTTACCGAGGTCCGCAAGCAAGATTCCCTGGCCACTATGGCCGGTCTCCAACAGAGGTGCCCTGCCCCAGAACCTGGGGTCCATCAAGTGGTACTTGGCCGCAGAACAGCGGTCCATAAAGTGGTACATCAACGCAATGCATGCTGGTTCTGGGAATCTCGGGCGCACAATGGCCACCTCACGCACACTCCCCTCGGCACCCAATGGCGCACAGGTCATGTGGGAGACAAAAGAAAGACAATTGAGCGAGGGGTAAGGTCACAAGGGTACACGTCAATAAGGCAATCCAAGGCGAAATGCGTACGGAGGGCGAAGTGAGAAAGCTCGTCCCTACCGTATGTCACCCCCCTGTCACCTACACTACCCTTGCCCTTACCCCATATTTACAAAATCTACCCATTAACAAATTCGTCACTACTGTCACGTCTTCCCCATATTTCCCCTATACCAAATTCGTCTCCACAATCCCTCGACTTCAAAATTTGCCATCACCAATTCATCATCAATCCTCATAAGGAGGGAGAGATGGAATTACGCACAATGTCACACCCACGTCATGATGCGTCTCACAATCCAAACATTTGCATCATAAAAAATAATCAAAACATGGCATGGTGTGGAGTACCTGTCACCTCAGGTGAGTGGATGCAGATGGTGCGAGGAGACTTCATCCTAACTACTTCCTAAATGACATTAACACACTTTACACTACCCGGGGTCTCTCCCTGCCAATCCATTGGCCACTTACACTATGGGTTCTAAAAACCAATTCCCATTGACCAAACTGTGGTGCTTCTCAATTTGGGGTCTCACTCCCCCGATTCATCTCCCGGTGCCCTTGCACAATTTCTGGGCTGCGACGTGTAGCTCTCCCAGCAGGTCTACCCACCTGCACACCTCCACCACTGCAGTTGCCACCCGAGCTTACCTAGCTCCTCACCCTAACCTAACTAACTGGGGAAGGCCCTCTCCTGGCTCTGTCACCCCACTGGTGCCCTCTGGCACTGGGCTACCCAGGTCCGTCCTCCGGATCCTCGGGCCCCATCCACAACAACTACTACCGGCTCCCAGAGCCCACCTGCGGCCTCACCTGGCCGACATCCTCACAGTGGTGGAGCGCCCAAACAACTACACACACTAACAGGCTACACGCCCAGCCATTTCCACAACACTAATGCACCCATCCAAAGACCATTCTTTCACCCGCACCACAGATGCCAATATCCAACCACAATTTACCTATACCCTCTACCTAACACTTACACTACCCGCCCCGGGTATCCGTGATGGGGGTCCACTCTTCCCCCATTCACACCTTCGCACCATCCACTCCACTCCACAATTTCCACCATACTCACTCCACGACCATCCATTCCAATACTCCATTTATTCCACACTACCATTCTCCATACCTGCTGTTGCACACCTGTGCCCTCACACCTGGTGCCACCTGCACCCTCCTCCTCTTCCTGGACCAGTTGGTCAACACAACACACATCACCATCACTCTCTCATACACTGCTCCACACACCTGTTCAGTTGCACACCTGTGCAATCACACCTGTTCAATTCTCACACACACGGCATCATCTCAGCTAACTACTCCCCTCTGAAACTTGCGCTTCCCAGTCGTCCCTTTAAACTATTGCGCTCCCACGTCATTATCATCCACACTAATCTACCTGCGTCCCCACTACAGGTATCAGTCACTAACTAATCTTAACGTTACCTAATGTCATCTTCGCTAGATCCCTATCAATATAACCTAACCCACCCGGGCTAGTTTTCACTGCCATCACCCCATAAGCTATAGCGCATTTGCCCCACCTCTGTGAGGGATGGTGGATTTGCCATCCCACCACATCGGGGGTCTCTCACTATAAATTTTGTTCGTCCAAATCCAACAAATCAAAAATTTCCCATTTACTGCCAATTCTACTCACTTTTCTAAATTTCGTATCAAATCACTATCACTATCACCATCACCCGTCTACTTATTAGGTCCTCTCGGTGCGCCAATTCACATCTACAGCCCGGCTTCGTACAGCCGAGCAATGAACGCGGGTTCTTTTGTGCCAGCGGCTGGATACGTCCCGCATTCGGGGCAGGGACGGGGGCTTACCCGGGCCGAGATCCCACGCACCAGCTCGGCGTGGAGCCATCCAATGTCCCGAGCTCGACCTGCCGGCACGTCTCAATAGAAAGTGGTCGCCATGACGACCCTTCCTATCGGGCTGCCCGCTCCGCCTAGTGGAGCCCGGACGCGGCCGTTCCAAGCGAGGCACAGCGTGGATCGCGTACGGCGGTTCTTTCGAAACCGCCGTGGTTCGGATCCCCGCTGGTCCTCGCGGCACGCGAAGCTGCCCGACGCGCACCGAGGGCCCGATCCGGCTATAAGTCGTTCTAACCTCTAACCTGGTTACCGTCGATGCCTCACCTGGATGCTTACATGCATACGCTACCCCTTTCTTGCTCATACCTCCAGCTGTTTCCATGCTCCTCGTCGTACCTTCTCTTACACACCCAGGTACACTCATTCCACTCCCAGCCTTGGTCACACACCTGACCACCGAACACTTTGGCACACATTCGTTGGTCGCACACCTCACCAACACACCTCTTCGCGCCCCTTTCTCGGTCACCTCCTTTGTGACAATCACAGGTGTGCTCTCACCCGCACACCCAACCACGTGCCTCACTTCCAATTCCAGCGTGCATTCCCACTCACGCTCTACCATTCCAGGTGTGCATCCTTCCATTCCAGGTGTACATCCTCGCTCACCGGTCACAACCAACTCACGCTCCTTGTCACTCTCACTACTTCCACCTCCATTCTTGACAGCGCACTCACCCTTACTCTCGACGGCACACTCTTTCCTCATGCACCCGTCCGTTACACACCTTTCTCGCGCACACTCTCCCGTTACATCCTCTGTAACACTCACCACAGGCGTACACTTCCTCGTTACATCCTCTGTAACTCTCACCACAGGTGTACACTCTCTCGTTACTTCCTCCGTAACACTCACCACACCGTGCTTCCATGTACCCCCTCGCACACGCGCTTCGACCAACTCACTCTTGACGGCACACTCTCTAGTCGGCGCGCACTTTTTCCTCACACACCCCATGGTCGGACATTCTCGCACACCTCTTTTTTCGCACACCAGACCTGTCGCACACTTCACCAACGGCCTTTCACGAACACCCGGATCCAAACCAATCCCCAAGCCGACTGAAGCTTTCCTCACATCATATACATTGCCACTCACCTCCGTACCTTGTCTCCGCACCTCCTTTGCCACCTGCAAACTCTTTATTTGGTTAGTGAGCATCACATTATGAGTTGAGCACCGACCTTGCACATATTCCATCACCTCCTCCTGGATTTCTCTTTTAGTTTCTGTCCGTCTCTTCTTAATTTCACTCACCTCTTCTTCCACTTCCTCTAATTTTTGTTTAACCTCTTTTATTTCTCGGTGCGTCTCCTCAAGTTCGTCCTCTAAGGCTACCGTGACCGTCTCTATGTGCATCCTCACCTGCCGGTCCTTTGTCTCCATTATCTCTGTCACCTCGTCCACCCTCATTGTCAGTTCCTCCCGTACCATCTGACATTGCCTCTGCGTCGCTATTAATTCGTTTTTAATTTCTTTTTGTGTCGCCTTTAACCCTCCTAGTACCGCAGTGTTCTTTTGAACCTCCTCCACTAGTTCTTTTTGTCCCTCCGTCAGCTGTTCCACCTCCTCCGTCAGATCTTCTATTCCCCCTTGTAACTTAGCCGTATTATTCCTCACCTCTTTCTCCATACGCTTCTCACCTCGCTTTACCCCCTCGCGTAGCCCCGAAACCTCCTCACTTATACCTCGTCGTATCTCCTCCGTCTCTTTTGTAGATGCCATCCTCATCTGTCCCAATTCATCCCTCTGAGCATCCAATTTGGTTTCTACCCCGATTTTTACCTCCTCTATCTGCTCTCCCATTTGTTAAATTTCTCGGGCGGATTGCTCCCCTATCTCCCGCAATTTGTCCTCCATCCTATTTTCTAACCCCATTAACCCATTTTTCACCCCCTCTAACTGATTCTCCTGGGCAGCCATTCTATTTTCCACCCCCGTTAACCCATTCTTTACCTCTTTTATCCCGTTGTCTAACCCCTCAAAATTTTTGTCTAACTTCCCAAATTTCTTGTCTAACCCCTCACCGGTACTCCTCGCTTCGTCCCTCATTACCCCCATTTGGTTTCCCATTACCCCCATTTTTGCTTCTAGCCTCTCCATAAGGGCCCCCATTTGCAACATAAAAAGGTTCGAATCCACCAGCGGCGCTGCTACGGTCGCGGGCGCGGCAAAATTTGGTGCCGCTACACCCACGTGCGCGAGGACGCCACTTTGCGCGTCTGATACTTCCGCAACCACATTGCTATTTTTCTCCTCCTCCCTTTCCTCCACATACATTTCCCCGAGGTCCTGGGTCGATTCCACCCTGTCTATCTCTCCCACCGACATCCGATCGCCTTGATTGTCCATGGCGCGATCTCAAAATTCGGGTTTTGCTTTAAAACAAAACAAATTTCGTCAGCTCGTAATTTTGACCAAAAATTTTTTTTCTACACGTTTTAAAAATTTGGTTCGGGCCTCGAATCTCACTCCCAGACACCAATTGTTACTTAATAACACAATTGGTGTTCCAAAATTTGGGCCTAACAAATTTAGTCCCAGGTCCGAATCCAACTCCTGACAACCAATTGTTACAGACGCGGTTTTTAGATGTTATTTTACCGAGCGGTTGGTATTACCGCGTCCAAACAGTTACTCCCCGATTAGAACCCGATTCACCCAGAACTTTGACCAGATCGCACCGCAGATATTCAATCGGGAAACCTCTAAAACGACCGAAAGAGAATGAAAAAGAAGAAGAAGACAGAGTACAGAGGAAGAACAGATTTATTATACACACACAAGCAAAAAGAAAGAGCGACCAAAATTATTTACAGCAATGGATGGAAGAAGCAGTCACACAGTGCATTGTTAGCTTAAACTATTCATTTTACTTAACCCCAAGACAACGAGTAGGACAGACGACGTTCACACCTACACGGGGGATATTGCAGGCAGGTAGGGCTTGAGGTGGATTGCTGGAGAGGGAGGCAAGGTCGGAGGTAGCAGCTCTCAATTCCTCGCGGTTTTGGCGGGAAAACCCTTCGTCGCGTATCCGCTGCCGTAGACGTCACGCGCTGGCTCGGCACACCTGCTCCTCTCCTTCTGGTGGAGCCGTCTCCCTCCTTTCAGCGCGTCTCTCCAAAGCTGGTTTCCTTTCCGAGTACCTCTCCTCTTTGGCTTGGAGCGTTTCGCATCTCACCGCTCCTCTTGGTGTCGCCTCTTCGCTCACCTCCCAGGTCATCTGGTAAAGCAGTCCCTTACAGTCGCTTTTATCACCTCGGGCGGAATCAAGCCGCCGGCTGCGAGGGCACGCCTACCGGGTCGCTCACCGCGGTGCTGATTGGCTGTTAGGGCTGGCTCACTCCTCCCCTCTATGACGAGGTGGAGACACGCCTTTCTTCTCCGAGGTTAGCACATGGGCAATGGCGGCTTGCGGGATTGAACACAACTCGCACCCTTTTTAAAGGAACTTTGGAGAGCGGAGATGTTTGGGGAAATTGCAAGGGCCTATGCTTATTTTGTTTGATACAATGCAAAGTCAATCTAGTGGGAAACACATATTTAGCCTACATAGAATAAGGAAATACACTATTTAAAAAGATATATCGTGACCTGCGTGTAAGTTTCATGGAATTAACTAGGAGGACGGCTGCGACCATTATTTACATTACCAGGGTATTACCATACTTTTGTAACGTTCACATTGTGACGTTTTCACATTCGTTACACTTCCTCCAAAATTGTTACACTTCTCAAAAAAACCGTTACACTTCTCAGAACCGTTACACTGCACCCTCCTTTCTTCAGGCCTTTCCTCGGGCCTACTAAACTTTAACTTAGTGTGACACGTAGGTGTAATTCCCTCTACAATTAACCTGACCCTGAGTGTGACAATCTTAAAACACAAATAAGTATGTCCCCCTATTGCATTGCACCCTGTCTAACAGACTCAAGCCCACAGCTAACCGAATTACGGAATTATTCTCAAACTATACATTTACGGTGGGGAGCATTATTTACAATGACGTGATTTCTTATTTACAACGCAACCCAGGACCTGTGTTTTTTTTCTTTTTTTTTTTCTTAGGGAACAAGAAAAAGAAATTCCTGTTGGGAGGGAGGAGACAGCACGCATTGCATCGATGCACCAGTACCAATACCACCAAAGCACCCAAAAGCACCAAAAGCACCACAAGCACCACAAGCACCACTCGGTGCGCAGTCACCATGGTTCTTAATAAACACAACAAAACAACTGGTGGTGGTCTTCACTTTCTCTGCTGGGCCGATGTTCTTCCCGACGTCTTCTGGCTTCATGCGGCCTATTTGGACATAATAAAAAGCACAACTTGTGTTCGTTTTTATTTAGGGCCTCAGGGGCCAACTAAGGGTGGTCCACCTGTTTGGCATAGGTGCCACCTTACCGAGGTCCGCAAGCAAGATTCCCTGGCCACTATGGCCGGTCTCCAACAGAGGTGCCCTGCCCCAGAACCTGGGGTCCATCAAGTGGTACTTGGCCGCAGAACAGCGGTCCATAAAGTGGTACATCAACGCAATGCATGCTGGTTCTGGGAATCTCGGGCGCACAATGGCCACCTCACGCACACTCCCCTCGGCACCCAATGGCGCACAGGTCATGTGGGAGACAAAAGAAAGACAATTGAGCGAGGGGTAAGGTCACAAGGGTACACGTCAATAAGGCAATCCAAGGCGAAATGCGTACGGAGGGCGAAGTGAGAAAGCTCGTCCCTACCGTATGTCACCCCCCTGTCACCTACACTACCCTTGCCCTTACCCCATATTTACAAAATCTACCCATTAACAAATTCGTCACTACTGTCACGTCTTCCCCATATTTCCCCTATACCAAATTCGTCTCCACAATCCCTCGACTTCAAAATTTGCCATCACCAATTCATCATCAATCCTCATAAGGAGGGAGAGATGGAATTACGCACAATGTCACACCCACGTCATGATGCGTCTCACAATCCAAACATTTGCATCATAAAAAATAATCAAAACATGGCATGGTGTGGAGTACCTGTCACCTCAGGTGAGTGGATGCAGATGGTGCGAGGAGACTTCATCCTAACTACTTCCTAAATGACATTAACACACTTTACACTACCCGGGGTCTCTCCCTGCCAATCCATTGGCCACTTACACTATGGGTTCTAAAAACCAATTCCCATTGACCAAACTGTGGTGCTTCTCAATTTGGGGTCTCACTCCCCCGATTCATCTCCCGGTGCCCTTGCACAATTTCTGGGCTGCGACGTGTAGCTCTCCCAGCAGGTCTACCCACCTGCACACCTCCACCACTGCAGTTGCCACCCGAGCTTACCTAGCTCCTCACCCTAACCTAACTAACTGGGGAAGGCCCTCTCCTGGCTCTGTCACCCCACTGGTGCCCTCTGGCACTGGGCTACCCGGGTCCGTCCTCCGGATCCTCGGGCCCCATCCACAACAACTACTACCGGCTCCCAGAGCCCACCTGCGGCCTCACCTGGCCGACATCCTCACAGTGGTGGAGCGCCCAAACAACTACACACACTAACAGGCTACACGCCCAGCCATTTCCACAACACTAATGCACCCATCCAAAGACCATTCTTTCACCCGCACCACAGATGCCAATATCCAACCACAATTTACCTATACCCTCTACCTAACACTTACACTACCCGCCCCGGGTATCCGTGATGGGGGTCCACTCTTCCCCCATTCACACCTTCGCACCATCCACTCCACTCCACAATTTCCACCATACTCACTCCACGACCATCCATTCCAATACTCCATTTATTCCACACTACCATTCTCCATACCTGCTGTTGCACACCTGTGCCCTCACACCTGGTGCCACCTGCACCCTCCTCCTCTTCCTGGACCAGTTGGTCAACACAACACACATCACCATCACTCTCTCATACACTGCTCCACACACCTGTTCAGTTGCACACCTGTGCAATCACACCTGTTCAATTCTCACACACACGGCATCATCTCAGCTAACTACTCCCCTCTGAAACTTGCGCTTCCCAGTCGTCCCTTTAAACTATTGCGCTCCCACGTCATTATCATCCACACTAATCTACCTGCGTCCCCACTACAGGTATCAGTCACTAACTAATCTTAACGTTACCTAATGTCATCTTCGCTAGATCCCTATCAATATAACCTAACCCACCCGGGCTAGTTTTCACTGCCATCACCCCATAAGCTATAGCGCATTTGCCCCACCTCTGTGAGGGATGGTGGATTTGCCATCCCACCACATCGGGGGTCTCTCACTATAAATTTTGTTCGTCCAAATCCAACAAATCAAAAATTTCCCATTTACTGCCAATTCTACTCACTTTTCTAAATTTCGTATCAAATCACTATCACTATCACCATCACCCGTCTACTTATTAGGTCCTCTCGGTGCGCCAATTCACATCTACAGCCCGGCTTCGTACAGCCGAGCAATGAACGCGGGTTCTTTTGTGCCAGCGGCTGGATACGTCCCGCATTCGGGGCAGGGACGGGGGCTTACCCGGGCCGAGATCCCACGCACCACCTCGGCGTGGAGCCATCCAATGTCCCGAGCTCGACCTGCCGGCACGTCTCAATAGAAAGTGGTCGCCATGACGACCCTTCCTATCGGGCTGCCCGCTCCGCCTAGTGGAGCCCGGACGCGGCCGTTCCAAGCGAGGCACAGCGTGGATCGCGTACGGCGGTTCTTTCGAAACCGCCGTGGTTCAGATCCCCGCTGGTCCTCGCGGCACGCGAAGCTGCCCGACGCGCACCGAGGGCCCGATCCGGCTATAAGTCGTTCTAACCTCTAACCTGGTTACCGTCGATGCCTCACCTGGATGCTTACATGCATACGCTACCCCTTTCTTGCTCATACCTCCAGCTGTTTCCATGCTCCTCGTCGTACCTTCTCTTACACACCCAGGTACACTCATTCCACTCCCAGCCTTGGTCACACACCTGACCACCGAACACTTTGGCACACATTCGTTGGTCGCACACCTCACCAACACACCTCTTCGCGCCCCTTTCTCGGTCACCTCCTTTGTGACAATCACAGGTGTGCTCTCACCCGCACACCCAACCACGTGCCTCACTTCCAATTCCAGCGTGCATTCCCACTCACGCTCTACCATTCCAGGTGTGCATCCTGCCATTCCAGGTGTACATCCTCGCTCACCGGTCACAACCAACTCACGCTCCTTGTCACTCTCACTACTTCCACCTCCATTCTTGACAGCGCACTCACCCTTACTCTCGACGGCACACTCTTTCCTCATGCACCCGTCCGTTACACACCTTTCTCGCGCACACTCTCCCGTTACATCCTCTGTAACACTCACCACAGGCGTACACTTCCTCGTTACATCCTCTGTAACTCTCACCACAGGTGTACACTCTCTCGTTACTTCCTCCATAACACTCACCACACCGTGCTTCCATGTACCCCCTCGCACACGCGCTTCGACCAACTCACTCTTGACGGCACACTCTCTAGTCGGCGCGCACTTTTTCCTCACACACCCCATGGTCGGACATTCTCGCACACCTCTTTTTTCGCACACCAGACCTGTCGCACACTTCACCAACGGCCTTTCACGAACACCCGGATCCAAACCAATCCCCAAGCCGACTGAAGCTTTCCTCACATCATATACATTGCCACTCACCTCCGTACCTTGTCTCCGCACCTCCTTTGCCACCTGCAAACTCTTTATTTGGTTAGTGAGCATCACATTATGAGTTGAGCACCGACCTTGCACATATTCCATCACCTCCTCCTGGATTTCTCTTTTAGTTTCTGTCCGTCTCTTCTTAATTTCACTCACCTCTTCTTCCACTTCCTCTAATTTTTGTTTAACCTCTTTTATTTCTCGGTGCGTCTCCTCAAGTTCGTCCTCTAAGGCTACCGTGACCGTCTCTATGTGCATCCTCACCTGCCGGTCCTTTGTCTCCATTATCTCTGTCACCTCGTCCACCCTCATTGTCAGTTCCTCCCGTACCATCTGACATTGCCTCTGCGTCGCTATTAATTCGTTTTTAATTTCTTTTTGTGTCGCCTTTAACCCTCCTAGTACCGCAGTGTTCTTTTGAACCTCCTCCACTAGTTCTTTTTGTCCCTCCGTCAGCTGTTCCACCTCCTCCGTCAGATCTTCTATTCCCCCTTGTAACTTAGCCGTATTATTCCTCACCTCTTTCTCCATACGCTTCTCACCTCGCTTTACCCCCTCGCGTAGCCCCGAAACCTCCTCACTTATACCTCGTCGTATCTCCTCCGTCTCTTTTGTAGATGCCATCCTCATCTGTCCCAATTCATCCCTCTGAGCATCCAATTTGGTTTCTACCCCGATTTTTACCTCCTCTATCTGCTCTCCCATTTGTTTAATTTCTCGGGCGGATTGCTCCCCTATCTCCCGCAATTTGTCCTCCATCCTATTTTCTAACCCCATTAACCCATTTTTCACCCCCTCTAACTGATTCTCCTGGGCAGCCATTCTATTTTCCACCCCCGTTAACCCATTCTTTACCTCTTTTATCCCGTTGTCTAACCCCTCAAAATTTTTGTCTAACTTCCCAAATTTCTTGTCTAACCCCTCACCGGTACTCCTTGCTTCGTCCCTCATTACCCCCATTTGGTTTCCCATTACCCCCATTTTTGCTTCTAGCCTCTCCATAAGGGCCCCCATTTGCAACATAAAAAGGTTCGAATCCACCAGCGGCGCTGCTACGGTCGCGGGCGCGGCAAAATTTGGTGCCGCTACACCCACGTGCGCGAGGACGCCACTTTGCGCGTCTGATACTTCCGCAACCACATTGCTATTTTTCTCCTCCTCCCTTTCCTCCACATACATTTCCCCGAGGTCCTGGGTCGATTCCACCCTGTCTATCTCTCCCACCGACATCCGATCGCCTTGATTGTCCATGGCGCGATCTCAAAATTCGGGTTTTGCTTTAAAACAAAACAAATTTCGTCAGCTCGTAATTTTGACCAAAAATTTTTTTTCTACACGTTTTAAAAATTTGGTTCGGGCCTCGAATCTCACTCCCAGACACCAATTGTTACTTAATAACACAATTGGTGTTCCAAAATTTGGGCCTAACAAATTTAGTCCCAGGTCCGAATCCAACTCCTGACAACCAATTGTTACAGACGCGGTTTTTAGATGTTATTTTACCGAGCGGTTGGTATTACCGCGTCCAAACAGTTACTCCCCGATTAGAACCCGATTCACCCAGAACTTTGACCAGATCGCACCGCAGATATTCACCGGGAAACCTCTAAAACGACCGAAAGAGAATGAAAAAGAAGAAGAAGACAGAGTACAGAGGAAGAACAGATTTATTATACACACACAAGCAAAAAGAAAGAGCGACTAAAATTATTTACAGCAATGGATGGAAGAAGCAGTCACACAGTGCATTGTTAGCTTAAACTATTCATTTTACTTAACCCCAAGACAACGAGTAGGACAGACGACGTTCACACTTACACGGGGGATATTGCAGGCAGGTAGGGCTTGAGGTGGATTGCTGGAGAGGGAGGCAAGGTCGGAGGTAGCAGCTCTCAATTCCTCGCGGTTTTGGCGGGAAAACCCTTCGTCGCGTATCCGCTGCCGTAGACGTCACGCGCTGGCTCGGCACACCTGCTCCTCTCCTTCTGGTGGAGCCGTCTCCCTCCTTTCAGCGCGTCTCTCCAAAGCTGGTTTCCTTTCCGAGTACCTCTCCTCTTTGGCTTGGAGCGTTTCGCATCTCACCGCTCCTCTTGGTGTCGCCTCTTCGCTCACCTCCCAGGTCATCTGGTAAAGCAGTCCCTTACAGTCGCTTTTATCACCTCGGGCGGAATCAAGCCGCCGGCTGCGAGGGCACGCCTACCGGGTCGCTCACCGCGGTGCTGATTGGCTGTTAGGGCTGGCTCACTCCTCCCCTCTATGACGAGGTGGAGACACGCCTTTCTTCTCCGAGGTTAGCACATGGGCAATGGCGGCTTGCGGGATTGAACACAACTCGCACCCTTTTTAAAGGAACTTTGGAGAGCGGAGATGTTTGGGGAAATTGCAAGGGCCTATGCTTATTTTGTTTGATACAATGCAAAGTCAATCTAGTGGGAAACACATATTTAGCCTACATAGAATAAGGAAATACACTATTTAAAAAGATATATCGTGACCTGCGTGTAAGTTTCATGGAATTAACTAGGAGGACGGCTGCGACCATTATTTACATTACCAGGGTATTACCATACTTTTGTAACGTTCACATTGTAACGTTTTCACATTCGTTACACTTCCTCCAAAATTGTTACACTTCTCAAAAAAACCGTTACACTTCTCAGAACCGTTACAATATCTTCATCAGCAAAGTCAAACACTGCACATGTTCCTCCTATATGATATTGATGTCATATAGTTCCTATATGCTATATCCTATATATCCTATCCTATATCCTATATAGTTCCTATATGACATATGACATATAATGACATTATCACTTCCACTGATGCCACACATATCACATGATGTAGAAATGGTGTTTTAATATTCTTAATAAGCTTAAGCCAATTATACAAGACCTTAAATGCTATATTATGTCGAATATGTAGGGACAGTATGGATAATATGCATGGGTTAGAAATTCCCAACTATTTTATTATTATTAAATTTATGGTAGTGCTTTGCTCACGTTAACATTTTGTGAAAAACGATAATAAAAATTCTCAGCCAAAGACCCAGTAATCTCAAGAAAGGAGGATGTCAGAAATTTCAAGTTTATTGTTATTGTTCACCAGGAATAATTTATAAATGATGTGGAAAAAAAATCATGCAAAGCCACATGGATTAAAGTCCATCTATTCTAGTTTTCCGGAGGGAGAACATAGATGTAGTTTGCAGAAATAATCCATACGGTGCCAGGAGAGCTACGATGCTTCACATGACACTTTCCATCCCTCTAAGTCCACGTCACCACGTCACGAGCCACTCTCGTGTCGGTTCTGCATTCTCAATGTATGCATTCGCACACATCTATTCACATTGCCTCCTGCAGGATTTAACGTTGCTCAAAGCAACCGCATGGAGAAGCCCCAGCCTATCTGGTTTTCTCTTTTGCTCTCTCACGTACATCTCCACAAAAGAAACGCTGTTGCCTTCAGAAATAGATGATGTTGTGTTTTTTTATTTTGATGTACAGTACGTCGGCACTGCCGAAACAGTTTATTGGCAAGGGTTATACTGGGTGGTTTGCCATTGCCTTCCCAGCGTTGTTTGTCCGTGCAATATCCTTTTACATGCTGAGCGTCAAGTAAGGAAGCAGCAGGTACCTTTTTTAAAGTCTTTGGTACGCGCTAACCACCTAGGCTAGACTCAGAACGGACGCGCTAACCGTGCATGTGTACGTACGTGTCTGCATTTGAAAAAGACATTTTCTCGGCAACCGTTGGTCCGATTGACACGAAATTTTACCACAGTAGCGGCTCCGCCTGTCGGATTTAAAAAAAAGGTTTTATGATCATTGTGATGTCATAGGTCACGTGGTATGGCAGCCATCTTGGATTAAACACGAAAAAAAAAAATTTCGGATCCGCTGATTGGAAAAATGGGAAAAAAACCGCTGAATAGAAAAATTTGAAACTTGGCACATTGTCAAGTACTCCCAATGGGGTACAAAAGCATGATAATGATGGCATCATAGGTGAAGTGGTGTAACAGCCAAAAATGTTATAATCCAATTCCTTATCCTAAAAATCTGAAATTGCATGCACATGATCTAAGACCAATTTGTATTGAAATATTAAATTTATGACATCATACATCACTTGGTTTGGCAGCCATATTGGATTTAACCTAAAACCTTTTTAAAAAATCTTCTCCCAAACCACCAAATCGATTGACTCAAAACTTTACGTGTAGCATTGACGAGGCATGGCGATTAAAAGATGACCACGAGAACATCATAGGTCACATGGTTTGGCAGCCATATTGGATTGAAAGAAAATATTAAATAATTATATCTCTGAAACCGCTTACCCTATCGATGCGAAATTTTACAATTATCATCTAACAGCACTGTTACATGTAGTTTGAAAATGATGATGTCGTAGGTCACGTGATTTGGCAGCCATCTTGGATAAAAAACGAACCTTATCCGATCAACACGAAACCTCACAAACGTGATCCCTTACCCATACATATGCAGAGTGTACATTTTTTTAAGGCCATATGTCATGTGGTATGGCAGCCATATTAGCTTGAAAGGCGTTATTTAAAAAATTCCCTTCTCTGAAACTGCTTTCCCGATGGATGTGAAACCTGTCATGCCTGGTTAAAATGTGATACTTGAAAACAGCTGAAGGGATTTCAATCAAACTTGTTTATTTTTAGCACAGTGAACACCGGCATCTACCCGTCGTGGGACTTTGCGGAGGCATATTGGTGACACAGTCGCATTGTTCTAGTTTATTCATAATTTTGACGTCATACGTTATGTGGTCTGGACTCCATCTTGGAAAAACGTTACACCTCCAAAAACGCTCATTGGAAAATATTGAAACGTGGCTCATTGTCAATTACTCCACATGGGGAATAACACACATCAATGATGATGTTATCGGTACCGTCATTATGATGTCATAATTCGATAAGTACAATGCTTGATCTGATCAGTCTGAAAAAAAATTCTCTGCAACTGTTAGTCCGATGGACACGAAATTTTGACCATAGGAGAGCCTTCTCCTGTAGAATTTTTAATGATAATTATGACGTCAAAGGTCACGTGGTACAGGCACCATCTTGGAAAAATCGAAAAACATTGCACCTCTATCTCCGAAACCACTCCATAGAAAAAAACGAAACTTGGTGCGTTGTCAAGTAATTACCATTTTTGGGTACATAATTCTAGTTGTTGTCAAGTACATAATTCGACAAGTACAACGCTTGATCCGATCAGTATGAATTTTTTTTCTCTGCAATTGTTGGTCCAAATGACACGAAATTTTCACCATAGGAGCACCTCTGCCTGTAGAATTTTATTGATAATTATGACGTCATAGGTCACGTGGTACGGGTACCATCTTGGAAAAACTTCGCACCTCTATCTCTGAAACCGCTCCATGGAAAAAATTTGAAATGCAGTTCATTTTAAAGAACTCCGCTTGGGGAATAAGTTTTGTTAACGATGACGTCGCTGGTGCCTTAATTACGACTCATAATTTGACAGGGAAAACGCTTAGTCTGATCAGTTTGAAATTTCTTGAGCGTGATCTGCACAAAAATTATATTGGAGAATATAAATTTATGATGTCATTGCTCACGTGGTCTGGCAGCCATATTGGATCAAACAAAACAACCCTTCAAAAACAGAAGAGTTGGCTCGCATCAAGTTGACTGTGCAGAGTAAGTATTCTATTAATACCATCCAGTTATTAACATGAAAACACTTGTTCATATAATCAAAGACAGGCTATGGTTAGCAAAGCGAGCTTCAGTCAAAATCTGGAATAAAGAGGGAAATCTTGAAGCAACCCAAACTACTTGCTTGTCTTAATTGCCTCCGACTACAGCAAAAAATAAATAAGCCTAAAATGTTGAAGGAATTACATAATACAAGGTAAAAGACACCATACCTCCGCATAACGTCCTGAACACTGGTCCAAACACCTCTCCACCCCCTCTCCTCAACCACCTCTTCCACCTCGTGTGTTTCTTAATATATGAACGGCCTCGATTGATCAGTGACGGATTGTCTTCTGTTGCCTCCGATGCCCATGTGTGGTTCGAACACTTTCCAAAGTCGTTCAACTGGGCCTCATTCCGGAATCAAGGCTGACCACTGCAGATTTAAATGTCGTTCTTGAACCAATTCCTAACGCGCATAGCACTATGACAAGGTGGGTTGTCATGACGGTAGACAAGGGCCTTTACCATAGTACAGTATTGCATCAAAGGGTGTAGTGTAGCATTGTCAAAATTGTCACAACAAGACACCTTTTTATTTTGTACATTGTGCTCTATAACGAGCACATGCAGCTTAGCTAACAGTGTTAAGTTCAACTCGTGGTGTGCTGTCTCAATACTTTTGTTGTACAGTGTGCATATTAAAAAAAAAAACACCATATATATATGTATATGTATATATATGTGTGTATATATATGTGTATATGTATATGTGTATATATATATATATGTGTATATGTGTATATATATATGTATATATGTGTATATATATATGTATATATATATGTATATATATATGTATATGTATATGTACATGTATATATACACAAAGAATTAAGTTAAGCACCCCTACACAACGAATTAAGGTAAGCACCCCCTAATATATATTCTTTGTGTATATGTATACATTGGCATATATTCTAAGGTATGTGAGATCAAATAATGATTGGTATGACATTAGCAATTATCCATTGATGAAATTGAGTGATCAAAGTGAAAAAAAGTGATTGGTTGAGTCAGTGATCCGATCACGTGGGTCCTACACACGTTATTGACGCAAAGATCGCTAGAGGTCTTCTCAGAACAATGACTGTACGTTAGAAAACATAAACGTCATCCACACTGTCCGTGATGGACCTATAGCTCCATACTTAAATTGAGGTGAGAATATGCCTAAAATTCCCAAAAAATTTCACCTTAAATTATTCAGAATAAAATATTGAAAACGGCATGATTGTTATGTTTTTATGTGACCATAATATCACTTCTCCAGAAAATATAGCAATATCATGGGTATATTACACTGTTTTGACGACAACAAACTTGTAATGTGCGAGGTTGTAAAAAAACGGGGGGGGTGCTTAACTTAATTCTTTGTGTATATATTGATACATTACTAACATAATTGCCTTCGCCGATTTTGAGAATACTTTTGTGCATAAGGCAATTTTCCCAAAAATAAAAATCGCGTTTTTTGGATCGAAAATTAGTTTGATCGTCATGAAATTTTCTGGAGATGTTGGGTATAGTTAGGTAATAGTAAAGAATTTTTTTTTCGCAAAAAACGATCGAAGGCAATTATGTTAGTAACGTATCGATATGTATATGTATACATATGTATTAGGGTCTCTCAACTCAATATGTATACGTATATATATGGGTTAATTTTGTATGTATATCTCATATGTATGTATATCTATGTATTAACTCAATATGTATATCTCAATATGTATATGTATATATATGGGTTAGGGTTAGGGTTAGGTTAGGGTCTCTCAACAATCCTCTCCAAGAAGTTCTGTCGCTAAAGCTTTTGGGTCTCACTATCTGCCATGATCTTTCTTGGGAAAACCACATTTCCAAGCTGGCCGCCAAAGCCAGTCGCCGACTGGGCATCCTCCGTCGTGCGAAGTCCTTCCTTGGCACACCTGAGCTCCTCACCACATACAAGCCTTTCATCCGCAGCTCAAAGGAATACTGTTCCCCCCTCTGGGCTGGTGCTCCTGCCTCACACCGAGCTCGCCTTCACGCTGTTGAAACCAAAGCTTTCAGAATCATTGGAATCTTCTGCGATGAAGCTATCTTTGAGGGCCTTTCACTCACCGCAGGCAGGTTGGTGGTCTTTCTGTCTTCTACCGACTCCTCTCCGGCCTTGCCCCCCAGCTCTCTCTGTGCTCTGTCCCCCAAATATTCCTACAGGTCGCACAAGATCTGCCAGCAACCCTCTTATAAACTGCCAAAATCTAGGCTCTCTGCTCACCTTCACTCTTTCATTCCTCTTTTCTCCCGCCTCTGGAACAAACTCCCCCACTCCCTTCAATCCCACTCCTCCCTCCAAGTCTTTAAAACAGCTGTTCATCACCATCTCTTATCTTCCCCCATCCAAAACCTTGATCTTTTCTACCCCCGCTAATTCACCCCATATACACTTTTTTGAAATTCCAACTTTTCCTGGAAGTCCTTGCAGTGTTCATATCTTTTATACCTCTCCCGCCTCCCCTCAAGCCGTCTCCCTCCCACAGTTCTCTCGATGTCCCTGCCCTCAAACGTTGTGCTGGTGTCCTTCCCCTCCCTCCCCATCTTGTCTACCGCTCCCCTTATTTTTTGTGTTTTATGTGTCGGTTTGACTTTTTGTGTGATTAATGTTAGCTCTTTCACGAGCCTCGATCTTGTATACAAAAAAAAGAAAAAAAAAAGTACATGTATATGTGTATATATATATATATATATATTAAGCAGCTGCAACAACCTCTTGTAACTTTCCATTCTGCATTGGCAGAAACGATTAAATTTGACATTACTCCAATTCGTTTCTTCCATTGCAGTAAATAATATCTGATTGTTCTGTTTCACCATAGCAACGAGAATAGTGTGTTCAAAAAGGATGCTCGTCCATACAAGAATTACTTGAAATTCCCGATTTTGCACTCTATAAAGTACTCCATTGTTTGCAGATTTTAACTGCCTCATAAATAAGCGGTTTAACACTGCATGTTTGAATAGTACCGTGATTGAGAGCGCCAGAGATTCATAAATTCCCCAATCAAATGGACTCTTTCCATGAATCCTGCTGCAATGCAAAGTCACGTAAATAAATCAAATGAATAAATCATTGACAACCAAATAAAATATAAATATAACAAGGGGGTAATTACGCTCGCCGGTTTCAAGGTTTTCCCCAACAGTTCTCTCAAGAAGAAAGAAACCCGGCCTGGGTTGATTGCTTCAAAGTGTATGCACCTTCAGTTCAAATCATCACTTCTCCTCAAAAATTCATACAATACAAGGTCATAGGGGGTCTAACAACGCCATGTTGCATTTCATCTTGACAGTTCCGATTAGGTGCCGGTACCCTTTTTCTGCAGGATCATTTCAAGCATATCAGCTGTAATCAAAAATTGTTTTCTTCCCAGGATCCAGGATTGGTGAGGAGGGCTCGATATGTCTTCGTGCAGTGAGCCTTCCGGGAACCATCATCAGCTGGGAGCTGCCGAGCAGGATTCATGAGGCTTTACCTGCACCCGCGAGCTGCTCGCCCTGAATGGATTGCATGTTAATGAAATTTGGACTGCTCTCGGATTGGTGAGGCCCATGACAGATGAAGCCACATATGCTCTCTTTGTCTATCGCCACAAAAGTAAGTGGATGTTCCCAGATGGCCGTCGGTTCGTGATTATGCAAAATGTAATTATTGTCTAATAGGAGAAAGGGGGGCCGGGGAGAAGCAGTGCACTTTGAGCAGTATAACTTATCCCTGCACCAAGACAGACATCTCTGTTGACAAAACAGAGAAATGTCTCACTTGCTTTTCAACTTGCTATGAGCCTGAACCTATTTGAACCTGAGCAATTCTTCTCAAAGACACTGCAGGACCAAGAAGCCATAAAAGGCTATTAAAATATATATTTAAAGTGTGATGTATTTTATTCCATGTATTTTACATTCACTACAGTATATATATATATATATATATTTTTAAATATTTATTTATATATATATATATATATTTTATATATATATATATATATATATATATATATATATATATAAATAAATATATATATATATATATATATATAAATATATATATATATATATATATATAAATATATATATATATATATATATATATAAATATATATATATTTAATTTCAGGGCAAGATTAAACTCAAGGCAATATAGATTTGTTGGCTGTGAGTAGTTCAAGTTTTTCAAGGAAAGATTTGGATGGATGGAAGATGCCCAGTCTGCAGCTGGATTCGGAGGCTAGTTTTACTGTGTTTGGTCCAGCAGAGGTCAGGGATGATGGTGAGGCCTAGAAGTTCAAGAGACTGAGCCTCTACCAGTGGCTGACCAAGGAAATAGATATATTTGTTTACTGTCCTTCCCAAGCTACAGGGTGAGACTAGATTTTCCAGGATTGAAGGACATGTTCCATTTGTCAGACCAGCATCTAATCAATTCCAGATCAGCAGAGAGTGACGCAGCTGCTTTCTGCCTGTCTGTCCGATATGGTATGTTAACTTTGGATTCCAGGATCACGAGTTATCTTGTCCCAATGAAATTCCAAGGAGACCAATCCACTTACTGGATGCAGAATAAAAAGGGCATGCAGAATTTATTCACCTGCCTCCAGAATACCTCATGCACAGAAGTTTTTATGGTTCCTAGAGGGAGGCATTAAGTGTTTAGTCTTGGTGTTCATGGTGTCTCGCTTTTGGAATAATTTTCCGTAATGAAATTTTCCTATTTTCAAATATTTTATTATTTTCCAATTTTGAATTATTTTATTTTATTATTTTTCCCTCCAATTTTTAATTACTCAATTTTTTATTTCCATTTATTTAATTTTTCGATCATTAAAATTTTAAATTATTTGATTACTTATTTATTTATTGTTTCAATTTATTCAATTTTCAATTCTTTAAATATTTTAAATTGTCCAATTATTTAATTTTTTTCAATTACTACATTTTTAATTGTTTAATTTTACCATTATCTTCTTTTTTTATTATCATAGTTTCAGGAGGGAGGTATTAAATTGCCTTTAGTCTTGGTATCCGTGGTTATTGTGGTGTCCGTTTGGAAAACGAAAGAAAACGTTTCTTTTCCTTATGAGGCAAAATTTCAAGTGCTCCCAATTGGCTAATATTATGAGTTGGCTATGCCGGGAACAATCAGCTTTTTTATCAGTCCAATAAGTTGAGAAGAAACAAAAAAAAACTAGAACGCCACTCAGTAGAGCGCATATTCCCACCATGGGTCAAGTTGGAATAATACGTTTTGTTTAACATCCCCTCTCTCCAAAACAATAAATGAAAAAGAAAGTAGGCCCTAACTGTCAGAGAATTTATTTTGATATATCTCGGAATTAGAGGAGAAAAACATCATTTAAGAATAAGAATAAAAGCTTTAATGCAGTAAAAGAGGAAAAAAAAATCCCCAAAAAATTCCCCAAAAAAATTCCTGGATCCAGAATAATATCCTGAGCTTCACCAAAAACGAATCAATTCTTCCTTATCCCAAGGGCAATCATCCCACCAACTTTCATCCAAATCCGTTCAGAATTTTTGTGAAACTAAACGAAACTAATCAATGTGAATGAGAATGAATGTGAATGAGAACCAATGAGAAAAAAAATTCCCCAAAAAAATCCCCAAAAAATTCCTGGATCCGGAATAATATCCTGAGCTTCACCAAAAACGAATCAATTCTTCCTTATCCCAAGGGCAATCATCCCACCAACTTTCATCCAAATCCGTTCAGAATTTTTGTGAAACTAAACGAAACTAATCAATGTGAATGAGAATGAATGTGAATGAGAACCAATGAGAAAAAAAATTCCCCAAAAAAATCCCAAAAAAATTCCTGGATCCGGAATAATATCCTGAGCTTCACCAAAAACGAATCAATTCTTCCTTATCCCAAGGGCAATCATCCCACCAACCTTCATCCAAATCCGTTCAGAACTTTTCCAGATATCTTGTTCACAAACACACGAACATACGAACATACGAACACACACACACGGACAGACACGATCGAATGCGTTACTCCCCGGCGGGAGTAACCAGAGCTGTATAGTTTGTCGCCACACTTGATGACCTGGTCCAAGGACATACAAACAACATGGACCAGGACATAATCAACAAGCATGAGGCCTGGATAGGCCCAAGAATCCTGTTGCTGGTTTCATCACGGGGCAAATACAATACCAATCCGACTTTACAGTCAGCAGTAGAATTTGCCAAAACTGAAGGCTCTTCCTTGAAGCATCTTGAAACAGCCATTGCGTTAAGATGGTGTATCCATAATTTCAGTGCTTTGATGTGAGGTGAAGATTATATTTATATATTTTTTGAACTTCTTTCTTGCTTGTTGTGTTCTATTGCACTCGAAGAAAACTGCTCACGGTCGGAATTAGAAACACGTGCTTCCTTTTGTAAAGAGATGTGATTAATTATGCATAACAGTATTTCAACAAATGTGATGTGATTTCAGCAATTTTGAGCTACCATCGTTGATCATTTCAGCTGCAAGGTTAGAGTTCAAATCCAGCTTAATCAAGCGCATTTCAGGAAGAAACAAAAAGCCATTTGAAGCATAAAGGAATGTTGCGGCATAATATCGTCATTTGTCTCACTGTCGCTGTTCTTTGTCCGCACAGCCTCCCCTCCAACCAAAATGCAATATCATCGGATGCACCCCCAGACAGCCCCTGGAATGATGAATCGTCGTCAAACTTCTACCGTCGCTTAAATCGTTCATACTTTGAGCAAAACTAATAACCCTAACTGGATTTCTGCCTAAAATGCCACAGCCAACACACATGCAAGGTGTCCTTCGAAGAGCAGCAAATAAAAGGGAAATTCCCACAACGTCGACAATTATTATTTTTATTTTTTTGTATACAAGATCGAGGCTCGTGTAAGAGCTAACATTAAATACAAAAAGACAAACTGACACATAAAACATATGATAACGGGAGCGGGAGAACAAGATGGAGAGCAGGGACATCGGGAAATCTGTGGGAGGGAGAGGGCTTGGGGGGAGGAGGCATGGGAAGGGGGAGGAGGCATGGGAAGGGGGAGGGGGTGGTCGAGGTAAAAAAAAAAAAACACCGTTACAGCAATCAAACTGTTTTCGCTTTCATTTAACACGCTACCAATTAATTCGGAAGCCCCAATCTGTGTCCATTTTGCTGCTTTGCTCACAAAGTTAAACGACGAGGTTGTTTTAGAAACGCTCCGGCTGATGCAAAATATTGATGTGATTGCAATATGAAACTTACAAGCTGTTGTTTATTTTCACATAATCGATTTATGAATAATTTAATCCTGCTGGCGACTGCAGTGCTATCGCTGAGGGTTGCGCTCCGCGAACAGAAACGCGATGGCTCTCGTTCACATTAGAATCAACAATACTCATTACGCAGAACATAAATTGTTTGCAATTCCTACTGTATTGAATCTGCATAGAAATGGAGAATATCCGAGTACGAGAAAAATTTCAAAAATTTTTTTTTCTTCTTTTATATAAATTGCGCAATAAACATGATTTACCTTGGATCTTCATGGACCATGTTCTGCAACCATTCCTTCTCCACCTATCTGTAATGAAAGTGCAGCACATAATAATGAATCAACTCTGCAATTTCAGTCGTATCACAGACTGCGGGTAAAGGAGACTGCATTTTAGAATAACTAAGATGAATGGATGATATGCCAGGAAACGGCTCACGATGCATGGATCTCTTCACCCAATAGCGCACGTCGACAGATTCCATGTACCTAGAAGAAAAAGAGGGAGCGGTGACGAAAGATTTCCTTTTTCTGAGTTCCTCAAGCAAAACAAAACACTGGCTTTGGAATCGGTGCAAAAAAAAATGCATTACATAAGGTTATATACACACTGAACTTAAAACAAAGGAGGAGCTGCCATCTGGCCTATCATGCCTGGACTATTTCAACACCACATTAAACCAATCTATTAGTTTATCGATTCCTGGGGAGGTGAGGGGAGGAGGAGTGGAGAGGAAGAACAGGTGGGGCATGCACAAGGTCATATATATATATATATATATATATATATATATATATATATATATATATATATATACATATATATATATATATATATATATATATATATATATATATATATATATATATATACATATATATATATATATATATAAGTACAGTCGTGGCCAAAAATATTGGCACCCTTGCACTTTTTAAAAATAACTCACAATTTTCTCTAAAAATAAGTTGAAATTCACAAAAGTATTTGATCTCCACAATTCTTTATTTCACTGTTAATATTAATATTACAGAACCTTTGTTTTTGATTCAGATCTTAATATTTCCTTTTAAATCAGAAAATAAAAATAAACGGCATTGACAAAATTATTGACACCCGAGGCTTAATATTTGGTAGCACAGCCTTGGACAAAATAACAAAATAACTGCAGTCAAGTGCTTCCGATAGCCATGCATGAGCTTCCTACACCTCTCTACTGGCAGTTTGGCCCACTCTTCCTGTGCAAACTGCTCCATTTCTCCCAGATTTGAAGGGTGCCTTCACCCAACTGCTGTTTTCAGATCTCCCCACAGGTGTTCAATGGGATTTCGATCTGGACTCATTGCTGGCCTCTTCACAACAGTCCAGCATTTTGTCTTCAACCATTCCTGGGTGATTTAGAAGTGTTTGGGGTCATTGTCCTGCTGCAAGACCCATGACCTTCGACGGTGACCCGGCTTTCTGACAGTGGGTTGAACATTGCATTCCAAAATGCCTTAGTAATCTCCTGATTTCATGATGCCATGCACACATTCAAGGCGCCCAGCACCAGAGGCAGCACAGCAACCCCAAAACATCAATGAACTTCCTCCATGTATGACTGCAGGGAAGGTGTTCTTTTCTTTGAAGGCTTCATTTTGTTTTCTGTAAACATAGAGATGAAGTGCTTTACCAATAAGCTCTAATTTGGTTTCATCTGTCAGGACATTCTCCCAGAAGGATTTTGGCTTGTTCAGGCGTGGTTTAGCAAACTCCAGTCAGGTTTCCTTATCTCTCTCTCTCTCTCTCTCTCTCTCTCTCTCCCTCTCTCTCTCAGCAGTGGGGTCCTCCTGGGTCTCCTACCATAGAACCCCCTTTCATTGAGTTGGCGACAGATGGTGTGAGTTGAAACTGTTGTACCTTGCCTGACGATCCCTGACACTGACAGAGCTAAGCCAGCACAAATGCACACCCAACGCATTTCTTTTATTATCTCCCCATTTGTCCATGTTCTAAGTCTGTGTGTAGGAGCGCTCATTAGGGGGTTTAGTAACCGCCACATTCATTGTTCTCGGGGTCTGGCAATAAAGCCGTGTTTATTTTGGTATATAAAATCATGTTCGTGAGTTTAATTTCCTGCAGGTTTGAAGACTGCTCGGATCGCGTCAGGTAAAAGCTGCCACTTCATCTTCTTCCTTCTTCCTCCCGCGCATATTCAGTGAAGTCCGTATTTGATAACGCCTCAAAGTAAGCTCAATTGGTCATCCGTGGTGTGCTCAGTTTTAATAGAGCCATCCACAGGACATTTGGTGTCAGAAGTGGGATTCGGACTCGGCGGACAATTTATTTGTCCGCGGGCTGAGATCGACACAGCCGAGCGTACATCGCACTTGACAATCAAAATCAATTTATAGTCAGAGGCGATATAAATTTGTATAGTCGATTGGGTTACAAGGTGCAAACGATGCGTCACTAAATTTAAATAGTTTCTGAGGTAAAATACGCGTGGGAAACGACCTCCTATTGACGGATGGAGGAGGGGCGTGCCATGGAGGAGGAAAGAATAGAAGATTCGGGGAGTGTTGGAAGTGAGCCGAATATAGGGGGAGATGAGTATAGTAGTGGAACCTCCCCCGCTGCGGAGACGGGTCCAATAACTTTTCAGGCCATGATGAATTTTATGAGGCAAATGGAGGAGCGACAGAATGAGCGCAGTGAATGAACCAAGGGAGAAATTTGCAGGGAAATGAGTAACAAAATGAATGCTCAGTGTGAGCAAATTAATAACAAAATGGATGCATGGATTGAGCGAATGGAAAACAAAATTGATGGGGTAAAGGGAGAATTTAATGCTCAAACCAAATAAATTTATGGATGGACGAGTGAATTGAAGGAAGAGCAAAAGAGTGGTGCCGATGGGGCACAGGAGAAGCCAAGGGTGGCACAAATTCAATCTGAACGGGGGGAATTAATAGATGGAATGGAAGAGTGTGCATGGGGCACAGGAGCTGGGAATGGCAACAGAATTGGAATCAAAGTGGGAAGGAAATTTGGAGGTGAATGGGGAGTGTCTACAGGTAAATGGGGAGTGTCAAGAGGTAAATGGGGAAGTTTTGGAAGGAAATTTGGAATGTTTGGAGGTGAATGGGGAGTGTCAAGAGGTAAATGGGGAGTGTGAAAATTTAAATGGAGAATGTTTGATGAATGAAGGCCTGGAAGGTTATCGGTGCCGAGTGGATGCCGCAACACATCAACAGGGGGACGAATTTGGAATTGTGCTGCACCAGGGTATTTGTGCAGAGCAAGATGGGGTAGAGGTATTGGGGGTCCGGGTAATGGAGCCGGACCGGGTATTTATTGGGGAGGGCCTGATGGAGCCAGAATTGATGGGTAATGATGATGTACATGATTTGACACAGGAGCGGCTGAATACTTGTGACAGTACCATCGAGGAAAAGGTTGACCAGGTACAAGGGAGCTTGGCGGTTGAGGTGAATCGGTCCGAGGAGGAGAGTGAGGGGACCGAGGGGACCCTCACCATGCACAAAAATTGGGTACCAGAGGCTCCGAAATTGCATACCCAGCAGGGGAAGTCTTTTGGCTCCGAGCTGGATTTGGACAGAGAGGAGTCAGGCAATAGAGTCTCAGAAGATCTGTTCCCCGTAGGGAATTTGGAACAGCTGGGGGGAGGGGCAGAATAACCCGAGGGAGGGGTTGTTACCTGCAGCTGCGGTTATTGGACACACAAGGCCAAATTTTTTAAAAGAAAATCCCAAATTACATTTAAATGGGAATTTGATTTGGCACAGCCTTGGAGGGAGTTGGTCCCCGGGCTGCAGAATTCGGACCAGGAGAGGTCATTGGGGGTGGCCTCAGGGAAAAGATGCCCCTTTGGAAATTTGGTGAGGCCAGCCAGCTGAGGGGCTGGGCTGGCGAGATTTGGACGTGGGGTCCGACCATGGGTGTCGTGGTACGAACTGGGCCCCACGGGGGTCTGGTAGCATGTGGCATCCCTTGTCCATCAGGGCGCCGCCCGAG
Organism: Myxine glutinosa; assembly: GCF_964187855.1. Classification (NCBI taxonomy): domain Eukaryota; kingdom Metazoa; phylum Chordata; class Myxini; order Myxiniformes; family Myxinidae; genus Myxine; species Myxine glutinosa. The sequence continues at coordinate 232,366,743 of NC_136261.1, read as the reverse complement.
CGGGTGGCGTGGGCCGGCAGGGTCACAGGACCCTGGTGGGGGTTAAGACCTCCAGAGGGTCCGAGGTGGTTTCTCAGGTACCTAGGATGGCGTATAATGAGGACCACTAGGGGGAGGTGTTGTAGGTCGTGCTTTGGTGGCGGCATCATGGACGGCCAACTTGGGCCTGATGTGGTGACTGCCCGGGCATGCGGTCTGACAGCCTCTCCCTTAGACTCTGGGACAGCCAGCATGTGGTGACCTGCCATGCTGTGCTGGTCTATGATGCATGTCAAACCGCATGGACAGGAATGTGATAGCCCAATGGACAACCATTAGAGCATCTGTGGAACATGATGGTGTGAAAATGATCTTACACAGATGATCTGTTGTGATTTGTGGACACTCAGCTTGGGAAGAGAGCCATGGGTTTGATGAATTTGGAATTTGTAACGTGCCGAGCATATGGGCCATGCTTGGCTGGCATGTGTATGGAGAAGCCTCCTTCTTTGGTGCTATTAGTAAAATGTGAAAAATATTTGGCTTGGGTAATCTGAGGGTAGATGTAAATTTAAGGATGGATTTTGTGATGCTGTGGTGGACACTGCAAAGTGGCACCATTATTGATCCAGGTGTGTTAGACCAAAGTGTTGGAGGCTGGGATAAAAAAAATTGATAGACTAGCAGGATACAGCCTTCAACTGGTTGCGGGGGCGATTGCACCGATATTTGGGACGCGGAGTGGTAGCTATATAGTTGGGTAGTCTGGGGATCAACGTGGTGCTGTGCGTGTCTGAGGCGTGTGGACCATGTCTTCTGGAGGAGTCTCCTGGTGGAGCATGGCTGTCTGCTGGACCTTGGTGTGGTCCAGTGTGGGTGAGCACTGAGGGCTGCAGTTGTGTGGACTGGGGGTTGAGAGCTGCAGTTGTGTGGACTGGGGGTTGAGGGCGGCGCAGGTGACGTGATGTGGATGCCACGTACTGTGACCGCCTCCCCCAGGGCCGAGGTTTGTGGGTGTGGTAGTGTTGCTGGCAGCAGGTGCTCACCACATTGGCCAGCTGGGGTTGGTACAGCCGTGTTCCTCGCAGGGGGGGCTGAAGGATGGATGGTGGGTCGCACCCTTATGGACGCTCATGGGCCATGTTGGCGTTTCGGCTGCTCAGCTTGTCCTGATGGCCCTTGCACGGTGGAGGTGCGGAGCTGTCGTAGCCAAATGTAGTAGTTTAGTACAGTTCACTGTTGGAGGCAGATCCATGTACTTGCCAGTACAGTGGGACAAAAGGAAATTTAATGGCTTAATGGATAAGGCATCAGACTCCCAAGCTGAGGAGTGTAGGTTTGAGTACCATCTGGGTTGAATAATTTTTTTTCTTCTTACTTTTCGAAGTATTTTATATCGTCTTGAATAATCAAAAGGAAGCGCAAAGTATCCCTCCCTTTATATGGGATCGTTTCTCTGCATGCAACTTTAACATGGGGACTGAAATTCGTTTGTCAGCTTCTACTGGTATATTATATATATAGATATACATATTGTTATGTCGGTGGGGTAGAGATTACCTTCGACAGGTAGATTTGTGTAGGTAACATGCTCCGACTGTCGTGAAGAAGAAAAACCACCACCATGTAATAAGTAGAGGCCCTGTTTAGCCTGGATGTCGGATTAAGATGTATCTTCTTCCCCATTACGAGGAATGGGGCATGTTAACTAGTTATAGGAATTATGTTAACTACTTCCCTGTTGGTCGTTCCCTATGTGATTGATCCTTTGTCCCTTATGGCACCGCAATAGACACTAGTGAGAATGGCAATTAAAGCACATTAAATAATAATAATAAACCAACCGGAAGCCAGTTCTGAGCACTGCCGATGGGACGGCAACCAGCTACAGCACACATCGAGGTTGAGCAGGCTGAAGACACGCCCCGAGGAGCCGTGATTGGCCAGGGCAGAGTAAGAAGGTGCTCACTGATTGGTGAAAGAAGGCCGAGGAGGAAACGGCACGCTGATTGGTGGAGAGTTTGTCAATGTAGTGTTGGCCGGCAGGGATTGGAGGAGAGGCACCGATGATGTCACGCTGGGACCAACAAAAGAGAACGCAAACGGACATCTCTCTCTCTCTCTCCTCGCTCTCGCCTTCCTCTTGTTCCTGACGGTCGCGTTCGCCCTGTTCCTGCCTATCGCATTCTTCTCCTTCCTGCCTCTCGCTCACCTCTGGCCCTCGAATCTTTCTGATGGTGATCCTTTGACGAACGACGAGCTGGGTTTCACCTACGCGGCTGAGAGGCAAGCTGCACGCCTGCCGTTCGAGATGGACAATGAGGCCTGCTTCATGCCGGCACGCGTGGCCTGGTGAACCAAGCGGACTGCAGCCTTCCTTCCTGCCAAGCACAGAGCCGCGTCTGGATGGCGCGCTTGGGGCCAACACCATTCCTGACGAGATACACCAGCCAATCTGAGCTAAGTGCACTAAATAACCACACGTTTTTATTTTCCAGGTTATTTTTCCCTTCATCTGTGTTCAAGTCTGGTGTGGGGGACGTCCCAATTTAGGAACTTATTTGACCGTGTTTTTATTTTGTATTACCGGCATTTCTTTTAATAAAGCCAGTATTTTTGGACATTTTAAATCACCCTCGGTTTGAGTTATTTTTCGCAGGTTCGGGAACTGCCAGCGGACCACAGGTAAGCTCTTCAGTTTCCCCTCCCCTTTCTTCCTCCGGCGCATATAGTAAAATCCGCATTTGATCAGTTGCCTTGGAGTTAAAAGCTTGCTTTGGCTATTCGTGATCCCTGTGGTGTTCACCTGGGGAATTACACGACAATATATACACACTTTATACCCCTTAAAAAAAAACAAAAGAAAAGCATTATAATGTGCTGGCTCAATGGACTAATGGATAAAGCATCAGATTCCCAAGCTGGGGATTGTTGTTTCGAATCCTGTCTGGGTTGAATATTTTCCCCCTTACTTTTTAAATCCTTTATATATCGTTTTGAATGACATCTTGTATGATGAACAAATACATTTTGTTTGTATTTAAAATGTTTGTATCAAAAATGTTATGTATTTTAATTTTTTTAATGTTTTGTTTGTTTCTAGAGTAATGCTCTAGAAAAGTTCATAGAAAGGGGCGCCAATTTGATTCATCCAGCTGCATGAAGAATTAAATGTATTTTATTTGCCAGATGTAGCGTGCCTCTTTGTATGAACTTTTCTAGAGCATTACTTGGTTCCTCCTAAGAACACAAGGGTAGTACAGCATGCACACGAGATTTTTTGAATGTCCCCTCTTTTCTCTTGTTCGACATTTTCTACAAGCTCGGGAATGTCCCTTCTTTTCTCTACTTTGCCACATGGCACATACTCTTATATAAAGGGGCCTTTTCTATGCCCTTGGCATTTTATCCAAGATTCTAGATAAGGTCTCACTAAATTATTGTACAGTGTGAACATTATCTCTTTTGATTAATATAATTTATCCCCCATAAATACAACCAAAAACCCTATGAGCTTTAGCTATAGCACTGTGCTGTCTCTCCTCCCCCCTCCTCCCCCACCAATCTGGCACTATGCTGTCTGCTTACTCCCCACCCCTACCCCAATCTATCACCACCCCTGCTCCTTCCCCTGTGTCACGCCCTGCAAGACTGCACATTGCATGATGAAATCAGTACTTTCATTATTCTTACCCATCCGCACATCCAGCACCTTACATTTCCTTGTGTTAAACTGCATCTGCCAATCTTTTGCCAAATCTATGAAAGTATCTAGAATTTCTTAAATCTGATCACCCCCTCTTTGCTATCTACTTATCTCCAGGCTAGCCTGTGGTTGGCTGGACGGTTAAGATGGATGGCTTAAGATCTTCAGGTCTTGCTTGAGTATGAGCAGTTGTCGTGCAGTTGAAATAACACCAGGTGGGTTGATTCAGCCTCTCATCCTTCTGAGGTCGGCAAAATGAGTACCAGCTTACAGGTAACAGGGACACTGCATCAGCGGCACAGCGGATCAGCGGCACAGCCCCCACTTAAGAAATTATGCAATCAGCAGCCATAGGCCGCATACCAAACAACAACAACCTCCAAGCTTATAGTGACATCTGCAAATTTGGAAAGCAGATTTTTAAGCCCACCGTCCAAACCATTGATATACAGTACCTATGGAAAGTCTACACCCCCTTTCCAAATTTTCACCTTTTCTTGCCTTATAGCCTGGAATTAAATTGCATTAAAGCAGACTTTTTCCACCTGTATTCACACATTGTAACCCACAACTTACAAGCGAAAAACAAATTCTACAAATTTCAGACAATTAATTAGAAATACAAAACTACAATATCTTGGATGGATAAGTGTCCACCCCCCTGAGTTAATACTTGGTGGAAGCACCTTTAACAGCAATTACAGCTGAGTGTGTTGGGATAGGTCTCTACCAACTTTGCAGACCTTGATTGGGCAATATTTGCCCATTTTTCTGTACAAAACTGTTCAAGCTCAGTCAGGTTGCATGGGGAGCATTGATGGACAGCAATCTTCAAGTCATGCCATAGATATTCAATTGGATTTATGTCGGGGATCTGATTGGACCACTCAAGGACATTTATCTTTTTGTTTCTTAGCCACTCCAGTGTAGCTTTGACTGGGTGCTTGTCATTGTCATCCTGAAGGCTGAAAGGTGAACTTCCGTCCCAATTTCAGCTTTCTTGCAGAGGGCAGCAGGTTTTCCTCTCGGATTTTTCTGTATTTTGCTCCATCTATTTCACTTATATCCTGACAAGTGCCCCAGTCCCTGCTGATGAGAAACATCCCCATAACATGATGCTGCCACCACCATGCTTCACAGTAGGGATGGTGTTCTTTGGGTGATGTGCTGTGTTGGGTTTGCACCAAACATAACGTTTTGCATTTAGGCCAAAAAGTTCCTTCTTGGTTTCATCGGACCACAAAACTTTTTGCCATATGGCTTCACAATCTCTGGAGTGGTTTTTTGCATCCCTCAAACGGGACTCAAGGTGGGCTTTTTAATGTAATGGCTTTCATCTTGCCATCCTACTACTGTATAAGCCTGGCTTGTGGAGTGCTTGGGATATTGTTGTCACATGCACACAGTGACCAGTATTTGCCGTAAAGGCCTGTAGCTCTTTCAAAGTTGCCATTGGCCTCTTGGTGGCCTCTCTGATCAGTCTCCTCCTTGCTTGGTCATCCAGTTTGGAGAGACGGCCTGATCTATGCAGGGTCTTGGTGGTACCATACACCCACTTCTTAATGATTGTCTTGACTGTGCTCCAAGGGATATTCAAGGCCTTTAAAATATTTTTATACCCATCCTCTGATCTGTGCCTTTCCACAAACGTTATCCCCGAAGGACTTTGGAAAGCTCTTTGGTGCTCATGGCTGAGTCTTTGCTGTGAAATGCTTTACTCAGCAGTGGAAATCTACAGGAACAGCTGATTTTATCCTGAAATAATCAGAATCACTGCAATTTAACACAGGTGTAGGCCATAACATGAATAGTGTATGATTTTGAAGGTGATTGGTTACACTTGAGCTAATTTACAATTGTTGGGGGTAGACACTTATCCAACCAAAATATTCTACAGTTGTATTTTTAATTAAGCTTCTTAAATTTGTAGAATTTGTTTTTCACTTGAAGGTTGTTGGTTACGATGTGTAAATAAATGTGGAAAAAGTCTGATTTAATGCAATTTAATTTCCGTCTATAAGGCAACAAAAGGTGAAAATTTTGAAAGGGGTTGTAGACAATCTATGGGCACTGTAAATTATGTTCAATAATGATGGTCCCAGTACCTATCCCTGGGGTACCCCACAACTTAAATCAGCCAGACATCCTCCCAATCACATCCACTCTTTGTTTCCCATCACTAAACCAGTTTCCAATCCAGTTAGTTATACCAACCAGCCAATCCACAAGCCCTCACCTGTTTTTGATAACAAGACCTCCTTTTGATAAATCCATGTTGACTGCCTTTAATTAGTTTGCATTTATTCAAATGGTTCCTCATCTAATTGATCCCTATAATTACCTCCGACGAAGGTAGATGGAGGTTATGTTTTAACCCCTGTCTGTCTGTCTGTCTGTTTGCCAATAGGCAGGATATCTCAAAATGTGATAAACAGATTCGGATGAATTTTTTTTTTTCAGAACGAAAATGTTTTAAATTTGTGAGCGATTCTTCACCATTGAGTGGTAGGACAAAAACGATATATATCACAATTTCTCTAAAACGTTATAGATGGATTCAGATAAAACTTGGTGGGCAGGTGACCAGGACAAATTGATTCGATTTTGGTGAAGATCCGAATAAGGATCCGGATACAATAATTTTTTAAAATATTTCCAGTGATTCTTCGCCATCGAGAGATGAGGCCAACGACGATATGTAGCATGATATTTCAAACCATTGTGGACAATTTATGACAAAACTATATGAATGAGTTGGGTAAGTGGCAAGAACAATTCGATTCGATTTTGGTTCCTGTCCAGATGCAGATCCGGCCTATCATTGGGACACAAAACGTAAACTGTTCAGCCTGGCGGAGGTATGTGGATATGTGCTCTACCGAGTGCTGTTCCAGTTTCACCCCAGTTAATCTGTCTGTTTGTTTGTGAACAGGATATGGCAAAATGTTACGGACTGATTTGGACAAAACCTGGTGGAGAGGTTCGGTATGTGACAAGGAAGAATTGATTTGATTTTGGTGAAGATCCGAATATGCATGCTATAACTACTCTGCACCAGCAAAGCGAAGGGCGTGGTTAAACGAACGGTTGCGTGCATACGTACGTACATACATGGTATGTACGTACTTTATCTGCATTTTTTACATAATCATTATATCAGTTTACATAATTTTACATAATTTGTCTGCATTTTTTCGTGGTAATTACATAATCCATGTCTGAATTTTTCAAATTCATTTTCTTGACAACCGTTAGTCCGATTGACACAAAATTTTCACCACAGGAGCACCTCCTCCTGTATAAGATTTTAGTAATAATTATGATGTCCTAGATCACATGGTACGTGCGCTATCTTGGAAAACCTTTGCACCTCTATGTCTGAAACCACTCCATGGGAAAATTTGAAACATGGCTCATTGTCAAGTACTCCCAATGCAGAATAAGATATGTTCATGATGATGTCATCGTTGCCTTCATTATGACATCATAATTTGACAAGTACAACGCTTGATCTGATCAGTATGATATTTTTCTCTATATAACTGTTGGTCCAATGGACACAAAAGTTTCACCATAGCAGCTCCTCCTCTAGAATTTATTTTTTTTACCGATAATTATGATGTCATATGTCACATGGTACAGGTGCCATCTTGGAAAAACCGAAAAACATTGCACCTCCATATCTCCAAAACCTCTCCATGAAAAAAAATATGAAACAGCTCGTCGAGTACTTCCCTTGGGGAATTTATATATAAAGAACACAGTTTGTGTGTGTGTGTAATGTTACCGATAGACTCCTAAACGGAGAGGCTTACGTGCTTGATATTTGGCATAGACATGGCCATTGAGCCTGGGACGAACATGGCCGAACTCAAAATATTTGACGATCCATATTTTTTATTCATATTTACCTCAGCGCATTTCAGCACACGGAATCAACGGAATCAGAGCAGGTGGGCGCTGATTCGCTCAGAGCGATCACGTGATGACGCTATGACGCTATGAACGCTATGACGCTATGAACGCTATGAACGCTATGACGCTATGAACGCTATGAAACGCTCCCACGCTGAACGCTGAACGCTGAACGCTGAACGCTCCCACTGGCCTATGACGCTCAGAGCTCGCTCAGAGCGATCACGTGATGACGCTATGAACGCTATGACGCTATGAACGCTATGATGCTATGACGCTATGAAAAAAAAAATCGCTATGACGCTATGAAAAAAAAAATCGCTATGACGCTATGAAACGCTATGACGCTATGAAACGCTATGACCGCTATGACGCTATGAACGATATGACGCTATGAACGCTATGACGCTATGACGCTATGACGCTATGAAAAAAAACAATCGCTATGACGCTATGAAACGCTATGAATGCTATGACGCTATGAACGCTATGACGCTATGACGCTATGAAAAAATAAATCGCTCGCTGTGCCAAGGGGCTCGCTCCCCCCCCCCCCCCCGTTCCCCTCCCCTCCCCCGCCCGGCAATGCCGGGTACTTCTGCTAGTAACATATATTAATGATGATGTCATCGGTGCCTTCATCATGACAACATAATTTGACAAGTACAACGCTTGATCCGATCAGTATGAAAATTTTTGAGGGTCACCCAGGGAGAATTTGGTGTACAGAATTAAATTGATGACATCATCGGTCACGTGGTTCAGCAGCCATGTGGGATTGAACATAAAAAAGCTTTTAAAATCTTCTCCAGAACAGCTGACCAGATTGATGCGAAACAATGCACATGATCTAATAGCCTTAGGGAATATAGCGTGTCTATGAATAAATCACAGATCACATGGTTTGGCAGCCATATTGGATTTAACCTCAAACCTATAAAAATCCCCTTCTCCAGAATGGCTGGACAGATCGAGGGGAAGCTTCACACAAATGTTCCCCAAGCCTTGGGGATACCATGGTGTTCATGAACAAATCACCTGAGCTCACCTGAGCTTATTTCATGATGCTTTCAAATGAAATTTAATATATAGTTTTCACAAACTACTCCAAAGTGATAAAGCTAAAAACTGCAGATAAAATGTGAGTAAGTTAGATTAACAGAAAAATCTGATGATTCTCATTTGCTTAAGTATTCTTAACCCTAAATCACTTCAGGAACAAATTATTTGTTTGAAAGGTTACAAATAAGTGTCATATGTTTCACCTGGACGTAACCAGTGGTTGAACTTTAAAATTAAGCTCCCCCACTTATACAGGGATTTTAAAGGTGCATCTCATTTGGTCATCCAACAAGACAAACGTGAAGACCAAGGATCATTCAAAATAAGTCAGACATAAAGTGGTGGAGAAGCACCGTTCAGGAGAGGGTTATCAGAAGATTTCAAAGTCACTCATTATCTCTGAGATGGTGAAATGCATTATTAAGAAGTGGAAGACTTATCGTACCAATCAGACTCTACCCAGACTAGGTTGCCCATCCAAGTCAGACATAAAGTAGTGGAGAAGCACCATTCACGCGAGGGTTATAAGAAGATTTTAAAGTCACTCATTATTCCTTTGAGACGTGAAATCCATCATTAAGAAGTGGAAGACGTATCATACCATCCAGACTATACCCAGATCAGGTCACCCTGCTTGAGTCAGCCATGAATCTGAAACTGGGTAGGAGATTCACATTTCAACAGGGCAATGATCCAAAGCACAAAGCTAAAGCCACACTGGAGTGGCTGAATAAGAAGAAAATAAATGTTGTTGAGTGGCCCAGACAAAGTCCTGACTTGAACCCAATTGAATATTTATGTCGACACTTGAAGATGTCAGTCCATCGACGATCCCCATCAAACTTGGCAGAACTAGAGCAATTTTCACGTGAAGAGTGGGCAAAGATTTCACCATCTCACCGTGCTAAGCTGGTACAGACCTACCCAAAAAGACTCATAGCAGTCATTGCTGCAAAAGGTGCTCCCCCCAGGTACTGACATAAGGGGGCTCAATACTTTTACAACCGGTGAATTTTGATTGCACATGTTTTTGCAGGTATTCCTGACAGGTATCCTTCAACTATAACAGCGTTTAGTTTGATCTCTTCAGTTATGAATGAAAAAGTTCATTTGAAAAAATTGTTTCTACATAATTTGTGATTCATTTAAACATGGCATTATTGGTAGGGGGTGAATACTTTTGCAGGTGACTAAATATATCGGTTTTCATCCTAAGGATATCTGAGTTCATCTCGAGACAAATAGAAACTTTCTCAAGTAGATGAAGGATGGCAGGCAGAGGGTTGGGTGAAGTGGAGTAGCAGTGAAGGGTGTGTGAGGGGATTGGGGGATGGGGAGTGAGACAAGTGTGGCACTGAGAAAGGAGGGTGCCATAATCAGAAAAATCCTGCCTACAATCCTCATATGTAGGTTTATATAAATATCGTTTTAAAATTAAGTGAGTGTTTCATGTTACTTATTTTATTTTAGTGTTTTCCAGCTCAATTCTCCTCTTTATCAATATGCATTAGAAACAAAGCATGGCAATTTATCACTTTTATTGCCACCGCCTTCTAGACCCCAACTTGGTTCCTTGCCATGGCTCAGTGGCCAACAGCATCCAACAGAGGCCACAGCCGTAAGGCCCGACCAAATTAAAGGCTAGCATCTGCCAGCGACAGGCCCAAACCATGGAATTTTGCCAAATCCTCACACTCTCCCACCTGCCCTCTTCTCTCCTCTGCCTCCTGGGTGAAAAGCCACGACATTTTATCTTTTTGGGCCCCCTATGGAGTCACTATTGCATGATAAAGTCAAGGCTATAGTTACTGATGATCCCCGCAAGGCTGATGTTTGGCACTTCAAATGAACCAAGGATATTTGATTGAAATGCACATGGCACCTGTCCATGCTAAAATGGTGAACTGATATGAAAACTGTGAATCTGGGGCATGCACTTATCATTGTATACTCCCCCTATGAATTGGTTAGTCAATGAATATCCAGCAATATCTGCAAAGCAATATCCAGGCGTTTGTTGCGCTGTCATCCAATGCGATTGAAAGCAGGTCGTGAATTCTTTTTGGATGAAGCCAAAAGCCTAAAGGTGCTTGTCGATGCTACTGCACAGGAGTAGTGCAGGTTACATGAGCACGCTGGGCCTTTTTTTTTTATGGATGAGTGGGAGAGCCTCGCAGAATTGGCTGCGGGCTGGGGATGTTGGAAAGAGTGCTGGAAGGGCGGTGTGATTAATGGTCCCCATTGGCGAGCCGGCTTGATGGCTGCCTTGGCAGCCGGGTCGGAGAGAAGCAATTATGCGGTTCCTCATTTCCCCGGCCACAGCCCCCGGTCGGCCTGGCTCCCGGCCCTCTTCATCTGGCTATTCCAGGCCTCAACGCAGACACGCTGTTAAAATTGCTGGAACGTCTCGCCGGCCGGTCCATGAATTTCAATTGCTTGTAAATCTCTGTTTTTGGCGTCATCACTTGCCGTTGCCTCCATGGCACGACCCCCTTTTCCGACTCTTTCCCTTTCTTTTTTTTTCCATCTCCATACGCTTGCTGACATCTCTCCCTCTTCTCACCGTCCTTGGTGCTTCGCCCATGATTATAAGTAGCGATTAGACGTCCCAATCCACAGTCGACGAAGTTGAATTATTGGAATACCGAAAGCGATGATCCACAAATTGAGCTAATTTGCAACTGTATCTCAGAAAAATGAGCGGGAGGTCGGGAGGCCGGAAAAGGTGGAGGCAGAAGCTGCAGTTGCAGCAAAATATCACATTTCTCGATTGGGCCCGGTCTGGAACCCGAATCGTTGGCGAGTCGACAGGGATGAACATCAGGGGGTCTCGTGCTGGTGCTTGGTAATTGAAGGGCCTCGAGACACGCTATTGGGGTCAGGAGCTGTGCCGGGTCGACTGGGCTCATTGTCCCCTCTATGACGTTTGCATCCTGATTAAGGACATTACTGCTAACGAGCTTTGCTCCCATTTCAGATTGAACCTGGGCATTTGCCTGATTTGTTCTGATTCCTGGGAATTACTTGCAGTCCTTTTTGAACCTGAGCATCGTCTTTAATGAAGCAACATTTGTTGATATCAACCATATATATATATATATATATATATATATATATATATATATATATACACACACCTTTGAAAAACAAGATCCCGATTTGAATGTGATCTACATAATGTTCAATAAGATTGTTGAACTCTCAAGGAAATCACAATGTCGATCTCAGGGTTACTTTATATACAAATGCTCAACCTTTTATCTACATAATGTCTACGCTTCTTTATTCTTTATAATCATTTGTATAAACGCACTTGTCACCTACAACACCAAAGGTGGATGGAGGTCTGTTTGTTTATTTGTGAACAAAATATCTCAAAAAGTTGTGAACGAATTCGGACGAAATTTGGCAGAGATGAAGGGTATGTGACAAGGACGAAATAATTAGATTTTGGTGACGATCCGGATTTGGCTACTATAATTTTAAAAGTAATTCTTCACCATTGGGAGATAGGGCCAAAAACGATACATAGCAGGATATCTCAAAACGTTGTGGATGGATTTGGACAAAACCTGGTGGACCAGTTGGGTGTCTGACAAGGACGATTCGATTCGATTTTGGTGAAGATCTGAATATGGATTCGGATATGAGAATTATTTAATTTTTCAAGTGATTCTTCACCATTGGGAGATTGGGCCAAAAACGATACATAGCAGGATATCTCAAAAAGTTGTCGACAGATTTGGACAAAACTTGGTGGAGAGGTTTGGTGTCTGACAAGGACGATTCGATTCGATTTTGGTGAAGATCTGAATATCGATTCGGATATGAGAATTATTTATTTTTCACAAGTGAATCCTCACCATTGGGAGATAGGGCCAAAAACGATACATAGCAGGATAGCTCAAAAAGTTGTCGACAGATTTGGCCAAAACTTGGTGGACCGGTTTGGTGTCTGACAAGGACGATTCGATTCGATTTTGGTGAAGATCTGAATATCGATTCGGATATGAGAATTATTTATTTTTCACAAGTGAATCCTCACCATTGGGAGATAGGGCCAAAAACGATACATAGCAGGATAGCTCAAAAAGTTGTCGACAGATTTGGACAAAACTTGGTGGACCGGTTTGGTGTCTGACAAGGACGATTCGATTCGATTTTGGTGAAGATCTGAATATCGATTCGGATATAAGAATTATTTATTTTTCACAAGTGAATCCTCACCATTGGGAGATAGGGCCAAAAACGATACATAGCAGGATAGCTCAAAAAGTTGTCGACAGATTTGGACAAAACTTGGTGGACAGGTTGTGTGTCTGACAAGGACGATTCGATTCGATTTTGGTGAAGATCTGAATATCGATTTGGATATGAGAATTATTTATTTTTCACAAGTGAATCCTCACCATTGGGAGATAGGGCCAAAAACGATACATAGCAGGATAGCTCAAAAAGTTATGGACGGATTCGGACGATATTTGGTGGACCGGTTGGGTGTCTGACAAGGACGAAATGATTCGATTTTGGTGAAGATCCGGATCCGGATCTGGATCTAGATCTGAGAATTTTTAAAGTGATTCTTCACCATTGAGAGATAGGGCAAAAAACGATATATTGCACGATATCTCAAAACGTTATGGACGGATTTGGATGAAACTTTGGTGGAGAGGTTGGGTATGTGACAAGGACGAAATGCTTCAATTTTGGTGAAAATCCGAATCCGAATCCAGATCAGATAAGTTTTCATTTTTTTATGTGATTCTTCACCATTGAGTGAAAGTGCCAAAAAACGATAAATACCATGATATTTCAAAAAGTTGTGGACGACTTAGGACAAAACTTTGTGGATGAGTTGATTGGGCGACAAGAACAAGCCCATTCGATTTGGGTTCAGGTCCGAATCCAGATCGTAAACTGTTCAGATTGGCGGATGTATGCTTTCTACCGAATGTCGTTCTAGTATTCCCAATGATTCACTTTGCCAGTGTTTCTGTCTTTTTGCAGGCCTCACTCAAAACCAAAGCACAGAAGATCTGGACTATTCTATACTATCTATCTATAATTCCAGTAATCTCTGTGTGTATGTGTGTGTGTATGTGTGTGTGTGTGTATGTATGTGTGTGTGTCGTTTGTCTGTGACCGCTGTTTCTCGACAACCACGGGTCCGATATACTTGAAACTTGCCAGGTATATTGCTGGGGACCCGAGGATGTGCCTTTTCAAGGTTTCATATTAATCGGAGAAGTAGTTACCGAGCTATGGCGATTTATTTACCAAGCTCCGCAAGCCGTTCGCTTTGGACCAAACCATTTCATGTAAATAGAGGGGGGGGATTGTCACCGTACTCGCAAGCCGTTCGCTTTGGCTTTGCGAATGGACCAAACCATTTCATGTAAATAGAGGGGGGGGGATATAATTTTAGATATATATATAGTACGGGCATGCCCTAGTATTTAAAATTACAAAAACTGTGGCGTATAGTTATATTTATTTAATTTGTCTCAATCTTAAGGTGCAATTTCTGTTTTTTGTTTCTTTACATTTATATAGTTTGTGACATAGAGGTTACAATTGTTATATCGAAAGGTAATTCAGGCACAAATATTAACCATTGGTCCAGCCATTATTCCATAATATGCACATCCCAGTGGCCCAGATGAAGCCTGGTGTTGGCTTAATCGTTAGGGTGGTGGCTTGGGATCCTGAGGTTGAGCTCCTGCCAGCAGTTGAATTAACGCCAGAGGGGTTGACTCAGCCTGTCATCCCTCCGACGTCGGCAAATTGAGTACTAGCTCACTGGTAATTGGGGCACTGCATCGACGGCACAACTGCACTTCCAGAGAAATGATGCAACCAGCAGCCACAGGCTGCATATGAAAACAACAACAAGTAGCCCTGATCCTCATGCACCTATTGCTGATTGCAAAATCCAATAGGAAATCTGTCCAGCATGTCAGAACACATGGTATATGTTTGGGCTGCCATTTTGACCAAATTTATTTTTGACCAAAAAATTGCCATTTTTGGCCATTTTGGAATACAAACTTAAATATAAATGCAGACGGGACAGTTGAATACCAGCGTGCTTCAAGATGCAGCTTTCGCTACCAGCCAAACATCAGAACAGCAATTTTGTATTAAAATGATGCAGTCAGGGATATAAACTCAGAAAAAAATGTAAACGACTGCATTAGAATGGCATACACACCAGCAACAACCAATCGTGCTGCCCCACATCAGCAACTAAGCTTAGAACGGCACTCAGTGGAGAGCATACCTCCGCCTGGTTGGCCCTATCACTCAATGGTGAAGATTCACTTAAAAAATTCTACTAGCTGGATCCGGATCCGGATCTTCACCAAAATCGAATCGATTTTTCCTTGTCACACCCACAACCTGTCCACCAAATTTCGTCCAAATCCATCCATAACTTTTTGAGATATCCTGCTATGTATCGTTTTGGCCCCATCTCCCAATGTTGAAGAATCACTTTAAAAATTAAATAATTATCATATCCGAGAATCCATATTTCGATCTTCACCAAAATCGAATCGAATCGTCCTTGTCATACACCAAACCGGTCCACCAAATTTCGGCCAAATCCTTCCATAACATTTTGAGATATCCTGCTATGTATCATTTTTGGTGCTATCTCCCAATGTGAAGAATCACTTTAAAAATTAAATAATTATCATATCCGAATCCATATTTAGATCTTCACCAAAATCGAATCGATTGGTCCTTGTCATACACCAAACCGGTCCACCAAATTTCGGCCAAATCCTTCCATAACATTTTGAGATATCATGCTATGTATCGTTTTTGGCCCGATCTCCCAATGGTGAAGAATCACTTAAAAAAGTATAGGAGCCGGATCCGAATCCGGATCTTCACCAAAATCTAATCATTTCGTCCTTGTCGCATACACTACCTCTCTGCCAAATTTCGTCCGAATCTGTCCACAACATTTTGAGATATTCTCTTCACAAACAAACGGACAAACAAACATACAGACAAACATACAAACGGACAAACAGGGGTGAAAACATAACCTCCATCCACCTTTGGTGGCAGAGGTAAATATAGCATGATCAGTAGCCGAAGTATGTGGTCTGACTTTTGTTTTTTAAAGGAATCTCTCCAGCTTTCCCAATATTCGATTGTTTTTACGAGACTTGGTAAGAGTGCTGAGGATTCAGGTTTGAATGTTTAGTCTAGTAGGAAGACTAGGTCCCCCTGCACCCCCCGGAGATATACTTCTAATCAGTGTTTCTAGATTGGAAAAAATGTGTAGAAAATGACTAGCTATGGCCCCAAGCTGAAAAAATGTCCCACATACCATTTTTATGCAAATTACTGCTGCAAATTTTATGCAAAATTATGCAAATTTTATGCAAATTTTTGATGAGGAGTAGAGTTGAGGGGTCTTTGAGGGCTTCATCGAGGTGCTCTCGGTTGCAAGACTGGGTCATTCTGAGAAGCACAGCAGGGTCAGAGATCATGATGTTCTCCTCCTCAGTGAATCTCTCCATCAACAGCCTCTCCATTGCCTCACACACTGTTTTGAGGCAAAAGAGGGACTTTGCGTAGGCCTTTCCACTGAGAACACCTTTGAGAGATCCACTTGTTACTAGTTGTGCCTCAAAGAGAATCTCTGCATATCCAGAACCACGCATCTTGTGTCCAGTGAGCATCCCGATGTAATTCATGGATGTGTGGAAGGGTCCAATCGTTACTACATGACTAGCAAATTCATTTGGCCAGCGCCAGATGATGGGAAGGGCTTTCATGCAGACACCCAGATCAAATGTATTCAGGACCCATCTCTGACCCACCTCAGCAGTTGCTGCCTCGGAACGCTTCAGTAGCTCACGAACAACTGCGTTGTCTGTGATCGGTTGGTGGATAGGCGTGCAGTAGTCGACTGTTGATTTGCTGGGTGGGGGAGAACCAGTTGCAGAGGTGAAACCCCCTAGCCCAGGCACAGGCTGCAGGCCATTGCCATGCCATGCAGGCACCAGGCACAGACCGATCACAGACAACGCAGTTGTTCGTGAGCTACTGAAGCGTTCCGAGGCAGCAACTGCTGAGGTGGGTCAGAGATGGGTCCTGAATACATTTGATCTGGGTGTCTGCATGAAAGCCCTTCCCATCATCTGGCGCTGGCCAAATGAATTTGCTAGTCATGTAGTAACGATTGGACCCTTCCACACATCCATGAACTACATCGGGATGCTCACTGGACACAAGATGCGTGGTTCTGGATATGCAGAGATTCTCTTTGAGGCACAACTAGTAACAAGTGGATCTCTCAAAGGTGTTCTCAGTGGAAAGGCCTACGCAAAGTCCCTCTTTTGCCTCAAAACAGTGTGTGAGGCAATGGAGAGGCTGTTGATGGAGAGATTCACTGAGGAGGAGAACATCATGATCTCTGACCCTGCTGTGCTTCTCAGAATGACCCAGTCTTGCAACCGAGAGCACCTCGATGAAGCCCTCAAAGACCCCTCAACTCTACTCCTCATCAAAAATTTGCATAAAATTTGCATAATTTTGCATAAAATTTGCAGCAGTAATTTGCATAAAAATGGTATGTGGGACATTTTTTCAGCTTGGGGCCATAGCTAGTCATTTTCTACACATTTTTTCCAATCTAGAAACACTGATTAGAAGTATATCTCCGGGGGGTGCAGGGGGACCTAGTCTTCCTACTAGACTAGTTCGTCTGGTTGGAAAAGGCTTTGCGAAACTACACAGCGCCGACTGGTGGTGTAACCTGACATGTACATGACTGGGCCTTGCTTCTGCATCACATAGGCCACATGACTATAAATCAGTCAATAAATATCAGCATTGGTGTGATAATCAATCAAAGTCAGTCGAGTAATATAGTGCTTTCAATCTAATTTCAAAATCTCAAAGCACTTTATAATTGAAGAAGAGGTGAGAAGGGTAAGATTGAAGAAAAATCAAGTGTAAAAAGTAGAGATTTTCAAGTTGAGGAGATCTGAAGAATGCTTGACCACCAGGAATATTCATCCGAGTGCGAGGAACTAGCAGCAGATTCCCGTTGTTAGACATTCAGCTTAATTTACCTCACAGTCCGAAGTTATTTTCTTTACGAATCGACAAGTTGTGAATTTGATTTTTTTGAATTTGTTTACAACTTTTGTTTCACGAGGTTTGCAGCACAGTTCCTATTGCCACATCGATTGTCTGCTAATTCTGTTTTTCCTTCACTAACCTCTCCTCCTCACTCTCTAACCTCACCTTTTCTTTCAGTTGGTCCATCACTTAATCATGTTCCTTCACTAACCTCTCCTTCTCACTCTCTAACTTCACCTTTTCTTTCAGTTGGTCCATTGCTCGGTCATGTTCCTTCACTAACCTCTCCTCCTCACTCTCTAACCTCACCTTTTCTTTCAGTTGGTCCATCACTCAATCATGTTCCTTCACTAACCTCTCCTTCTCACTCTCTAACTTCACCTTTTCTTTCAGTTGGTCCATCACTTAATCATGTTCCTTCACTAACCTCTCCTCCTCACTCTCTAACTTCACCTTTTCTTTCAGTTGGTCCATCACTTAATCATGTTCCTTCACTAACCTCTCCTTCTCACTCTCTAACTTCACCTTTTCTTTCAGTTGGTCCATCACTTAATCATGTTCCTTCACTAACCTCTCCTCCTCACTCTCTAACTTCACCTTTTCTTTCAGTTGGTCCATTGCTCGGTCATGTTCCTTCACTAACCTCTCCTCCTCACTCTCTAACTTCACCTTTTATTTCAGTTGGTCCATCGCTCTGTCATGTTGCTTCACTAACCTCTCCTTCTCACTCTCTAACTTCACCTTTTCTTTCAGTTGGTCCATTGCTCTGTCATGTTCCTTCACTAACCTCTCCTCCTTACTCTCTAACCTCACCTTTTCTTTCAGTTGGTCCATTGCTCGGTCATGTTCCTTCACTAACCTCTCCTCCTCACTCTCTAACCTCACCTTTTCTTTCAGTTGGTCCATCACTCAATCATGTTCCTTCACTAACCTCTCCTCCTCACTCTCTAACTTCACCTTTTCTTTCAGTTGGTCCATCGCTCTGTCATGTTCCTTCACTAACCTCTCCTCCTCACTCTCTAACCTCACCTTTTCTTTCAGTTGGTCCATCGCTCTGTCATGTTCCTTCACTAACCTCTCCTCCTCACTCTCTAACCTCACCCTTTCTTTCAGTTGGTCCATCGCTCTGTCATGTTCCTTCTGTGTTTCCTTCACTAACCTCTCCTCCTCACTCTCTAACCTCACCTATTCTTTCAGTTGGTCCATTGCTCGATCATGTTCCTTCACTAACCTCTCCTCCTCACTCTCTAACCTCACCTTTTCTTTCAGTTGGTCCATTGCTTGGTCATGTTCCTTCACCAACCTCTCCTCCTCACTCTCTAACCTCACCTTTTCTTTCAGTTGGTCCATCACTCAATCATGTTCCTTCACTAACCTCTCCTCTTCACTCTCTAACCTCACCTTTTCTTAAAGTTGGTCCATCACTCAATCATGTTCCTTCACTAACCTCTCCTCCTCACTCTCTAACTTCACCTTTTCTTTCAGTTGGTCCATTGCTCGGTCATGTTCCTTCTGTGTTTCCTTCACTAACCTCTCCTCCTCACTCTCTAACTTCACCTTTTCTTTCAGTTGGTCCATCGCTCTGTCATGTTGCTTCACTAACCTCTCCTCCTCACTCTCTAACCTCACCTTTTCTTTCAGTTGGTCCATCGCTCTGTCATGTTCCTTCTGTGTTTCCTTCATTAAACTTTTCTCCTCACTCTCTAACCTCACCTATTCTTTCAGTTGGTCCATTGCTCGATCATGTTCCTTCATTAACCTCTCCTCCTCACTCTCTAACTTCACCTTTTCTTTCAGTTGGTCCATTGCTCGGTCATGTTCCTTCACTAACCTCTCATCCTCACTCTCTAACTTCACCTTTTCTTTCAGTTGGTCCATTGCTCGGTCATGTTCCTTCACTAACCTCTCCTCCTCACTCTCTAACTTCACCTTTTCTTTCAGTTGGTCCATTGCTCGGTCATGTTCCTTCACTAACCTCTCATCCTCACTCTCTAACTTCACCTTTTCTTTCAGTTGGTCCATTGCTCGGTCATGTTCCTTCACTAACCTCTCCTCCTCACTCTCTAACTTCACCTTTTCTTTCAGTTGGTCCATCACTCAGTCATGTTCCTTCACTAACCTCTCCGCCTCACTCTCGAACCTCACCTTTTCTTTCAGTTGGTCCATCACTCAGTCATGTTCCTTCACTAACCTCTCCTCCTCACTCTCTAACCTCACCTTTTCTTTCAGTTGGTCCATCACTCAGTCATGTTCCTTCACTAACCTCTCCTCCTCACTCTCTAACCTCACCTTTTCTTTCAGTTGGTCCATCGCTCTGTCATGTTCCTTCTGTGTTTCCTTCACTAACCTCTCCTCCCCACTCTCTACCCTCACCTATTCTTTCAGGTGGTCCATCACTCAGTCATGTTCCTTCACTAACCTCTCCTCCTCACTCTCTAACTTCACCTTTTCTTTCAGTTGGTCCATCGCTCTGTCATGTTCCTTCACTAACCTCTCCTCCTCACTATCTAACCTCACCTTTTCTTTCAATTGGTCCATCGCTCTGTCATGTTCCTTCTGTGTTTCCTTCATTAAACTTTTCTCCTCACTCTCTAACCTCACCTTTCTTTCAGTTGGTCTATCCCTCAGTCATGTTCCTTCTTTAACCACGCCTTTTCACTCTCCAATCTTACCTTTATGTCAACTGATCAATCTTCTTGTAATGTTCCCTCCGTGTTTCATTCTCTATCCTTGCTCTTCCTTCATTCTCCAATCTTACATTTTCTTTCAGCTGATCCATCTCTTGGTCTAACTTCACTCTTCCTTCAATCTCCAATCTCATCTTTTCTTTCGTTTTCATCCATCACTCGGTCCTGCTTCCTCCATGTTTCCTGAAGACTCGAAACCAATTCCAGCCTCTCATTCTTTTCTTTATCAGCCATTCTAAGGATAGCATTATTAATTATCTGCTGTTGGTGTCGTCGGGGCAGCTATCCTATGGCCGTTGGTGCTCCTATGGTTGCAAGCGAGTGCTCGGAAGCATTGACGGAAAGAGAGTGGCAATCATATGTGTCGGAAAATTGCATGCTTGGCCAGGGTCGCCCAGATAGCTCAGATGGCAGAGCACTGGTACGGTTTTCCAGAGGACCTGGGTTCGATTCCTGGGCTCTGTGCATGTAATTTTCCCACATATATCAATTTAATTATTTAATCCTGTTCATTAATCTTTTGTATATACTAGCGTGACACGGCGCGTTCCGTGCGCCTCACCACACGTCGTTTCAGAGGGGTAGGCATCTTTGACCATTTCGGTGTCTTTTGGGTTTCATGGTGTTTTGGGTCTTCAGGGTCATTTGGGTCTTCAGGGTCTTTTGGATCCTCTGGGCCTTTAAGGGTATTTTGGTTCTTTGCTGTGTTTTTGTCTTCAGGGTATTTTGGGTCTTTGGTGTCTTCAGAGGCTTTTGGGTCTTACAGGTCTTCGGTGTCTTTTGGGTCTTCATGGTCTTCAGGGGCTTTTGGGTCTTAAGGTTTTTTGGTTCTTCTTGGTCTTTAAGGGTCTTTTGGGTCTTCGGGGTCTTTTGGGTCTTTTGGGTCTTCGGGGTCTTTTGGGTCTTCGGGGTGTTTTGGGTCGTCGGGGTGTTTTGGGTCTTCGGGGTGTTTTAGGTCTTTGGGGTGTTTTGGGTCTTTGGGGTGTTTTAGGTCTTTGGGTATTCAGGTTCTTTGGGTATTCAGAGTCTTTGGGTATTCAGGGTCTTTGTGTATTCAGGGTCTTTTTGAGCCTCAGGGCCTTGAAGGGTATTTTGGGGTCTTTGGGGTCTTTAGGGTCTTCAGGGGTATTGGTGGTCTGAAGGGTCTTGGGGGAATTAAAGGGTCATCAAAGGTCTGAGGGGTCTCACCAGTCTTAACGCAATTAAGAGTGTTAATGAAGTGGGTGGTAATTTTATTTGAAGAAGAAGAAGACGTTTTCGTCGCGTACAACATACATACGTAGCGACAAACATAACCATATACGTTTGCTCTATTATAATAAAGAAGATATATATATATATATATACAGTCATGTGAAAAAGTATGTAAAGTTTTGACTTTTTCAACATATTTCAACATACAGCTATGTGATCTTCATTTCAACAATATTGATAGATAAAGGTGATATAATATAACAAACATCATGAAACATTTACATTTTGTAGTCCATTGTATAATTTAAATAACCATAAATGCAAATTTCGCATGTGGAAAAAGTAAGTACACCCTTGGCTCTAATAGATGATATTGCCCCCTTTGGCAGAAACAACCTCAAGTAGGCGTTTCTTATAACTGTCTACCAGTCTCTGACATCGACTGTGAGAAAATTTTGCCCACTCCTCCATGCAGAATTCTTTCAGCTGTGCGATGTTTGAGGGGTTTCTTGCATGCATGGCTCGTTTCAAATCCCCCCACAACATCTCGATGGGATTTAGATCCGGGCTTTGACTTGACCATTCCAGACACTCCATTTCTTTATTTTCAGCCATTCCTTGGTGGATTTACTGGTATGTTTAGTGTCATTGTCATGTTGCAAGGTCCACCTTCGGTTGAGCTTCAACTTGCCGACAGATGGCCTCACATTATCCTCAAGCACCCTCTGGTACAATGAAGAATTCATAGTGGATTCTATGATGGTGAGCTGCCCAGGCCCTGATGCAGCAAAGCTGCCCAAACCATAATATTTCCACAACCATGCTTTACAGTTGGTATCAGGTTCTTGTGGTCAAATGCTGTCTTTGGTTTTCGCCAAACATGTCTTCTGGTACTGTGGCCAAATAGCTCTACCTTTGACTCATCTGTCCAGAGCACTTTGTTCCAGAAGTGCTGGTCTTTGCCTCGGTGTTCATTGGCAAACTTTAGTCTTACCCCGATGTTCTTTCTGGGCAGCAAAGGTTTCCTCCTGGCACACCTCCCATGTAGATCAAATTTGTGCAGCCTCTTTCTAATGGTAGACTCGTGCACTTTGACATCAACAGTGGAAAGACCTACCTGTAGGTCCCGTGATGACATTCTGGGGTTCTTAGAGACTTCTTCCAGCATCTTGCGGTCTGCTCTCGGGCTGAACTTGCTGGGGCGGCCTGGCCTGAACAAGTTGGCAGTTGTTTGGAATCTTCTCCACTTGTAGATGATCTTCCGGACAGTCGAATGATTGATTTCAAATTGGTTGGAGATCTTTTTAAATCCCTTCCCAGACTTGTAGGCATCTATAACCTTCTTTCTGAAGGCCTCAGAGAGCTCTTTTGATCTGGGCATGGTGACGCCGCACACTTCAACAACAAAGAGCAAACCAAACTAAATGTCTGAGGTTTAAATAAGACAGGTTCCTCCGAGGTCGTCTCCAACGATGTTCTAATCATTTGCACCTGAGCTGGTGCACCTGATTCTAATTTTAGGTATTTGAAGTAGTGATAAATGTAGGGTGTACTTACTTTTTCCACATTCGAAATTTGCATTTATGTTTATTTAAATTATACAATGGACTACAAAATGTAAATATTTCATGATATTTGTTATATTATATCACCTTTATCTGTCAATATTGTTAGAATGAAGATCAAATAGCT
This sequence comes from Myxine glutinosa, assembly GCF_964187855.1. Taxonomy (NCBI): domain Eukaryota; kingdom Metazoa; phylum Chordata; class Myxini; order Myxiniformes; family Myxinidae; genus Myxine; species Myxine glutinosa. The sequence continues at coordinate 232,343,403 of NC_136261.1, read as the reverse complement.
GTATGTTGAAATATGTTGAAAAAGTCAAAACTTTACATGCGGTGTACTTACTTTTTCACGTGACTGTGTGGTGGACACGAAAGCTCACTGGCGTGATGACATCATTCCGCGCACCAAGTGGGCGGTGGCCACACCCGAGGGGTAGGCGTGGCCACGGGATATACACCGGGCACGCAGCCCGGAGCGCTCCAGTGCTACAGTGGAGCTCTTGTAATAAAGACTCTTTGAACTTACCGCGTTGTCCGCTTCCTCCTTGCTATACAAGTAGCGCACGTAGCACCGCGCTTCATTGGTGACCCTCCGACGTTCTGGTCAGCCGTCGCTGACCACCCAAACCCGCCACAGCAATGGCAACCAACGAGGTCCAAATCAAACTCCCCGAGTTCTGGGAGGCTCAAGCCGAAGTTTGGTTCCTGCAGGCAGAAGCCCAGTTCCGACTTCGAGGCATCACGGTGAACGAGACCATGTACTGCCACATGGTCGCCTCCCTCAGGTCCGGCACGGCCGCTCGTGTCGTGTCGGTCCTGAGGAACCCACCGGCCGATGGCAGGTACGAGGCGATCAAGCGTCTCCTCCTCGCCACGTTCGGCCTCACGGTGGACGCACGGGCCGACCGCCTCCTGGACCTCCCCGAGCTCGGTGACACGCGACCGTCGGTCCGCATGGACCATATGCTGTCGTTGATGGGCGACGAAACCCCGAACGCTCTATTCTGGGCGTTATTTAGACACCAGCTGCCGGCACGAGTGCGCCTTGCCTTGGCCGGTTCTGCGACGACGGAACCCCGAGCTCTCGCTGCCGAGGCCGACAAGTTCTTCGTGGCTTTGGACACGCAGGCAAGTTTTGGCGCGGCCGTCGCGAATCCCGAGGCTGATGCACACCTCGTGGCTGATGCTGATGCACACCTCGCGGCCGCCGCCACGCCCCGCCCACCACCGCCGCCGCGGAGAAAACCGCGGCCTCCGCCGCCTCCGCCGCCAACCTGGTGTTTTTTCCACGCCCAGTTCGGCCACGAGGCTCGGCAATGTCGCCCGCCGTGCTCATTCGGCAGGTCGGGAAATGCCCGGGCCGGCCCTCGGTCGTGGCACTGAGCGCCGGCCGTTCAAACAGCCTCCTGTTCATCACGGACACCTTATCCGGGCGCCGTTACCTGTGCGACACGGGAGCGCAGGTGAGTGTCGTTCCTGCCGGTACGTCCGACAAGCAGACCGCGGGCCGGGGCCCCGCGCTGCTTGCTGCCAATGGTACGTCCATTCGCACATACAGAAAACGCTGCCTTTCTCTGCGGTTCGGAGGGCAGGTTTTCCGGTGGTCGTTCGTCACTGCCGACGTGCCTATGGCACTGCTTGGCGCGGACTTCCTCTGTGCCAATGGCCTGTTGGTGGACGTAAAGCACAGAAGGCTTGTCCAGGCTGAGACGTTCAGCCTGCTCGCTTGCGCGCTGCCCGCCTCGTTGAGCAGCTCCCGGAGCGGCTCATCGAGCGGCTCTTCGAGCGGCTTGCTGAGCGGTTCGGTTCCGGCCAGGTTCATCTGTACGCTTCCGGCAGCGAACGAATTCACCCGCCTCCTCGCCAGCTTCCCGGCCCTCACGTGGCCCACCTTCTCGGCAGGGGCCGTCAAGCACAGGGTGGAACACCACATCCCCACCGCCGGGCCACCGGTCTATGCCCGGGCACGCCGCCTCGAGCCGACGAAGCTCGCAGTAGCTAAAGCGGAGTTCGCTACGCTGGAGCGGCTCGGCATCATGCGGCGCTCCGGGAGTGCTTGGGCGTCGCCGCTCCACATTGTGCCAAAGCCCGGCGGGGGATGGCGACCGTGCGGGGACTACCGGCGCCTCAACGACGCCACCACCCCCGACCGCAACCCCGTCCCCCACATTCAGGATTTCTCCGCCCGGTTGGCGGGCATGTCCTTCTTTTCAAAGGTGGACCTCATACGCGGCTACCATCAGGTCCCCGTCAGGCCGGAGGACATCCCGAAGATGGCGGTCATCACGCCATTCGGACTTTTCGAATTTCTTCGGATGCCCTTCGGATTGAAAAATGCGGCTGGCGTTCCAGCGACTAATGGACAGCGTCTTGCGTGACTTGGATTTCGTCTACGTCTACCTGGACGACATCCTCGTCGCCAGCGCGTCCCGCGAAGAGCACCTACACCATCTCCGCACACTCTTCGAATGTCTGGGCCAGCATGGCCTCATCGTGAACCCCGCCAAGTGCCGGTTCGGCGGCGCCAACATTGACTTTTTGGGGCACCGCGTCACCAGGCACGGGGCCGTCCCCCTACCGGCCAAGGTGGAGGCGGTGAAGGGGTTTCCGCGCCCCCGCACGATCAAGGGGCTCCAGGAGTTCCTGGGCATGGTAAACTTTTACCATCGGTTCCTGCCCCGCATCGCCCAGCTCCTGCGCCCCTTGCACGAGGCCCTCCGAGGGAAGCCGGGCAAAGGTGATGTTACCTGGACCGAGCAGATGGACGCGGCGTTCGCGGGCGCGAAGCTCGCCTTGGCTAACGCCACCATGCTCGCGCACCCGGCGCCCGATGCACCGATCGCCCTCACCACCGACGCCTCGGACTACGCAGTGGGCACGGTGCACGAGCAATGGGTGCGTGGTGCCTGGCAACCGCTGGCGTTCTTCAGCCGGCAGCTTCGCCCGCCCGAACGCCGTTATAGTACCTTCGACCGCGAGTTGCTCGGGCTTCACCTGGCGGTCAGGCACTTCCGCCATCTGCTCGAGGGCCTTGCGTTCATGGCCTTCGTCGACCACAAGCCACTGGTCTTCGCGATGGGCAAGGTCGCCGAGCCGTGGTCGGCCCGGCAGCAGCGTCACCTCTCGGCCATGTCCGAATATACAACGGACATCCGGCACGTCGCGGGGAAGGACAACCCGGTGACGGATTGCCTTTCCCGGTCCGTCGCCCACGCAGTCCACCTTGGCATCGACTATGCCCGGATGGCGGCGGACCAGGCCGCCGACCCCGGCGTCCAGGCCTTGCGGACCGCCGTCATGGGCCTCCGCGTCACCGAGGTGCCGTTCGACGGTGTGGGCACGGCCCTCTTGTGCGACGTCTCCCTCGGGCGGCCTCGCCCCATCGTGCCCGCAGGCTGGCAGCGCCAGGTTTTTGATGCCATCCACGGCCTGTCCCACCCGGGCACGAAGGCCTCCCAGAGAATGGTCGCCAACAAGTTTGTCTGGCATGGCCTCCGGAAGGCCGTCCGCGGCTGGACCAGGACGTGCCTCGCGTGCCAGCGTGGGAAGGTGCACCGGCACACCCAGGCCCCTATTGGCCCCATTTACGGTGCCGGAACGTAGGTTCGACCACATGCACGTGGACCTGGTGGGACCTCTGCCCCCCTCGCGGGGTTTCACCCATGTCCTGACAATGGAGGACCGCACCACCCGGTGGCCGGAGGCCGTGCCTTTGGCGGCGACGACGGCGGCGGACATCGCGCAGGCGTTCATCGCCACCTGGGTCGCCCGGTTCGGCGCCCCCTCGGACATCTCGTCCGACCGCGGCCCCCAGTTCACCTCGGAGCTCTGGGGGGCGGTCGCGCGGGGGCTCGGGGTCCAGCTGCACCGAACCATGGCCTACCACCCCCAGGCCAATGGCCTGTGCGAGCGTTTCCACCGCTCGTTGAAGGCCGCGCTCCGGGCCACCCTCCGCGACGGCGGCTGGGTCGACAGGCTCCCCTGGGTCCTGCTGGGCGTCCGGACGGCGCCCAAGGACGACCTGCGCGCATCCGCGGTGGAGTTGGTCTTCGGACAACCGCTGCGGGTGCCGGGCAAGTTCCTCCCCGACCCCACGGCACCATGGTCCGTGGCGCAGGAGCGCTCCACGCTGCAGGAGACCGCCCGGAGGTTCGCCCCGGTGCCGACAGCGCACCACGGGCACCCGCCTACGCACGTCGCCCCAGAGCTTCGCACCGCGGAGTACGTCTTCGTCCGACACGACGCCCACCGGACACCACTGCGGCCCCCGTACGACGGGCCTTTCCGCGTGCTGGAGACCGGGGTGAAACATTTCACCTTGGACATCGGCAGTACTCCTGACCGTGTCTCAGTGGATCGCCTCAAGCCGGCCCACCTCGACGTGGACCACCCACCGCCGGTGGCTCGGCCCCCACGTCGGGGCCGCCCCCCTGCGGGCGGACCCCCGGCACCACTCAGGCCCGCCGGCACGCCGCCCCCCGGTCCTGCACCCATCCCGGGTGCAGCCGGAGGCATCCCAGCTGGCATCCCTGCACCCCGGACACCACCAGTCGCCAGAGGGCGCTTCGGCCGGGTCATCCATTTGCCCCGCAAACTGGCCCTCCAGGTGCGCGGGAATTCTGGGGGGGGGGGGGGGGGGGCGTGTGGTGGACATGAAAGTTCACTGGCGTGATGACATCATTCCGCGCACCAAGTGGGCGGCGGCCACGCCCGAGGGGTAGGCGTGGCCGCGGGATATACACCGGGCGCACAGCCCGGAGCGCTCCAGTGCTACAGTGGAGCTCTTGTAATAAAGACTCTTTGAACTTACCACGTTGTCCGCTTCCTCCTTGCTATACAAGTAGCGCGCGTAGCACTGCGCTTCAACTGTATATATTGTTGCGGATATGAGGATTGTAGTTTTTTTGATTGTGTTGTATTGTATAGTAAATGGTTGTGAATTATTGTTTTAGTCTGAGCCCTCCTTGCTCCAGTGTGTATAAAGGTCAAAGGGCATTCCGGTAGTTAATTCCATAAAGCATACATTGAAGGACACTATAATACCCTTGTTCAGTAGTTTATTTCCTTATTCTGTGTATTAGGTTAAGGCTTTGTCTTCCATTAAAATGACACTCCATTGCACCAAGTGAAATAAGATAGATTCCCTTCATTCTTCAATCCCATTCCCAAAACCTCCATTTCCCCTTTCGTCATGGCCAAGCCTTGATTGCCAATATTACATCCCCTCCAAAACCACCATTGAACATGTGCTCGGGTCGGGGAAGAAAGGCGTGCCCGCCCGTCGTCATCAAGGGCGGAGCCAGAGGGTCGCGCGACCAACCAGGGCCGAGGTGAGCACACCGATGGGCGTGTCCTGAAGGCCGGCGGCTTGATCGCCGGAGGCGTTATAAAAGCGCGCGCGCAAGGTCCTGCAAGAGAGAGAGAAGGTTCAAGGTCAATTACAAGCAGTTGCGCCAGAGACGGCAGACGCGTCCTGAGGTGAGCCAGAGAAGCAGCTTTGGCTCCACAAGCAGCGTTGACTCCACCAGGCAGCTTCAACCCGTACCCCGTGGGAACCAGATAGCGGTGGCATCGGTGGCCGTCGAGGTCCAGCCGACGTCCCGTGCGGGATCAAGCCCGAACCATCTGCCCCAGCTGAACCTTCCCAATCCTCCTTCCAGCATTCATTCCTGCCATTCCATCCTTCTTGTGTACGTGAGTTTGTTCTGTTTGTTCTGTCCTGGGTTAATTAAGACTGCATAGGTAAGCTAGCGATTTTCACTGTGTCCTTCTGGTCTGTCCCCCTGTCTATTTTATTTTATTATCTTTCCTTCTCCTTGGTTTCTTTGAGCCTGTAAATAGTAAATAAATTATATTCGTATTTCCAACCTTTTTGTCTTCTTCTTCTTCACATCCGTGTCGCCTTAGTCTTTTCCCTATTGAATATCTGTGGTGCGATCCGGCCATCGTTCGGGAATCGGGTTAGTCGGGGTAACTGTACGACCGCGGGGCCATCCGCTCGGCAAACATAACATCTTATCCGCGGGCCGTAACAATTGGTGTCTGGGAGTGAGATACGAGGCCCGAACCAAATTTTTAAAACATCTATAATAAAAAAAATTTGGTCAAAATTTGGAGCGGCCGAAATTTGGTTTGTTTTAAAGAAAAACCCGAATTTTGAAATCGCGCCATGGCTGGTCAAGGCGACGGGATGTCGGTGGGAGAGATAGGCGGGGTAGAATCGACCCAGGACCTGGGGGAAATGTATGTGGAGGAGGGCAATGAGGAGGTGGTTGAGGAGGGTTTCAGGCGCGCAAAATGGCGCTCTCGCGCACGAGGTTACGGGCGCGCAAAATGGCGCCTCGCACATGGCCACGGCGACCGCGCCCGCGACCGTAGCAGCGCTGCCGGTGGATTCGAACCTTTTTTTCCTGCAAATGGGGGCCCTTATGGACAGAATGGGGGAGCGACTAGGAAATCAAATTAAGGGGTTAGACAAGAAATTTGAGGGGTTAGACAATAATTTTAAGGGGTTAGACAATAAATTTGAGGGGTTAGACAATAATTTTAAGGGGTTAGAAAAGAAATTTGAGGGGTTAGACAAGAAATTTGAGGGGTTAGACAATGGGGTAGAAGGGGTGAAACATGGGTTAACGGGGGTGGAAAATAGAATGGCTGCCCAGGAGAATCAGATAGAGGGGGTGAAAAATGGGTTAGGGGGTTAGAAAACAAGATGGAAAACAAATTGCGGGAAATAGGGGAGCAATCCGCCCGAGAAATTAAACAAATGGGAGAGCAGATAGAGGAGGTAAAAATCGGGGTAGAAACCAAACTGGATGCTCAGAGGGATGAATTGGGACAGATGAGGGTGGTATCTACAAAAGAGAGGGAGGAGATGAAGGAGGAGATACGACGAGGTGTAAGTGAGGAGGTCTCGGGGGTACGCGAGGAGGTAAAGCGAGGTGAAAAGCGTATGGAGAAAGAGGTGAGGAATAATACGGCTAGGTTACAGGGGGGCATAGAGGGTCTGACGAGGGGAGTAGAACAGCTGACAGTGGGACAAAAGGAACTCGTAGACCAAGTGGAAAAGAACACTGCAATAATCGGGGGGTTAAAAGCGACACAAAAAGACATAAAAAATGAATTAATAGCGACACAGAAGGAATGTCAGATGGTACATGAGGGGTTGACGAAGAAGTTGGAAGAGGTGACAGAAGTAATGGAGACAAAGGACCGAGAGGTGAGGACGCACATAGAAACGGTTAAAGTGGCGTTAGAGGAAGAGATAGAGGGGGCGCACCGGGAGATGAAGGAGGTAAAGGAAAAATTAGACGAGGTGGAAGAAGGGGTGAGTGAAATTAAGAAGAGACGGAGGGAAACTAAAAAGGAGATAAGGGAGGAAGTGATGGAGTATGTGCAAGGTCTGTGTTCAAATCATGATGATGTGCTCACTACCCAAAGAAAGAGTTTGCAGGTGGCAGAAGAGGTGCGACGACGAGGTACCGAGGTGAGTGGCGATATACGAGGAAATGTATATGATGTGAGGGGAGCTTCAGTCGGCTTGGGGGTTGAGTTAGACCCGGGTGTTCGTGAGGGACCAATAGTGAGGTGTATGACTGGTCCGGAGTGTGTGGAAAGAGGAGGTGTGCAAGGAGGTCTGGCTATGGGGAGTGAGGGGGGTGCTGGTGAGCAAGGATGTGCGGGTATGGAGTGGGTAGCGGGTTGCGGAAGGGCGACCCAGGCATCGACACCAAGAGGGGTAGTGTTTGGAGGGACGGGGGACGCGCGGGAGCCCCCCGGGAATAGCGCACTGTGGGAGCCCGAACGGTTTGGTCCCGCGTTGATCCCGCCAGGAGTGACGCGCGGGGTCCGGCCTTCGGGCGCCCACAAGGTACCACTCGCGCCGTATGACGGCAAAAGTGATCTGAGGGCGTACCTGGCGCAGTTTGAGTACGTGTGCCGAGGCAATGGTTGGAGTCCGGACGAAGGTGGAGTACACCTGGTAGGGGCGCTGCGCAGTGCGGCGGCGGAGGTGCTGACAGCTTTACCACTGGGTGCTCTCACTCTGTCAGCTCTCCGTGTGGCTTTAATTCACCGTTTCGGTATCGATCAGCAAAGCGAGCTTGTTAAAGCTCAACTTGCGCAGCGTAAACGCAAGCCCCAGGAGACCATCGGGGAACGTGCTCACGATATTCGCCGCGCGGTAGGGATTGCACACGCGGACATGGCAGCGAGTTCCCAGGAAAGCCTGGCGCTGGATCACTTTATTCAGGCCCTTCCGGATCTGGAGCTCCGACAACAGCTCGCCATGTGGCGCCCGCAGACCATGAGTCAGGCAGCCGACGCTGCAGCCCGTTGGGAAGCAGCGAGGCCCCTGGCCCGGGGAGGCGAGCGCCACGCAGTGGCGGTGCATCAGGTAGGGCCCGTGATGGGGGTCGCCCCCCCCCCCCAGGGGGCCGGCCCCCGATGGGGGCCCTGACCTGGAGAGCATGGTTCGGAGGCTGGTGGATCGGCGTCTAGCGGGACCTGGACCATGGCAGGCGGCTCCAGTGATGGCACCCGGTAGTCCCCGACAGAGTACCCCAATTCAAACATACAGGGGGGGAAATTTGGAATACCGGAGGCAAGCACATTACCAGGTGAGGTGCTATAATTGTGCTCGGATGGGTCACCGTGCGTGGGAGTGTCGAGCTCCGCGTCGGGACGTTCCCCGTCAGCCGATGCCCTCAACTCCGCCCAGTATCGATCGGCCTAGCCAACCACAGACACCCCCCCGCCAGGGCCCGGGAAACTAGAACGTGCCGGGCATGCAGGGCGGTGTTCGGCAGTAGGGGATGGAGAGAAGCCCTCGTTGACGCGACAGGTCATTCATTGTGGCCAAATTGGAACAGGTAGTTTGACAATTCGGTGCAAAATTGCCGGCGTGGGGGTAGACGCCGTGGTGGACACGGGAGCCAGCGCCACGATCATCAGCCCCGTGATCCTTAATTCGAGTGCAGACGGCTGGGGTAAAATCCAGCGTCTGGAAAATCATAGTTTGCAGTTGGCTACCGGGGCAACGGCCCCGATCATAGGGCGTGGTTTTGTAACCCTTAAGTTGGGGTCGGTAAAAAGAGAGAGGTTTGGGTGGCGGAGGTGTGCGACCCGTGCTTAATAGGGTTGGATTTGTTGACTGCCAGCGGTTGTAAAATCGACTTGAGCCGGGGGATCCTGCAATGGGGAGTGGAAGTGCTACCATTGGAGGGGGTGAGCACGGCCGAGAGGGTGGAGCTGGAGGCTCCTGAGGCCGTGACCATCCCTCTGGGGGCCGAGGCCATAGTGCCGGCCTGATGGTCAGCTCGCCCGACATGGCAGGAATCCTGCGGCCTGGTCGAACCGGTGGCAGCGCGATCCATACCTGGTTTAATCGTGGGCCGCACCCTCATAAACACGGACAGGCCGGTGGTGGCCGTCCGAGTAATTAACATTAGTACAGAACCACGCACTATAGTAATAGTAAGGGGCACGAAGGTAGCTGGCTGCACCCCAGACCCCAGTTAGAGAAGTCGCGTCAGTGAGGGGCGAGAACGTCCAGCCGAGCCGGCCCCAGGGGGAGCCTTCAATAAATACTAGGAATTGGCCCGATCCCATTTGCGAGATGGTAAATCGTAGTAGTGAAGGAGCTGCGCTCCAACGCGAGTCGGAAGAAGTGACGCGACCAAAGACGGAATTCGTCCGAGTTGCTTTATTGAAACGAAACAGCTCAGGTATTCTGACAAAAGCCCGTTTATCGGGCAGCAATATATATACACATTTATGTCGGGAAGTTTGCCCGGCAAAAGCTATACCGGGCATGCCCGGGTGTCAAGGGCGAGCCTTGGAAAGGCGAGTCTGGACCTGCCCGGGCGTGTTTGGCTGCGGCCTGGCAAGTCGAGGCTGGGCGTGCCCGGGCGCTCTGGGCGAGCCCTGGAAAGGCGATAGCGGGCATGCCCGGACGCTCTGGGCGAGCCCTGGAAAGGCGATAGCGGGCATGCCCGGACGCTCTGGGCGAGCCCTGGAAAGGCGATAGCGGGCATGCCCGGACGCTCTGGGCGAGCCCTGGAAAGGCGATAGCGGGCATGCCCGGACGCTCTGGGCGAGCCCTGGAAAGGCGAGAGCGGGCATGCCCGGGAAAGACGAGACCGGGCGGCCCGGGAGGTTCGGGCGTGCCCGGGAACAGTGAGTCCGGGCATGCCCGGGAGAGGCGCGTCTGGCCGTGTTCTGGCCGGTGCAAGGCGATTGTGTGCATCCAGCGGTAACCGCGACACACGCCCCTCCAGAATCGACCTGCACCGGCAGGGTCAATTTAAGGGGGGTCCGGATGACCCGGCCGAAGCGACCCCTGGAGTGTCGTGGGGAGGGGTCCGACGTGGTGGTGGGTGGTCGAGCGGGGGGAACTGTGGACGGGGGGCGGCCTCGCCGTGGAGGAAGGGCCAACCGTGGTGGTCGGTCGACGTCCATGTGCGCCGGTTTGAGGCGGTCCACAGAGATCCGGTCCGACTGGCCGCCAACGTCGACGACGAAGGACTTGTCGCCCCGTCGCAGGACCCGGAAGGGCCCGTCGTACGGCGGCCGGAGTGGCCCCCGGTGCGCGTCATGACGCACAAAGACGGACTCCGCTGTGCGAAGCGCCGGGGGGACGTAGGACTGGGGGCCACCGTGGCGGGACGTTGGCACGGGGGCAAATCGGCGGGCGGCCTCCTGGAGGTCCGAGCACTGGTGTGCGGCGGACCAGGGACTGGTCGCGTCGGGCACGAACTCGCCCGGGACGCGGAGCGGCTGGCCGTAGACGAGCTCGGCGGCGGACGCCCGGAGGTCCTCCTTGGGGGCCGTGCGGAGGCCCAAAAGGACCCACGGCAGCCGGTCGGTCCAACCGTCGTCCTGAAGGCCGGCCATGAGTGCGGCCTTCATGGAGCGGTGAAACCGCTCGCACAACCCGTTGGCTTGGGGGTGGTAGGCCGTGGTGCGGTGCAGCATGACCCCCAACGAGCGGGCGACCGCGCCCCAAAGTTCAGACGTGAACTGTGGGCCGCGGTCGGACGAGATGTCCGCCGGTGCACCGAAGCGCGCGACCCAGGTGGCGATGAACGCCTGCGCCACGTCGGCGGTGGTGGTGGAGGTGAGGGGCACGGCCACCTGGTGGTCCTGTCCACCATGGTGAGCAGGTGGGTGAACCCCCGCGATGGGGGCAGGGGACCCACCAGGTCCACGTGGACGTGGTCGAAACGCCGTGCAGGCACGGTGAAAGGTGCCAGCGGGGCCTGGGTGTGGCGGTGGACCTTGGCCTGCTGGCAGGCCGTGCAGGCGTTGGCCCAGTCGCGGACGTTCCGTCGAAGGCCGTGCCAGACAAAACGCGCTGACACCAGCTTCTGAGAAGCTTTCCGGCCCGGGTGAGAAAGGCCGTGGATGTAGGCGAAGATGCGGCGCTGCCAGGAAACGGGCACGATGGGGCGAGGCTGGCCCTGGGAGACGTCGCAGAGCAGGACGGTGCCCGCGAAGGGGATGTCGGCCAGGCGGAGGCCCGTGTCCGCCGCCCGGAGGGCCTGCACCGAGGTGTCGGTGGTCTGGTCGGCCGCCATGAGCGCGAAGTCCACGCCGAGGTGGACCGCGTTCGCGCTGGCCCGAGAAAGACAGTCGGCCACAGCGTTGTCTTTGCCGGCGACGTGCCGGATGTCCGTGGTGAATTCCGACACGGCGGAGAGGTGGCGCTGCTGGCGGGCCGACCACAGCTCCGTGGCTTTGGCCATTGCATAGACCAACGGCTTGTGGTCGACGAAAGCCGTGAACGGGCGGCCCTCCAGGAGGTGTCGGAAATGGCGAACGGCCAGGAATAGACCAAGCAGCTGGCGGTCGAACGTGCTGTATTTTAACTCGTTCGGCCGGAGCTGCCGGCTGAAAAAAGTGAGTGGCTGCCAAACCCCGTCCACCCATTGTTCATGGACGGCGCCCACCGCGTAGTTGGAGGCGTCCGTAGTGAGGGCGATGGGCGTGTTGAGCACCGGGTGAGCCAGCAGCGTTGCGTCGGCGAGGGCCCGTTTTGCGCTCGCGAAGGCCGCGTCCATGGCCGCGGACCAAACGATGTCATGCTTGGCCGGCTTGCCCCGGAGGGCCTCGTAAAGGGGCCGCATGAGCTGAGCAGCGCGGGGCACGAATCGGTGATAAAAATTCACCATGCCGAGGAACTCTTGTAGGGCCTTGATGGAACGGGGATGCGGGAACGTGGTGATGGCCTCGACCTTGGTCGGCAGCGGCACGGTCCCGGTCTTGGTGATGCGGTGGCCCAAAAGGTCAACGGTCGTCGTGCCGAAGTGGCATTTGGCCGGGTTGACAATTAAGCCGTGCTCGCTGAGGCGACTGAACAGTGTTCGGAGGTGGATGAGATGCTCGGCGCGGGACGTGCTGGCGACTAGGATGTCGTCCAGATAGATGAAAATAAATGGCAGGTCGCGCAGCACGCCGTCCATTAAGCGCTGGAACGCCTGGGCCGCGTTCTTGAGGCCAAACGGCATCCTCAAAAATTCGAACAGGCCGAACGGCGTGATGACGGCCGTCTTTGGGACGTCGGCCGCCCGGACAGGTACCTGGTGGTATCCCCGTATCAGGTCAATTTTGGAAAATATGACCCGTCCCGCCAATCGGGCGGAAAAGTCCTGGATGTGTGGGATCGGGTACCTTTCGGGGGTGGTAGCGTCGTTGAGGCGGCGGTAGTCGCCACACGGGCGCCATCCGCCCCCAGGCTTTGGCACCATGTGCAGTGGTGAGGCCCACGCGCTATTGGAGCGCCGCACGATGCCGAGGTGCTCCAACGCGTCGAACTCGGCCTTTGCCACGGCGAGCTTGGCCGGGTCGAGGCGGCGGGCCCTGGCGTAGACCGGCGGGCCCGTAGTGGGTATGTGGTGCTCGATCCCATGCCGCACTGCGACGGCCGAAAACGTCGGTCGTGTGAGGGCCGGGAATTCCGCGAGCAGGCGAGCGAACTCGTTCGCCATCGGGAGGGCGCACGCCAGTTCGGTCGGCGCGGAGCTGCTCATCGTGCACGCCAGGGAGCTGAAGGTCTCGGCGTTGACAAGGCGACGACGTTTGACGTCGACCAGCAGCCCGTGCGCGCAGAGGAAGTCGGCGCCCAGCAAAGCCATGGGGACGCAGGTGGTCACAAAGGTCCACTGAAAGCGCTGGCTGCCGAAGCAGAGGGTGACGTTGTGTGGGCCGAAAGTGCGTATGGCCGAGCCATTAGCAGCGACCAAAGAGGGGCCGCAAACGGCGTCCCACCTGTCCTGCTCGGAGGCGGGTATGACGCTCAGTTGGGCACCGGTGTCACAAAGGAAACGCTGCCCGGACGCTTTGTCCCAAATAAAAAGCAAGTTGCCCGAGTGGCCGGCGCTCATGGCTGGGAATGAACGCCGGCCCGGCCGTTTCCCGACTTGCCGAAAGTGCACGGGGGTCGGCACGTCCGAGCCTTGTGTCCGAACCTGGCGTGGTAATAACACCACGCCTGGTCAGGTGGAGGCCCCGGCCGTCGTGTCGGAAGCGGTCGGTGCGGCGTGGCGGCCGACAGTTTCACCGGCAGTTCGGCCTCCAACCGCGCAGGGCGCTCGGGCATCGTGGGCGTCGCCTTGGACGGCGGCAGGCTACAGGTAGCCGCGCCGATGTATTGGCCCGCCGAGGAGATCTTATCAGCTTCCCTGGCGAGGGCGCGGGGATCGGTGATCGATGTGCCAACCAGGGCGAGGCGTACCGGGTGAGGCAGCTGGCGAAGGAACAACTCGCGGAACAGAAAATCCGGAGAGTGCTCACCGAGCAACGAGAGCATATAGTCCATGCGCTCGGACGGGCGCGTGTCGCCGAGCTCGGGCAGGTCGAGCAGGCGCCGTGCGCGTGCCGCCGGTGAGAGGGCGAAAGCGTCGAGGAGGAGCGTCTTCAGCGCGTCATACTTGTCGGCAGCCGGCGGGTGCTCGAGGAGGCTCAGGGCACGGGCCGCGGTGGCAGAACCGAGCGCTGCCACGACATGGTGGAAGCGGGTGTCGTCCGCGGTGATGCCTCGCAGGGCGAACTGGGAGTCCGCCTGGGCGAACCAAATAGCCGCGTGAGCCTCCCAGAAGGTAGGCAGTTTAAGAGTCACTGCCGTGTCCATGTCGGTAGGTCACCAGTGAAGGAGCTGCGCTCCAACGCGAGTCGGAAGAAGTGACGCGACCAAAGACGGAATTCGTCCGAGTTGCTTTATTGAAACAAAACACCTCAGGTATTCTGACAAAAGCCCGTTTATCGGGCAGCAATATATATACACATTTATGTCGGGAAGTTTGCCCGGCAAAAGCTATACCGGGCATGCCCGGGTGTCAAGGGCGAGCCTTGGAAAGGCGAGTCTGGACCTGCCCGGGCGTGTTTGGCTGCGGCCTGGCAAGTCGAGGCTGGGCGTGCCCGGGCGCTCTGGACGAGCACTGGAAAGGCGAGAGCGGGCATGCCCGGACGCTCTGGGCGAGCCCTGGAAAGGCGATAGCGGGCATGCCCGGACGCTCTTGGCGAGCCCTGGAAAGGCGATAGCGGGCATGCCCGGACGCTCTGGGCGAGCCCTGGAAAGGCGATAGCGGGCATGCCCGGATGCTCTGGGCGAGCCCTGGAAAGGCGAGAGCGGGCATGCCCGGGAAAGACGAGACCGGGTGTGCCCGGGAGGTTCGGGCGTGCCCGGGAACAGTGAGTCCGGGCATGCCCGGGAGAGGCGCGTCTGGCCGTGTTCTGGCCGGTGCAAGGCGATTGTGTGCATCCAGCGGTAACCGCTACAGTAGCGTAGAGTTGGGAGGTACCCAGAGGGAGGCCTTACACAAACTGGTTGGGTCCCATTTGGACCTCTTCTCCTTGTCCACCGAGGATATTGGACGTACGGGCCTGGTGAAACATCAGATCCACACCGGTGAGGCCCGGCCTATTCGTCAGGCCGCCCGACGGCTCCCTTTGAGCAAGAGGGCGGAAGCTGATGAGCAGGTTGAAAAGATGCTCGGCGCAGGCGTGATCGAGCCCTCGGGAAATCCTTGGATGTCAGCTGTTGTGCTGGTCAAAAAGAAAGATGGGACCACGCGGTTCTGCGTGGACTATCGCCAGCTAAACAACGTGACACTCAAGGACTCATATCCCCTGCCAAGGATTTATGACACCCTCGATGCCGTTGCGGGCTCAAATTGGTTCACAACTTTGGACCTCAAGAGTGGGTATTGGCAGGTGGAGATGGATCGGACAGGGAAGGAGAAAACGGCATTTTCCACAGGTAAGGGGCTGTATCAGTTCACTGTGATGCCGTTTGGTTTGTGTAACGCCCCCGCCACCTTTGAGAGATTGATGGAACATGTACTAGGCGGCATGCTATGGCAATCATGCCTGGTATACCTGGATGACGTCCTAGTACATGCCAAAACCTTCCCCCAAGCATTAGCTAATTTGGACCAGGTGTTCGGGTGCCTCAGACAGGCAGGGTTAAAGCTGAACCCGAGTAAGTGCACTTTGTTTGCAAGAGAGGTGGCCTATCTAGGTCACGTGATCGGCCGCGAGGGGGTAAAAACGGACCCAGACAAAATTAAAGCGGTAGAGGAGTGGCCCGCACCACGTACCATCAAGGAGGTGCGGGGATTTTTGGGACTCTGCTCCTCCTACCGGCGCTTTGTGGCGAAATTTGCGGAGTTGGCCCGTCCCCTCCACCGGCTTACGGAGAAGGGGACGCGATTTAATTGGACACGGGAGTGCCACGAGGCCTTCCAAAAATTGAAGGGGTGTCTAACATCCGCACCCCTTCTAGCTTACCCCACTAGTGATGGGACATTTACCCTGGACACGGATGCGAGCCAGGAAGGATTGGGCGCAGTTTTGTCTCAGACACAGGAGGGCGTGGAGAGAGTGATTGGTTATTATAGTCGGGCCTTAAGTAGGCCCGAGCGAAATTATTGTGTCACTCGCAAAAGAGTTATTGGCTATGCTGGCTGCCATGAACCATTTCCACCCGTACCTGTACGGGCGGAAATTTTCGGTTCGAACCGACCATTCCTCCTTGCAATGGCTCCTTCGGTTCAAGGAACCGGAGGGCCAAATTGCAAGGTGGTTGGAAAAGTTGCAGCAGTACGATTTTAATGTGACCCATAGGGCCGGGAAGGCCCATGATAATGCGGACGCACTCTCTCGGCGTCCTTGTTTGGGGGAAAACTGCAAATTTTGTGCGAGACACGAGGAGAGGGAGAAATTGGGCGATTCTGCCCCGATTCTCGTCGTCCGGGCAACCCGGGTGCGAGGGCCAATTTCGCCACTAACCGCGGATGAAGAATTTGGAGAGTTGGCTTGGAGCACGGTCCAGCAGGAGGATCCTGTTTTGGGGCCGGTGTTCCAATGGGGCAAATTGGGGCAAAGACCAAAGGGGGAAGAGGTCACCCCCCTCGGGGCGCAAACAAAGGCGTATTGGGCTCAGTGGCAGACCCTGGAGTTGAAAGGCAACATCTTATATCGCAAGTGGGTGGAGGTTCCCTCTGAAAGAACTTCCTGGCTGGTGATAGTCCCTGACAAATTTAAGAACGTCATATTGCAACAGTTGCATGGTACCCGCTCCGGCGGCCATTTGGGCAGGACAAAGACAATATCTCGGGTCCGCCGGAGGTTCTATTGGGTGAATATGGGGCGCGACATACAGGACTGGTGTCAGAGATGCGACGCCTGTTCTGCCAAAAAGGGACCAGCACAGAGGATGAGGGCCCCACTTCAATTACATCAGGTGGGGGCCCCCGTTGAGCGGGTGGCTATGGATATTCTAGGACCGCTGCCCCGCACCCGCCAAGGTAATAAGTATATCCTCGTTGTAATGGACTATTTCACCAAGTGGCCAGAGGCCTACGCCCTCCCCAACCAAGAAGCCGGGGTTGTGGCGCAGGCCTTCGTAGAAGGATTTGTATGTCGGCACGGGATTCCACAGGAGCTGCACACCGATCAGGGACGAAATTTTGAGAGCCAATTATTAAAAGATGTGTGCAGACTCCTGTCAATTCGAAAGACCAGAACCACGCCATTGCGGCCACAATCTGACGGGATGGTGGAAAGGTTCAATCGAACATTGATCCAACAACTGGCATTGTTCACCACCACCCGTCAGGATGACTGGGACGAACATCTCCCGTACCTGTTGATGGCCTACCGAACTAGCCAGCACGGGGCCACCGCATGCAGTCCAGCGTTGCTTATGTATGGGCGGGAGTTACGGGCTCCCGCCGACTTGCTATGCGGTCCCGTGCCAGACACCACGGATACACCGCCGAGGGAGGGTTACGCACGTCACCTGGAGGAAGGCATGGAGCGGGTCCATGCCTTCGCCCGCCACCAGCTCCATCTGGCGGGGGCCAAGATGAAGCGCAGGTACGACGACTGGAGCCAGGGGAGTCAATACGCTCCGGGGATGAAGATTTGGTTCTTTAATCCCCGGAGGCGGAAGGGCAGGTGCCCAAAACTCACCTCCCCCTGGCAAGGCCCGGGAGTCGTCCTGTCGCAAGTCTGTGACGTGGTCGTTAAGATCAAGATGGGGCCACGGACCCCCCCTCGGATCGTCCATGCCGACCGGATAAGACCTTATGCCGGCGAGCAGGCGCCCTCATGGATCGCCTCGGCTCTAGATGCCGAGGCAGGACCCAGTACCTCTTGCGATGGGGGCTCGTAGCGTCAGAGGACTGGGGGGATGGTAGTGGGAGATGCCCGATGTGGTGGGATGGCAACTCTGTCCTCCCTCACAGCGGGGGCAAAGGAGCACTAGACTTATGGGGTTTATGGCAGTGAAAACTAGCCCGGGAGGGCTAGGATATAACGTGTAGGGACCTAGAAGATGACAATAGGTAACGTTAAGATTAGTTAGTGACAATGATACCTGCAGTGGGGACGCAGGTAGGTTAGTGTGGATGATAATGACGTGGTATGTGCTTAGTTTAAAGGGAAGACGGGGAGCACTAAGTCAGCAGGACACCAGGTAGATTAGATGATGCCGTGTGTATGGTGAACAGGTGTGATTGCACAGGTGTGCAACTGAGCAGGTGGATGGAGCAGAGTATGAGTGAGTGATGGTGATGGGTGTTGTGTTGACCAAATGGTCCAGGAAGGAAGGAGGGTGCAGGTGGCACCAGGTGTGATTGCACAGGTATGCAACGACAGGTGTATGGAGAATGGTTGTGTGGAATAAATGGTATGGAGTATATGGAGTATTGGAATGGATGGTCGTGGAGTGAGCAGGATGGAAACTATGGAGTGGAGTGGATGGTGCAAAGGTGTGAATGGGGGAAGGATGGACCCCCATCATGAATACCCGGGGAGGGTAGTGTAAGTGTTAGGTAGAGGGTATAGGTAAATTGTGGTTGGATATTGGCATCTGTGGTATGGGTGGAAGAATGGTGATTGGATGGGTGCATTAGTGTTGTGGAAATGGCTGGGCGTGTAGCCTGTTAGTGTGTGTCGTTGGTTTGGGCACTCCACCACTGTGAGGATGTCGGCCAGGTGAGGCCGCAGGTGGGCTCTGGGAGCCGGGAGAGTTGTTGTGGATGGGGCCCGAGGATCCGGAGGACGGACCCGGGTAGCCCAGTGCCAGAGGGCACCGAGGGGTGACAGAGCCAGGAGGGGCCTTCCCCAGTTAGATAGGTTAGGGTGAGGAGCTAGGTAAGCTCGGGTGGCAACTACAGTGGTGGAGGTGTGCAGGTGGGTAGACCTGCTGGGAGAGCTACACGTCTCAGCCCAGAAATTGTGCAAGGGCACCGGGAGATGAATCAGGGGAGTGAGACCCCAAATTGAGAAGCACCACAGTTTGGTCAATGGGAATTGGTTTTTAGAACCCATAGTGTAAGATGGCCAATGGATTGGCAGGGAAAGACCCCGGGTAGTGTAAAGTGTATTAAAGTCATTTAGAAAGTAGTTAAGATGAAAATCTCCTCGCACCATCTACATCCACTCACCTGAGATGACGTACCTCCACACCATGCCAGGTTGTTTTTATTATTTTTATGATGCAGATGTTTGGAATATGAGACGCATCATGACGTGGGTGTGACATTGTGCTTGATGTTCCATCTCTTCCTCCTTATGAGGATTGATGATGAATTGGGGGATGGCAAATTTTGGATAGAGGGATTGTGGGAACGAATTTGGTATAGGGGAAATATGGGGAAGACGTGACATTAGCGACGGATTTGTAAATGTGTCGATTTTGTACATATGGGGTAAGGGCAAGGGTAGAGTAGGTGACAGGGGGGGGGGGGGGGTGACGTACAGAAGGGACGAGCTTTTCTCACTTCGCTCTCCGTACGCATTTCGCCTTGCATTGCCTTGTTTGATGTGTACCCTTGTGACCTTACCCCTCACTCATCTGTCTCCCCCCCCCCCCTTTGTCTCCCACATGAGAACCTGTGCGCCACTGGGCGCCGAGGGGAGCGTGCGTGAGTCCGCCATTGTGTGCCCGGAACTCCCAGAACCAGCTGTCTGCATCGATGCACCACATTATGGACCACATGTCTGTGGCTGAGCACCACTGATGGACCCCATGGGTTGGGGCATGGCCCCTCTGCTGGAACCGGCCATGAGGGCCCGAAATCTTGCTGGCGGACCTTGATCACAGGGCACCGATGCCCCACAGGTGAACCACACTAGTCGGCCCTGTGGGCCATAAATAAAATAAATAAAAATGGACACGTTGGGTGCATTTTATTTTGGTGCAAATAGGCCGCCAGCAAAGGAAGATGACAACACCAGGAAGAAATAATAATAGCCAGCAGAGGGAGCCGAAGAGCAAGAGACCACCTGCAGGGTTAGGGGTTGTTGTTTTTATTTTTTATTATTGAACAGTGATGACTGTGCACCGATTGGTGCTTGTGGGTGCTTTGGTGCGTTTTGGGTGCTTTCATGGTGCGTCGATGCAGAGCAGACTGTCTCCCCCCCAGAAAGAACAATCACAGGTCCTGGGTTGCGTTTTGTAAATAAAAGTAGCGTCAATTGTAAATAATGCTCCCCACCGTCAATGTATAGTTTGAAGACCATTCCGCAATTCGGTTAGCTGTGGGCGTGAGTCTGTTAAGTAGGGTGCAATGGAGCAGCGGGACATATTTATTTATGTTTTAAAACTGTTGCACTCAGGGTCAGGTTAAAAGTAGATGGAACTACACCTACGTGTCACACTAAGTTAAAGTTATAGGCCCGGGACGTGCCTAAGAGGAGGAGGGTGCAGTGTTGCGGATATGAGGATTGTAGTTTTTTTGATTGTGTTGTATTGTATCGTAAATGGTTGTGAATTATTGTTTTAGTCTGAGCCCTCCTTGCTCCAGTGTGTATAAAGGTCAAAGGGCGTTCCGGTAGTTAATTCCATAAAGCATACATTGAAGGACACTATAATACCCTTGTTCAGTAGTTTATTTCCTTATTCTGTGTATTAGGTTAAGGCTCTGTCTTCCATTAAAATGACACTCCATTGCACCAAGTGAAATAAGATAGATTCCCTTCATTCTTCATTCCCATTCCCAAAACCTCCATTTCCCCTTTCGTCATGGCCAAGCCTTGATTGCCAATATTACATCCCCTCCAAAACCACCATTGAACATGTGCTCGGGTCGGGGAAGAAAGGCGTGCCCGCCCGTCGTCATCAAGGGCGGAGCCAGAGGGTCACGCGACCAACCAGGGCCGAGGTGAGCACACCGATGGGCGTGTCCTGAAGGCCGGCGGCTTGATCGCCGGAGGCGTTATAAAAGCGCGCGCGCAAGGTCCTGCAAGAGAGAGAGAAGGTTCAAGGTCAATTACAAGCAGTTGCGCCAGAGACGGCAGACGCGTCCTGAGGTGAGCCAGAGAAGCAGCTTTGGCTCCACAAGCAGCGTTGACTCCACCAGGCAGCTTCAACCCGTACCCCGTGGGAACCAGATAGCGGTGGCATCGGTGGCCGTCGAGGTCCAGCCGACGTCCCGTGCGGGATCAAGCCCGAACCATCTGCCCCAGCTGAACCTTCCCAATCCTCCTTCCAGCATTCATTCCTGCCATTCCATCCTTCTTGTGTACGTGAGTTTGTTCTGTTTGTTCTGTCCTGGGTTAATTAAGACTGCATAGGTAAGCTAGCGATTTTCACTGTGTCCTTCTGGTCTGTCCCTCTGTCTATTTTATTTTATTATCTTTCCTTCTCCTTGGTTTCTTTGAGCCTGTAAATAGTAAATAAATTATATTCGTATTTCCAACCTTTTTGTCTTCTTCTTCTTCACATCCGTGTCGCCTTAGTCTTTTCCCTATTGAATATCTGTGGCGTGATCCGGCCAACGTTCGGGAATCGGGTTAGTCGGGGTAACTGTACGACAGCGGGGCCATCCGCTCGGCAAACATAACATCTTATCCGCGGGCCGTAACAATATATATATATCAGAGTACACCATTCCTACAAAGGAATGGTGTGGAAAAAATTTTCTGTCCCATCTGCTACATACAACTAAGTTGGATTATCTTCTTTAAAAACTCACTTCGGCTACATATAAGAGCCTACCTGGTCTGTTCAGCTGATTGTCGAGGTCGGGATCCCTTTTCACTTCTCCGGACCATGGAAAAAGCTAAATAAAGCGAAAAAACGAGATCGGTCAAACCCAGGATTTCATCTTCTCGGACCATAATAATAATATAAAATAAATAAAATAATAATAAATAATAATAATAAAAGACCCATAATAATAATAATAATAATAATAATAATAATAATAATAATAATAATAATAATCTTCTTCAGACGGCATATTTCCGAGCTGCCTTTATCAATGGCAATGATTCTGCTACCATTCAACAGGTATTTGAAGGTTTTTACTTCCTGCAACATCCTTTGCTATTATAATTCTCGTAGCTTGAAAGGATTCCTCGAAAGGTACGTAAAACGACATTCATAAGTAAAAGAATAGGACTGGGGTAGGCGTGGCTCTGACTGTCAATCAGCTTGATGGGGGCGGAGCCGCTAGACACATTTGCCTCAGTGTCGGCGTTATGGGTGATAATGTGATGTGGGATCAAATAATCTCAGCAGAAATGTCATGTCTCTGGAAATGCCTTGTTTTTCATTGTTACATTTATGAAAATAAAATAATAGCGAGGTACCAGTGCTTCACCCCGCACACGGGACACGTGATCACGAACCCTCGAGTCGCGAGTCAAGGTAAAAGCAAACCACGTGATCAATGAACCATTTCGAGTCACGGTTTCGCTACGTCGGTACATCACTTATGCCGTTGTATGAAACAGCCTGAACAAGGAATCCATGCAAACTGAATCTACTGTGAATGGATGAGGTGTGTGTGCGTGTGTGTGTGTGCGTCAAACCTTTTCACATCTATTCATTAATTACGTACTATTCAAATGTGCCTTTTAACCCTTGAGACTACTGAGACCCCTTAGACCTTGGAAGACCCTTTAACACTTGACCCAAAATACCCCCGAGTACCCAAAAGACCCAAAAGTCCCCAATTAAAATTCCGTCCAATGGACCAACGGGCCCCGGAGTTTAATAAATATTTGAACTGACATTTCGTGTTCCTTTCATCTTTGTTTTGGCATACTGCATCGCCTGGAGTGGTCAATGGTCAATTAATTTATATTTAAATAGAAAGATCCTAGTTTCCTTATGTCTATGCCCTATTAGTATTACCTATGGCTACTGGGGATGGGGATTCGGGAGAGGGAGGTGGAAGCAGAGGTGGAAGGAGAACAATTATGTTATTAAAAAATAATTAAAAAATTATGCCAGACACCCTCAGTACGCCACTGGTGAGCACGTCTATAAAGTTTGTGCCACAACTTTTGTAAATCAGTAGTAGAACATCATCCACTCAAATATTATAATAATTATTCAGACGGTGTATTTCTCAGCTGGGCCTCTCTCAATGGCAAGGACTGGGGTTTTATTTGGTGCGAATCCTTTGTTATAATTTGATTCTCCAGTTCATTTCTACAGTTAAATATTATACTCAGGCTGCTAATTTGTGGATGGCTCAGTATGTGGTTACACTCCAAGAGTAATCAAGTACTGTGGTAACCAGTGAAATGTTTGTAGAAGCTTGAAGCAATAACTGATGAAGTGTAAATGAGGCAGTGATGTAGGGATTGTTATGTGATGGCAATGCTATAAACTACTCTCTAAAGTCTAAACCAACAGCATCCCTATCTTGTTTAGGACCTTTTCAGGCTGTAGTTTGACATCCCCACATTGCCTTTTTAATTTAGCATGAATTTTTTTATTCACTTGTGTGTATATATATATATACATACGTATATATATACTGTGTATATATATATATATATATATATATATATATATATATATATATACACACACACATATATATATATATATATATATATATATATATATATATATATATATATATATATATATATATATATATATACATACATATATATACAGACTTGGCATTTAATATGGAATATTATTTTTTTCTTGACTTGGTTTTACTTTCTTAACTCAGTATATCAATCTGGTGAGTTTCTTTTACACTTTGGTGATTTATTTGTTAAAAGAACCATGTCACTGATTGTCTGTCGCAGCAAGAAGTCAACAACAGGATTATATCACAGGTGGCGTGGCAAAATGTATGGACAGGTGCATTTGATGATTGGCTTCACAGTCGGGTATACAAGGGTTGTTGCGTTCTGTATTAGTGGAAAACAACTGCTGCACGTCCCCAAAAGTTATTGCCGTTTCCTCTGGAGATGGTCTGTCAACTCGACAATGCTGTTTGTCATGGAGTGGTGGCTTTACGAAATTACGGCATGAAACAGCGTGCTATTGCTCGGCAGTATGGCATCACTCAAGGTCAGGTGTCAAAGATCCTGAAACGAAATGCTCAGAGGTGTGTCCCAACTCCAATATCGAGGCCAGGACATCCCCGCAGAACCACAAGAAGGGATGATCGCCAGCTGCACCGGTTAGTCCGCAATGGCCGTACCAAGTCAGCTAATCGGCTTAGGGGCTGAGTGGCAGCAACTGACAAATGTGCCTGTATCCAGAAGGCTAGTCAACCAACGACTAGTTCAAGCAGGCTATCGTGCCAGGCATCCCCTGAGAAAGCCACGACTGACCAGACAACACCGCCAGCGCCGATTGCAGTGGGCCAGAGAGCACAGTCAATGGCAGCCAGGACACTGGAATCACGTGATCTTCAGTGACAAGTCTAGATTTCTGGTCTATCGTCAAGATGGCCGCGTCCGAGTGCGCAGACAAGTGCATGAAGCCTACAACAAAGATTGTATAGTGCCAAGAGTCCAAGCTGGAGGTGGTGGGGTGACCGTTTGGGCTGCTTTTCATGCAGGGGGCAAAACTGACCTGGTTGTTTTGAATGGAAACCTGAACCAGTTCAAGTACAGGGCCATTCTGGAAGAAACATTGCTTCCATTTGCTCGTGCAGCCTTTCGAGGAAACTTTGTCTTCCAAGATGACAATGCACGGCCTCATCATGCTCGCATGATCCAACACTTTCTTGCTGACCGTGGTGTGGAGCATATGGAGTGGCCTGCCATGTCCCCGGATATGAATCCGATAGAGAACTTGTGGGCAGAATTAACGCGTCAAATCGACCACTTGGACCAGCAGCCGACCTCTGTGCGTGAATTGCAGCAGGCTATTGTCACTGCATGGCAAGCGATTCCTGTCCAAACCTTGGCAAATCTCGTGAACAGCATGCCTCAACGTGTACGTGCTCTCCTGAATGCTCGTGGGGGTTACACGAAGTACTGAACTGTAATTTTACTGTCCATAATCCCAGTCGTAATTTAACTTTTGTTTTTGTTAAAAAAAATTTTGGCTAATGTGCAAAATAAAGAGATACGTCTGGAAAACGTACAGAAGTTTAACACAGTACTGTCCATGAATTGAGTTCGATATCAGTTGACATCACTTTCAAGGATCAATTTATTTGTTTCGAAATGTCAAATGTGGTTTTTGTTTCTTTAAAGGTCACACTAACAAAATCTAGAATAATTTCAACATAATTCCAATGAACTTTTGTCTCTAAGACATCTTGAAAAGTAAGTTCACCCCCACAAAAAAAATATTCCATATTAAATGCCAAGTCTGTATATATATATATATATATATATAATATATACATATATATATATATACAGTATATATATATATATATATAATTATATATATATATATATATATATGTATGTATATATATATATATATATATATATATATATATATATATATATATATATATATATATATATATATATATATATATATATATATATATATATATATGTATATATATATATATATATATATATATGTATATATATATATATATATATATATATGTATATATATATATATATATATGTATATATATATATATATATATATATATGTATATATATATATATGTATATATATATATATATATATATATATATATATATATATATATATATATATATATATATATATATATATATATTGTTACGGTTTTCCGCCGCCCTTCCTACCCTTACCAAGGGGGGATTAAGCCCCTTGTTCTTTCTGGGCTGGCGTAACCGAGACTTGAAACGCCCCTTCCGGCAAACGCAAGGTAGGGTTTTGGACGAAGTCTCGCTCGTACCTAAATACCTGCGCCGCCACGGAAGCGGGGAACCAAGCCTCGCACGAGCCACGTGTAATTTGAGTACACCGAGCGGATTGCGTACCACGTGGTCCGTGCAGTCACCGTTAATATTGGACCCCGATTCGAGCGGTTCTATTCGTACCACGCTTAGTCAATGATGGAAAACACAAGACGGTCGAATAAAAGGAATAACACAATTTAATTATTATTGCCACTTATGTACAATTTGGTAGAAAGCAGACACAGAGCAGAACTTAAGCAGTATTATGCTAAATCCCAGACACGGGCCCGATCACACTCACAAAGGGAATTGCAGGCAGAATGGTGTTCACGCGCTGCCTTGGTCGTCTGGGAACGGTGGCCCGGCATGCTCTCCACGGTCCCAGCACGTCCCGCGAAGATGGCAAGCAGGTGGTGGAAAGGATCCTCGCAGCGCGTCTCTCGAACAAAAGGCAGCAGATGAGGCAGGAAGGAAATGTACGCGTCTCTCAGCATTGCTGGGCGGTTCCACAGCGCGTTTAGTAACCAGCGCGCTATCACTCACGTAACCCAATGCAATAGAGGCTCAGCCTCAAGCTCAACCGAGCGTCACTTTAATAGGAGCGCTTATACCCGGTTCATGCGCGTCTTTCTCCGATCTCGTAACTCTCATCAATACTCGAACCTCTCCGCACTCAACTCCTGCTGAACTTCCGCTCTCGACTCCTCGTACTCTTCTGCCCTTGGGGGATTTGCGCAACAGGTTATATTTGCCACGTCCTGAGCCTTCTCGAACGTTCCAACCACGCCGTGTGATGCATTGCCGCAGCCGCTCCCTTTGAGCCCTGATTGGCGGCTTGCGCCTACCGTCAGCTTCTTCGCCGTCCTCATTCGGTCCCGACCCGACCTGCTAGGCCTGCCTCGTGTTAATTTGCGCCAAAAAGCCAAAGGCAGCACAAGGAGGCGTAAGGCAATGGAGGCAATGGAAGTATGAAAAGGACCTACACTCATTATTCTACTCAACGCAAAACTAACACAGGAAAAGGACTATTCTCACACATACTATGAAATAACTGAACTATCGCGAGGCTACGTGTTGTTGTGTGACTAACTATGAGGGGGAAATTTAACCTTTATTGTACAAAACTCAAAACCGCAACAATATATATATATATATAATATATATCTATATATATATATATATATATTATATATATATATATATATATTATATATATATATATATATATATATATATATATATATATATATTATATATATATATATATATATATATATATATGTATATATATATATATGTATATATATATATATATATATATATATATATATATATATATATATATATATATATATATATATATATATATATATATATATAGATACTAGGCGAAACCCGTGGAACATCCACGGAAGGGAGGATGTGGTGTATGGATAGAGTGTACCATTATGGATGGCATAGGGGATTTGCTTGTCCGAGTAAGAGTTAGGAAGAAAGATGAGAATGAAGAGTGCGTATATGAACAACGTATTGTTACAGACGCGGTTGTGGATGTTAGTTTACCGAGCGGTTTGGTATGACCACGTCTGCACAGTTTACCCGATTATGCTCGAACGTTGACTAAGTCGCGCTATGCTAAATCAATGATGGAAAAGGACACAACGGCTGGGACCAAAATGACACGACACCAAGGGTTCAGTTCTCAAGACCTCCGGAGGAGGTTATATTAGGGCGGAAGGTTAGATTACAGGAATGAGAGGGACAGCATAGAAAGACAGGCACTTAGACACACTTATCTTATTCCCTGACAGACGACAGATAAACAGGACAAAACTGACTCACACAGGGATTGATGGCAAGGAAAGGCAGAATCGATGGCTCCAGGTGCACCTGGGCTCAGGGCAGGATCGACCCGGTCCGGTCTAGAGATGCGGGGAAGTCGCTCTCAGCGCTGGAAGGTCGCGACTTGTCTTCTTCAGTCGGGGGCGCATCTCTCGTCACGTCCGGTAAGTGGCCGCGTATATCCGGCGGGGAGTGACACGCCCTCGGCTCGTTAGCTCCGCCCCAGATGGAATCGGCCCGTTGCTTCTCATTGGGTGCGTGCGGGGGGGTTACCGGCTCCGCCCTTGACGAGGGGCTGACAGGGAGCTCCTTCGTGGTAACCCCGTCGAAGCGCATGGTCAATGGCGGCTAACCGAGCCGGTGTGAGGACGCACACTCCCCCCGCGCCGCGCCGTTGTTGTAGTTGTTCTTGTAGTTGTTGTTGTAGTTGCTGTTTGGGGAAGAAGATGGGAGGAGGTATGGGAAGGTCCTAAACTCACTACTGGTGCCATATAATCACATTCTGGTGCAACGAAGAGTCAGAATTAATGGAAACGAGTCCTTAACTGACATAGACTAAGAATAACTAGCAAGATGTCCGAAAGTTGTCTACGTGAGATGCGGTGGACCTGGGCACGACATTTAATGGGGGAAAAAGGGGAAGGTCGGTTCTACAGAGTGTTATTTACAGGCAATGGGACTAGGGAATGGGGGATTGGGGATAGTTGGGGAGTATTGGGGAAATAGGGGAGTATTTACAAGTGGATATTGAGGCCAAGTCCCATATCCGCAACATTGCACCCTTCTCTACCCTCGGGGCGTCCCGCCCCGATAAATTTTTACCTATTTTAGTGTGGCACTCAGATGTAGTTCCCTCTACTATTAACTCTACCCTGGGTGCGACAGTTTTACAGATATTCACAAATGAGTAAATATGTCCCCCTGCGACGTTGCACCCTTCTCCTCACGGAAACACACCCACAGGATAACCGAATCCGGAAAGAATTCGCAAACTAAACATACAGCCGGTAGGGAGCATTATTTACAAGACTACGCTGCTATTTACACTACGATCCAGGACCTGTTTTTGGAGGAACACATGCAGATGTTATGCATAGAGAGAGCACGCATGCCAGCATCGATACACCAACCCATGAGTGCTCTGTGGCCTACGGCCTTTAATAATGTGCAGAGCACCCCTTCCAAGCATCAAAAGCACCACCCCATCACACAGTGAGCACCATCCGGTGCACCAATAAAGTGTTTATAAATCACCGGTGGTGTCGCAGCCGGCCGATGTTCTGCCGCTGGTCTTGCCTTCATGTGGTGCACTTGGCCTTCTTACTTCTTTTTAAAAAAATCAAGAAAGGCGCCAACCGCGTCCATTTCTGTATTGTGGCCGTCAGGGGCCAACTAAGAGTGGTTCACCTGTTTGGCATAGGTGCCACGTTGACCCATAGGTCCTTCCACGGGTGGTGCTTGGCCGCAAAAGAACTGCGGTCCATTGTGGGTGGCCACAAACATTGCGGTCCATATGGTGTATCGATCCAAGCAGCAAGCAGCGAAAGTGCAGGCCCACAACTGCGGAGCCAGCACCTCTCTCTCCTCTCTCTCTGCCCCAAAGCCAGATCCTCGGAGGTGGGAGACAAAAGAAGCAGACAAGTGAGTAAGGTGGTAAGGGCGCAAAAGTGCACGCAATACAAGATGATGCACACTGGGGGCACATGGGAACCAGGTGAGACAGGTACGTTCCTATCGTACGCCCCCCCCCCCACCAGGTAACCTACATGGCCCCTCCCTTTCCCCTTACTGTATCCACAAAACACAACACTACCCATAAACATCTACTTTACAAATCAACAAACGTCCCTACTGTCTTCCCCGTTCCTCCCATAAACCAAATTCGTCTTCTCTCCCTCCTAACCAATCAAATTTGCCATTTTCAACTCAACATCATAATTTGCCATCTCCAACTCAACATCAAAATTTGCTATCACCAATTCATCATCAGTCCCTCCTAAGGAGGGAGAGATGGAATCACCCCAATGTCTCATCCACGTCGTGATGCGTCTCACAAATCCAACAGCAATTCTCATTACCTGCACCAAAACAAAGAAAACACAGGTGTGGAGTCATCATCATCACCACAGGTAAGTGGCTGCGTATGGTGCGACAGGTTCATAAATCCTAACTATTTCCTAAATGACTTTAACAACTTTACACTACCCGGGGTCTTTCTCCGGCCAAACCATTGGCCCTCTTACACTATGGGTTCTAAAAACCAATTCCCATTGACCCAACTGTGGTGCTTTTCAATTTGGGGTCTCACTCCCCCGATTCATCTCCCGGTGCCCTCGTACAATTTCTGGGCTGCGACGTGTACCTCTCCCAGCGGGTCTACCCACCTGCACACCTCCACCACTGCAGTTGCCTCCGAGCTTACCTGCTCCTTACTCTAACCTAACTACCTGGGGAAGGCCCTCTGGCGCTCTCCCCACTCGGTGCCCTCTCTGGCACTGGGCTGCCCGATCCACACCCGGGATCCTCAGGCACCCACTCACAACTACCGGCTCCCAGAGCCCACCTGCGGCCTCACCTGGCCGACATCCTCACTGTGGTGGAGTGCCCAACCAACTACACACACTAACAGGCTACACGCCCAGCCATTTCCACAACACTAATGCACCCATTCACAACACCATTCTGCAACCGCACCACAAATGCCAATATCCAACCACAATTTACCTATACCCTCTACCTAACACTTACACTACCCGCCCCGGGTACTCGTGAAAGGGGTCCACTCTTCCCCCATCCACACCTTCGCACCATGCACACCACTCCGTACCACTTACTCCAACTCTCTCCACACACCTGTACTTGCACACCTGTGCTCTCACACCTGGTGCCACCTGCACCCTTCTCTCCCCAAGCGCATTCGCGCTGATCCACAACACTCACTACTCACACACTGCTCCACACACCTGTCCAGTTGCACACCTGTGCAATCACACCTGTTCAATTCTCACACACACGGCATCATCTCAGCTAACTACTCCCCTCTGAAACTTGCGCTTCCCAGTCGTCCCTTTAAACTATTGCGCTCCCTCGTCATTATCATCCACACTAATCTACCTGCGTCCCCACTACAGGTATCAGTCACTAACTAAACTTAACGTTACCTAAGGTCATCTTCTCTAGATCCCTACCGTTATATCCTAACCCTCCCGGGCTAGTTTTCACTGCCATACACCCCATAAGCTATTGATCCTTTGCCCCCACATGGGAAGGGCGGCAGGGATGCCAGCCTTACCCACCGGGCCCATCGCTCACTACCAATTTTGCACATCAAATTTCAACAAATCAAAAATTTGGCCAATCACTGCCCATCATCTGCCAATCACTACTGCCAATCCCTTGCCAATCATCAAATTTTGTTTTTCTCTAATTTTGGGTCCAAAACACTAACCTCATCACCCAGTCTACTCACTAATGCCTCTCGGTGCGCCAATTCCTGTCCAAAGCCCGGCTTCGTAAAGCCGAGCAATGAATGGGGGTTGTTTGGTGCCAGCGGCTGGATACGTCCCGCATTCGGTGCAGGGAAGGAGGTTTACCCGGGCCGAGATCCCACGCACCATCTCGGCACGGAGCCATCCCATGGCTCGATCTCGACCTGCCGGAATGCCTCAACAGAAAGTGGTCGCCATGACGACCCTTCCTATCCAGCCGCCCGCTCCGCCTATTGGAGCACAGACGCGGCCGTTCAAAGCGAGGCCCAGCGTGGATCGCGCACGGCGGTCCTTTCGAACCCGCCGTGGCTCGGATCCCCGCTGGTTCTCGCGGCACGCGAAGCCCGGCACGCACCGAGGGCCCGCTTCGGCTAAAAGTCGTTCTAACCTTTAACCCGGTCACCGTCGATGCTTCACCTGGATGCTTACACCCCGCAGCCCGTTCCTTGCTCACACATCCAGCCGTTTCCATGCTCCTCGTACCTTTCCTTACACACCCAGGTACACCCATTCCACTCACAGCCTTGGTCACACACCTGACCACCGAACACTTTGGCACACATTCGTTGCTCGCACACCTCACCAATACACCGCTTCGCACCCCCTCCTCGGTCACCTCCTCTGTGACAATCACAGGTGTGCTCTCATTCGCACACCCAACCAAGTGCCTCACCACCAACTCCAGCGTGCATTCCCACTCACGCTCTACCATTCCAGGTGTGCATCCTCGCTCACCTGTCACAACCCACTCACGCTCCTTGTCACTCTCACTACTCTCACCACCACTCTTGACCACGCACTCACCCTTACTCTTGACAGCACACTCTTTCCCCATGCACTTGTCCGTCACACACCTTTCTCGCGCACACTCTCCCGTTACACCCTCTGTAACACTCACCATACCGCGCTTCCATGTGCCCCCTCGCACACGCGCTACGACCGACTCACTCTCGCCAGCACCCTCACTCCTTGGCACGCACTTTTTCCTCACACACCCCAGAGTCGGACTTTCTCGCACACCTCCTTTTTCGCACACCAGACCTGTCGCACACTTCACCAACGGCCTCTCACGAACACCCGGGTCCATCTCGACCCCCAAGCTTCTTAAATCCCCTGGCGCATCATACGCACGACCATATTGGTCACCACTTACACCGGGTCCTCTTCCTCTTCGCTTCTCCTCCATCACCTGCGAATCCCTCATCCGGTTAATGAGCACATCATCACGATCCAAACACAGACTTTGGACCAATTCTTTTACCTCCTCTTTTATCTCTTTCTTATCCCCTCTCCGTCGCTTCTTAATTTCGCTCATCCCTTCTTCCACTTCTTCTAATTTCTGCTTCACCTCTTTTATTCCCCGGTACGTCTCCTCAAGCTCATCCTCTAAGGCTACCTTGACCGTTTCCATGTGCGTCCTCACCTGCCGGTCCTTCGTCTCCATTACCTCTATCACCTCGTCCAACCTCGTTGTCAGTCCCTCACGTACCATCTGACATTCCCTCTTCGTCGCTATCAAGTCGTCTTTTAGTTCTTTCTGTGTCGCTTTTAACCCTCCTATTACCGCAGTGTTCCTTTGAACCTGCTCCACTAACTCCGTCTGTCCCACCGTCAGCTGCTCCACCTCCTGCGTCAGGTCCTCTATGCCCCCTTGTAACTTTACAGTCCCCTTTCTCACCTCCTTCTCCATGTGCTCCTTACAGTGCCTCACCTCCTCGCGCACTCCTCCGACCTCCTCACTCACTCCTCTTCTGATCTCCTCTCCCATCACTTGCATCTCCTGCCCAGATGCCACCCTCATCTGCTCCATTTCCTCCCTGTGAGCATCCAGTTTGGTTTCTACCCCCATTCTGACCCCCTCTATCTGCTGCCCCATTTGGTTAACTTCCCTTTCCGCTTGGTCCCTCATGTCCCTCAATTTGCCTTCCATCCTGTTTTCTAACCCCTCTAACCCATTTTTCACTCCCTCTATCTGATTCTCCTGGGCAGCCATTCTATTTTCTACCCCCATTAACCCCTTTTTCACCTCTTTTATCCCGTTGTCTAACCCCTCAAATTTGTCGTCTAACTTCCCAAATTTCTTGTCTAAACCCTTAAAATTATTGTCTAACCCCTCACCGGTTCCCCTCGCTTCGTCCCTCATTACCCCCATTTCGTTTCCCATTTGTCCCATACTGCTTTTCAAACCTCTAATTTGGTCTCCCAATTGCTCACCCATTTGTTCCATAAGGGCCCTCATTTGCAACATAAAAAGGTTCGGATCCACCAGGGGCGCTGCCACGGTCGCGGGCGCGGTGACCAGCGAGGCGCCATTTTGCGCTCCCGCAATGTCGGGCACAACGACGCTATTTTGTGCGTCTGCTACCCTCGCTGCTTCGCTCTCCTCCTGTCCCTCATTTTGGTCCTGGACCGACCCTGCCTCACTCTCCCCTACCGGACCCCAGCTGTCTTGATCCGCCATAGCGCGACCTTCAAAATTCGGGTTTTTATTTTCGTAAAACAAATTCAAATTTCGCCGTTATAATTTCGAGCGGGAAACGCGCTCCGGGTCGAATTCTACCTCCCCAACACCAATTGTTACCCTAGTGGTACAATTGGTGTTCCAAAATTTGGGCCTAATAAATTTAGTCCCGGGTCCGAATTCCACTCCTCGACACCAATTGTTACAGACGCGGTTGTGGATGTTAGTTTACCGAGCGGTTTGGTATGACCACGTCTGCACAGTTTACCCGATTATGCTCGAACGTTGACTAAGTCGCGCTATGCTAAATCAATGATGGAAAAGGACACAACGGCTGGGACCAAAATGACACGACACCAAGGGTTCAGTTCTCAAGACCTCCGGAGGAGGTTATATTAGGGCGGAAGGTTAGATTACAGGAATGAGAGGGACAGCATAGAAAGACAGGCACTTAGACACACTTATCTTATTCCCTGACAGACGACAGATAAACAGGACAAAACTGACTCACACGGGGATTGATGGCAAGGAAAGGCAGAATCGATGGCTCCAGGTGCACCTGGGCTCAGGGCAGGATCGACCCGGTCCGGTCTAGAGATGCGGGGAAGTCGCTCTCAGCGCTGGAAGGTCGCGACTTGTCTTCTTCAGTCGGGGGCGCATCTCTCGTCACGTCCGGTAAGTGGCCGCGTATATCCGGCGGGGAGTGACACGCCCTCGGCTCGTTGCTTCTCATTGGGTGCGTGCGGGGGGGTTACCGGCTCCGCCCTTGACGAGGGGCTGACAGGGAGCCCCTTCGTGGTAACCCCGTCGGAGCGCATGGTCAATGGCGGCTAACCGAGCCGGTGTGAGGACGCACACTCCCCCCGCGCCGCGCCGTTGTTGTAGTTGTTGTAGTTGTTCTTGTAGTTGTTGTTGTAGTTGTTGTTTGGGGAAGAAGATGGGAGGAGGTATGGGAAGGTCCTAAACTCACTACTGGTGCCATATAATCACATTCTGGTGCAACGAAGAGTCAGAATTAATGGAAACGAGTCCTTAACTGACATAGACTAAGAATAACTAGCAAGATGTCCGAAAGTTGTCTACGTGAGATGCGGTGGACCTGGGCACGACATTTAATGGGGGAAAAAGGGGAAGGTCGGTTCTACAGAGTGTTATTTACAGGCAATGGGACTAGGGAATGGGGGATTGGGGATAGTTGGGGAGTATTGGGGAAATAGGGGAGTATTTACAAGCGGATATTGAGGCCAAGTCCCATATCCGCAACAGTATTTATTGCAATCTACTTAATGACAACGCCATGATATACTTTTGAAAAATGAATGGATTCGTAATAGGAATCGGCATAGCACCACACTGGCGCAGTGGTATGTGTCAATGGAAAGGAACAGCAGTAGACCCATAGACTTTAAAAAAATGAACGAATCAGTAAATCGACTGGAATTAGCCCCATACTGGCGCATTGGTAAGCGTCAATGTCAAGGCAGAGCAGTAGGAATATAATACAATGAATGCAGTATCAGAGGTTGAAATGATTTTAAAACTTCTGGATAAACAATGTTTGGGGTAATAGTCAAGCCTCTGACGATTCCTTGCGTACTCGTATTATCAACCTTGATATACACATCTTTGAACGACCGTGCTCTTGAACATGCCACATATAACTGGCCGTGGGAGAAGACAGGAGCAGGCAAATAGATACCCAGTTTACGGAATGTTTAGAAATTATGGTAAACCCACCTGATGAGGTTAGCGTACACCGTGATCGACGACACCGGCACAAATGCATGCTCAGGATTGTCCAATCAGCGGACGGCTTGCTTCGCCTTCACCCAGCAGACGCCAATAAGATGGCGTCGTATCGGCAGTTAATCGGATGCATTTGGGCCCCAAAGTCGACTAATTCAGATTTTTCGAGTATGGCTGTTCGTGATAAACAAAGAGCGCGGTTCGTAGATCGTAAATCCATTAGTGCCGTGGGCATCGGGTCAATGGGTGCGGCGTAAAAGGGCTAACAAAGTCGAGTCCTTATGCTATTATTATAAACTAGCCAAAACCCGTGGAACATCCACGGAAGGGAGGATGTGGTGTATGGATAGAGTGTACCATTATGGATGGCATAGGGGATTTGCTTGTCTGAGTAAGAGTTAGGAAGAAAGATGAGAATGAAGAGTGCGTATATGAACAACGATCGCCGACACCGGCACAAAACCACAAATGCATGCTCTGGATTGTCCACTCAGCGGACGGCTTGCTGTCGCCTTCGACTGTCCAATCAGCGGACGGCTTGCTAAGCCTTAGCCCAGCAGACAGCAATACGATGGCGTCGTAAGATGGCGTCGTATCGGCAGTTAATCGGATGCTTTTGGGCCCCAACGTCGGCTAATTCAGATTTTTCGAGTATGGCTGTATGTGATAAACAAAGAGCGTGGTTCGTAGATCGTAAATCCATTAGTGCCGTGGGCATCGGGTCACTGGGTGCGGCGTAAAAGGGATAACAAAGTCGAGTCCTTACGCTATTATTATATCGACTAGCCGAAACCCGTGGAACATCCACGGAAGGGATGATGTGGTGTATGGATAGAGTGTACCATTATGGATGGCATAGGGGATTTCCTTGTCCGAGTAAGAGTTAGGAAGAAAGATGAGAATGAAGAGTGCGTATATGAACAACGTATTTATTGCAATCTACTTAAATGACAACGCTCCGATATACTTTTGAAAATATCACGTACTGTCTCGAAGTCAATGCCATCCTTTTATCTCTTCGTATACAACTCACTGATTTCTACCTTATCGTGAACAGGGTAAAGCCTACTTTGATAATCATGAACGGTGGCAGATGCAGGAGTTGGTGAAACGAAAGGGGGGGGGGGGGCTGATCATGACCTACCCGACGCCACATTGCCTACGCCATTTGTTGAGATCATGGCCACAACGGAAACACAACTGGATAGGTAGGGCCTAGGCCTACGCCTACGTTTCGTCACTCGGCGAAGTACACTTTGTTTTAAGCTTTCAGAAGCTGAAGCCTTGTTATTTATTGCTTTATATGATACTGATGGGCTGCTGATCGGTTTCACTTCGTCGTAATCACAGTATATGGAAGAAATTATGGTAAACCCACCTGATGAGGTTGGCGTACACCGCGATCGATGACACCGGCACAAATGGCGGAATGCATGCTCTGGATTGTCCACTCAGTGGACGGCTTGCTGTTGCCTTCGACTGTCCAATCAGCGGACGGCTTGCTGCGCCTTCACCCAGCAGACGCCAATACGATAGCGTCATAAGATGGCGTCGTATCGGCCGTTAATCGGATGCTTTTGGGCCCCAACGTCGGCTCATTCAGATTTTTCGAGTATGGCTGTACGTGATAAACAAAGAGCGCAGTTCGTAGATCGTAAATCCATTAGTGCCATGGGCATCGGGTCACTGGGTGCGGCGTAAAAGGGATAACAAAGTCGAGCCCTTACGCTATTATTATATAGATATAATATATATATATATATAATATATATATATATATATATATATATATATATATATATACTGTATATATATATATATATATATATATATATATATATATATATATATATATATATATATATATCATGCGTACAATTTTAATCCTCCATAATGCAGTCATTTGTTGATGTAGTATACTGTGATTGGTTGTCATGCAAGCAATCAGAAAATGCCACACCTACAGAAAGATTATAAAGGTAAAGTCGGGGATATCATTGTGACGTTGTAAATTTGTAATCAATGCCATGTCTCCTGGGAAGAAAATATCACATGACAAGTGTCCCCAAATCAAAGTCTTAGATCGTGAAAGCTACCCCATGTGGCAGATTGCAGCCCAATTTTATATTACAGCAAGAGCTGTTTGCAATACTCAAAGGAGAACACATGAAGCTCGTACAGTTAACAATAGAAGTGGTCAAGGACTAAATCCCAAACTCTCCAAAAGTCATGCAATGTAGGCCGACCACATGGTATGTTATCTATGTGATAGACAATGATCAGGTATAGATCTATGAAATAACCAAGCTGAAAGTACAGGTGTTAACGTTTCTTCAAGAACAGTAAGATAAACATTCGTGCCCCACACTTTTAATGGAATTGGAACTGCCTGACAAACGTAGATGAGGAAAACCAAATGAAGAGGCTGAAATAGGCAAAATAAATGAAAACAAGTCAGGAGACGACGATGGTTCATGAGCGAGCGGTATTCTTCGGTTCGATTTTGAAAATTCGGTTCGATTCCGACAACTTTGAAAATTTGACCTTTGTGACCTTGAAATGTCAAAACGAAGGTTACTGACCTTGAAATGAGATAGAAAATAATGTATAATCAGTTATGAGGTTAGTTAGCTACACAATACCGAAAATTTGGTTTGATTCTGACAACTTTGAAAATTTGACCTTTGTGACCTTCAAAGGTCAAAGGTCGAAGATTCTGAAATTTGTTGGAAAACTTGTATTTCATGATGTATGTGATTATATAAGATCATGTACGACATTTAACCCTATCAGGAAGCGAACAATGTAATAAAACCATCAAAAATCGACTTTTCTAAATTTCGTGACCTTGTGACCTTGACCTTGGGGCGAAAATGCAAAATCGAGCTCCGTGGGGCTAGATGCATGACATTGACAGGTGTTTCGATATTTGGTTAGGCCAGATTCCACCAAACCCCTCGGAGAAGATGTAGCTTGAAATCGATTATCCCCTAAAAAGACATCTTTTTTGGGCGTGGCTCCGCCCACAATGGGCGCAATACGTCGACTCTAGGCAGGACACAACTAGATCATGATATCAACCTCGCACCCAAGTTTCATCAAGATCAGATGACATCATCGGGTAGTTATGCTGCGGAGCAGACAGACACACAGACACACACACAGACAGACGCACACACATGGCGAATATAGTGGTCACTTGATAACTCGTGAACCAATGAGATGACTCACCTTGGTAGAAGGTTCTTTTTACAGATGAGTCCAAATTTGAACTTTTTGGCAAGAATCAATGACAGTTTGTTTGAAGGCGGACCAGGAAAAGGTACGACAGTCAGTGTACAACAACTCCAGTGAAGCATGTGGGTGGATCAACATTAGTGTTGGGCAGCATCTCACCCAAGGGCACCAGTGGGGTTTGGGGAGGGGCAGGGGGGGCAATGCCCCCACATAAACTTTTTTCAATAGTTTACAATTAAGATAAAAACATCCCATATTTAGAAGTGAGTAACAAAGCGAAACGGAACCCAAGTGCGTGAATTTCTTCCCCCAGCCACGGCAGATATCGCTGTATTTGCATAGAGTGACGAGATTGGCTGCATCCTTTTTCAAATCAGATAAAAAAAACTTTGCAATTTGCAATTTTTCACAAATGAAGCCATTTCGGAACAAAGCTTTTCTGCAATGAGACGGATTAGAAACTGTTTGTGCTCAATCATAGGTGAAGAAAGATTTTCTTCACTGACTCTTCTTCACATAGAAGGCGATATAACTGTGAAGCAGATTCCAGAGGACATTGTGGACATTTACGCGAAAGGAAGGGAAAAAGATTGTTCCTACTTTAGTCATTCGGTAAGAACAGTATTTATATTAAGACAATGTTTATGTACGTGAATCACTGGGGAGACATGATCCATAAATTACTCGATTAATTTTTTTAATCCAATAATTTGTTGTTATGCTAATCAAGTAATGATAATATTGGTGGTAGCTGGTAAACATGTCAAACTAGAAAGCATCTGAAAATGCAAAGCCCGTCCACATCTGTTTGTATTCAGACATCGTCCTCTTCTTCTCCCGCCTGCTTAAAATAATGAAAACAGTTTTTGTGTTTTTTAAATACAAAATGAAAATTGATGATTGTATGCAGCCTTGACCTTTCATCTTTAGATCTAAAAAAGAATCAGTTTCTTGCTTTCAAATGGTGAACCAATTCTGTGACCCAATAGGCAAATTCTTTAAATTTCAGGTCGATCAGATGAAAATTGACAATTTTGTGTGATACTGATCTTTGACTTTTGACCAAAATTATTAATTTCCCTTCTCCATATTCTCACAATTGAGCTTTGTTGATAATTTAATGACAAAACCGTGATAGGGAATCTAGAAGAATACCTAGATCCAGGTAGATCTGCATAGGTAGGTGCTCGACTATCGTGATAGGGAATCTCGATGTAATAAGTTCTGTAGCCCAAATGTCGGAGTAAGCTTGTATCTTCGTCCCTGTTACGAGGGGGCGGGGCATGCTAATTAGTACAGGGATTATGGGTAAACTTCCCTTGTGTGTCGTTCCCTCGGTGAGCATCCCGGGGTCCCTTATGGCAATACATCCTATCGACACTTAGGCCCATTAGCGCACCACACATTAAATAATTCCCCCCGCTGCCACAATGACTTTGGAAAAGCCAACAGGCAGCAGCCACGTAGTACGCCACCATGGGCGACAAACATCGTGCCAGGCAGGCTGGAGCCACGCCCAGGAGAACGTGTAATTGGTCGGGTAAGGGACAAAAAGCTTCCCCGTGATTGGAGGGTAAGAAAGGTAAAGGAGCGGCACACTGAGTGGCCACTGACCATTGACACCTTGGCCAATCAGTGCGTAAGGCACGAACATTTGGCCAATCAGTGCGGAAGGTGCAAAACAACTACTTAGAAGCAGGTCGCTGATTGGAGGACAAGCGCCGGTGACGTCAGAAGGTGCGAAAGACGACAAATAAATGAGGCACTGGTTGGGGAGAAGGAGGGCTGACGCCACCCTGCGAGTGACAAAACGACTCGCTGGTCGGCATTTCTCTCTCTCTCTCTCTCTCTCTTGACTTCTCTTCACTGGCTGGGTCTTCGCTTCTCTTCCCTTTGCCTCTTGCCTTCCCTTGACTGTCCCTTCATGTTGGACCTGTTCCGCTGTGTGGACATTCGAAGGACGGTGGAGAGATCTGCGCTGTCGATCATCCACCCCCATGTCGTGCTCCTGGTGCCTGTGTGCTGTGCTGTGTAGCGCGGGATGGACCGTGCAGAGTGGGGTGTTCGCGCCAGTGCCCGAGCGGTTCGCGCCAAGGCCCGAGCCATTTTCACGCCAACCGGAGCCGTGCCCAGACTGCACGCTTGGGTCCCGAACACCGGAGGCTGGGGGATTCCTGACGGACACACACTGCAGACAGATAAGACGCATCCACAACACGACGAGACATATATTTTATTCATCTTCTCCCATTGTCTTGTATTTGAAATCTGTGCGGGGACGTCCCAATTTAGGATTTCGTTTCTTCTGTCGCATCCATTGTTATCAGGTTCCATAAAATAAATCGATTATTTTTGAACATTTTACCCCGTGTTCGTTTGAGTTCATTCCCTACAGGAACGGAGCTGCCGGTGAGATCGCTACAGGTAAGAGTTTTCACGCTTCTTCCTCTTCCTTCTTCCTCGCATGCTAGCATAGTCTAATCCATCATTGAATAAACGCCTCCATTAAAGTTTGTTTGGCCATCCGCGAGCCCACGGTATTAACCGAGGGCATTCACACGACAATATATATACACAGACACACGCGCACACACATGCACACACACACACACACACACACACACATATATATATATATATATATATATATATATATATATATATACACACACACACACACATA
This sequence comes from Myxine glutinosa, assembly GCF_964187855.1. Taxonomy (NCBI): domain Eukaryota; kingdom Metazoa; phylum Chordata; class Myxini; order Myxiniformes; family Myxinidae; genus Myxine; species Myxine glutinosa. The sequence continues at coordinate 232,302,609 of NC_136261.1, read as the reverse complement.
CTGTACAGGGGACAGGCTAAAAATTAGGCTAAAACAACAAACAAGGATGATTAAATAATGAATATAAACTGTATTTGTGATCCCACGTGCACTGCAACTACACTAACAAATGGTAATTTTGGAAGTCAGACCCATTATTAATACTAGCAACGGTACCCGCCCTATGGGCGGAGCTTCAATTGGGAGGCCCAAATGAAAAGGCAAAATATCAGAAATTGAAGACTTTTTTTATTTTAAACGATTCATACAAACATCCGTTGAATCATATCACATGCAAATCATCAAAATCTAATCAGTACATGGCGCCCATTTTGAAAAAAGGTTGAATTCAGCAAAACGGAAGCGGCCGCTACACCTGTTTCTCAGTTGCTTTGCACACGCTGCCGTGTTACTTCGGCGCCGCATGTTTATATAGGAAGAGTTAGTCAGGATACTCTCTCCTGGTACGTAGAATAAACAGTATTGTAGAATTTCAACAAAAGCCACATCACTGTTAATATCGGTAAATATTATTCCATCGTGTTTGGAAAAAGTGGAAAATTGGAAAAATTGGAAAAATTGGAAAAACAATATAGCGTATTTTAGTCCCAAGGGTCCCAGGAATACCCACCCAAAATATCGTTGCGATCGGTTGAGCCGTTTTTGCGGTACCTTCGAACGGACGGACGGACATTTGGTGAATTATAGTAAGATTAAGCCACTGCCCTCCCCCCTCCCAAATTGAGAAATCAAACTACCCCTTTGCCCGAGGGTGTCAGACAGGGACAAAATTGAAGGTACGAGACCACTGACTGGTTCTGATCCATCCTGCCATTCAGGAACACATCTCTTTGGGCATGGATTCATCTTCCCACATGACAATGACCTAAATATACAGCCAACATGGTGAAAAAGTAACTGGACCATAAGGAGGATGAGGGAACACTCGCAACGATGGCTTAGCCTGCAAAGAGTCCTGATATGAATCTCAATGAAGCTGTCTGGATGGTGAGAATGACAAAACAGCAACCAAACACCTTGCATGAATTGTGGAAAGTGTTACAAGATACTAGGAACATTTCACAGTTATACTGTGCAGGAACATGGAAACAAGGTGTCATGCTTTATTTAAAGCAAAGGGCTCACAAACGAAATACGAATGCACTGCAGAAGGTGGCCTGAAAGTCGCTTTTCCCCTTCCCAGTAAAGCATTTGTTCTTAAACTCTTTCAATATACAGGTTTTATTGTGCAGTACTTAGAATAATCAGTCTTTGTATTGTTGCGGATCTCAACGTCGGCCCTTTTCCCCCTTACCAAGGGGGGATTAATCCCCTTGTTTGTGACTGACCGACGTGAGTCCTGAAGCTGCCCAGCTCCCTCCAGGGAGGCAGATGAGCAACCTCGTCCGAGACCGCGGACAAGATGTTAATTGCCGAGCGGATTAGCAGCCGCGGCTCGAACCATTAACATTCACTTCCCCGATTCTAAACGTTGGCCAAATCGTGCCACAGGTATTCAAAGGGGGAAATCACAAAGACGATCGGATGTGAGGAAACCATAAGGTAAGGAAGAACAAATATAATTTATTACTAATATTTACAAGACCAAAAAAACCAAGGAAGAAGGAAAGATACGAAAATAATTTACAGAAGAGGAAGACACAGTGCAAATATTAACTTACCTATACAAGCTTACTTAAACCCCAGGACAAGACACACAAAACAGACGACAATCAGACTTACACAAATGGGGAATGAAGGCAGGAACGAATGGCTGGAAAGGGAGGAAGGTTCTGCTGGAGCTTGCTCCCGCACGGGACGTCAGGCTCGACCTCGACGGCCACCGATGCCACCAATGCCACCGCAATCTGGTTCCCACGTAGCAGCGGGTCGAAGCTGCGTGTCACAGGGGGCTGGACTATGGTGGTCTCCACTGCGGTGGTCTCAAAGCTGCGGTTGGTTTAAACGCGCATCCCAGCTCCTCCTCAACTTGACTCCGGTGGACTGCTCACTCATCTCCCGGTGGGGGCGTCACGTGACGGGTTATATAGCGCCACACCCTGGACCGTTCGCGAAACTGCCCGATCGTTCTCTCTCCGCCCTCTCAAGCCAAACCCCTCATCCTTGGTTGGTTGATCGGGGCTGGTTCACTCCTCCCTCTGATGACGAGGTGGAGACACGCCTTTCTTCTCCGAGCTGACCGCGTGCGTAATGGAGGACTGGTGTAGTTGGTAATGCGGTCGGCAATGGAGGTTTTGGGCAATTGAAAGGGGATCTATCTTATTTCAATTCGGTGCAATGCAGAGTCAACTAATGGGAAACAGAGCCTTAAACTACATAGAATAAGAAATAACTATTTAGAAGGGTATATGATTTTCTCCGTGCATGCGATGGATTAACTAAGGGGGACGACCTTTGACCTTTACACACAAAACAGAGGTATTTACAAGGAATCATTACAATACTTACAGAGGGTGATATTTACAAAAAAAACCACAGGATTCTCAAATCCGCAAAAGTATATTTATCACCCCATCATTCTCCTGAGTCAGTGTTGCCGCATACCATGTCAGGTGGAGGGGGGGGGGGGGGGTGGGGGGTTTGGAGGAAAGGGTAGGGAGGTGCGATTAAATGATCAGGGGTAACTTGGTAGAAAAAAAAAACAAAAAAAAAACAAAAAAAAAACAACTTAAAAGCGACTTTCAGGCCACCGTGTACAATGCATTCATTTTGTTTATCGAAGGTGGGCAGAGCTTATGTTTTCACCCCTGTCTGTCTGTTTGTGAACAAGATACTTCAAAAAAGTTGTGAATGGATATGGATGAACTTTGGTAGCCAAATGCTTCCTAAATGTGTTGTTTCAGTTCATCAACAGATGCCATGCGATGTTCTCCAACCTCAACTTTGACGTACCCCTATAGAGCATTGTCACAGGTGGTCAGGTCAGAACTGCGCAATGGCCACAGAAGTATTGGCGAATACCTGCCAATCCAACATTTGGGGAAAAAAATAGATTGAGGTAATTTAGTATGACACATGCATTGCATGATGCGCAGGTGCCCCATCCTGCTGGAAAGAAATCTCATGGGCTAGTCCACGTCGTTCAAGTTCAGGTGTGATGGAATTCTCCAACATGTGCAGATATAACTGCTGGTTCACTGATGCATCAAAAATCAAGGAGCAATGAGGTGAGGGGCAGATAACGCCACTCAAACCTTAACATATGGTGGGTGGTCTTGCACTTCTTCGACATCACACACCAACAAACCACATCTACAGGAGATGTGATGACATCACACACATCTACGGGAGGGGGGAGGAGGGGAGGGGAGGGAAGGGAGGGTGGGAAAGGGGGGAGGAGGGAAGGGGGAGGGAGGGGGAGGGGAGAGGGGGAATGGGGGGAGGGGAGAGGGGGAATGGGGGGAGGGAAGGGGGAGGGGAGAGGGGGAATGGGGGGAGGGAAGGGGGAGGGAGGGGAGAAGGGGAGAGGAGGGGGGAGGGAAGGGGGAAGGAGGGGAGAAGGGGGAGAGGGAAGGGGAGGGGAGAGAGGGGGAATGGGGAGGAGGGGGAGGGGAAGGGAGGGGGGAAGGAGGAGGGGGGAAGGGGAGGGGAGCAGGGGAGGCAGGAGAGGAATGGGGTTCATATCTATATGCTGGTGGGTGAATGTGCCGTTCATCACGTTTGTGAGTTAAGTGTGATACCGATCAGGAAGAAGAAGAAGAAGCCGTACTACCAACTTCGTACACTTCAGGAATTGTTTGATTTATTTGTGTTCAAATGTCTGGTGATTGTTTTGTATTTATTTATGCGAATGTGTACTTGTATATAACTGTCATGAATTTTAAAAAGGCCCTTAGGCACTATCGAGCGATTTTTTTTTTAACTCCAAAAAAACGATTTTTTTTCCATAATTTTTTTTTTTGATTTTAACTCTCACAGGCACTCACTGATGAACCTCTGAAAGTTTGACGAAGATCTGTTCAGCCATCTCTGAGAAAAATGGCGAAACACACACACACACACACACACACACACACACACACACAGACCAACATCTCTCTTATATAGTACACTAGCAGAAGTACCCGGCATTGCCGGGAGGGGGAGCGGAGGGGGAGGGGGAAGGGGAGAGGAGCGGAGCGGAACGGGGGGGAGGGGAGGAGAGGGGGGGGAGGGGAGAAGAGGGGGGAGGAGGGGGGAGGAGGGGGGAGGGGGAGAGTGAGGGGGGAAAGGGAGGGGGAGGGGAGGGGGAAGGGTGGAGGGGGAGGGGAGGGGGAAGGGTGGAGGGGGAGGGGAGGGGGAGGGGGAAGTGGAAGGGGTGGGGGGGGGAAGGGAGGGGTAGGGTGGAGAGGGAGGGGGAGGAGAGGGGAATGGGGAGGAGGGGAGAAGAGGGGGGAGGGGAGGGGGAGGAGATGGGGGAGGGGGAGGTGGGAGGGGGAAGAGGGAGGGGGGAAAGGGAGGGTGAGGGGAGGGGAGGGGGGAGGGGGGAAAGGGAGGGTGAGGGGGAGGGGAGGGGGGAAAGGGAGGGTGAGGGGAGGGGGAAGGGTGGAGGGGGAAGGGAGGGGGAGGGGGGAGGGGGAAGGGGTTAGGGGGGGAGGGAGGGGTAGGGGGGGAAGGAGGGGTAGGGGGGAAAGGCAAGGGGAGGAGGGAATGGGAGGGGAGGGGAATGGGGGGGAGGAAAGAAGAGGGGGGAGGAAAGAAGAGGGGGGAGGGGGAGTAGGAGGGGGAGGGGGAGAGGAAGGGGGGGGGGAGAGGAAGGGGGAGGGGGGAGGGAGGGAGAGGAGGGAAGGGGAGGAGAATGGGGGGAGGAGAGGGGGAGGGGAGAAGAGGGGGGAGGGAGGAGGTGGGAGGGGGAAGGGGAGGGGGGAAAGGGAGGGGGAGGGGGTGGGGGAGGGGGAGGGGGTGGGGGAGGGGGGAAGGGGGAAGGGAAAGGGAGGGGTAGGGGTGAAGGGGAGGGGGAGGAGGGAAGGGGAGGGGAGGGATATAGATGGTTACTGGCAATTGATCACATCCACAAATGATGTAATCCACACAATTTATGTACTTTACATAACGTTAATAGGAATACATGGCCATGTAGATGGGAAATACAGTTTGTTTGAAATACAGTTTGTCTCATCTTCTGTCTCTCGCTGTCTGGTCCTCGCCAGACGTTGTTGATTGGCGTTTAGACGTGCCGTTCTCTCATCTTCTGTCTCTTGCTGTCTGAATCTAGAGACACATTCTTGATTGGCTTGTCGATGGTGAAAAGTATCTTCATCTGTTTCATGGAGTCTCCGATCAGCGATTTTCCTTGCTCGGGACGTTGAACGCAACAAATTTCTTTTCTTCGGTGCCATTGCCTTTATCACAGTCAGTCTTCGTCATGATTGCAACTCTGCGTTGTGTCGTGGGCGTGGCCAACGTGGCCTCATGCTCCCAGGTGATTGGCTAACTCGAGCTCGAGCAAGCCATAATGCGCTACATTATGGCAAAAAATATGGATCTAAAGATGAAAGGAAAAAAAACCTGTGTGGTGTGAATGGCAATGGTCATTCGATATATTTTCACTTTTACGTTTTGGCTAACTCGCTCGCGAACCTGACGAAGATCCTGAGCGAGGATCGCTATGCTACGCTACGTTATGCTAACGCTACGTTAGCTACGCTACGTTACGCTACGTTCGCTACGTTATGGCTAAAAATATGGATCTAAAGATGAAAGAAAAAAAAACCTATGTGGTGTGAATGGCAATGTTCCTCGGTGAAATGTGAAAAAACGCAAATCGCTTTTCGCTCTGAATTACGTGCGAACGCGTAACTGTGAGATTATGGCAGCAAGATTGGAACATCACGTGATCGCTCTGAGCGAATCAGCGCACTGCTCTGCCACCGGCTCAGATTCCATGTATAATATTCCTCGCTGAAATGCGCTAAAGTAAAAATATGGTAAAAAAAAAAAGATGAAATAATTTCTTTTATGTAGGCCATGTTCTTCCCAGGCTCAATGGCCATGTCTATGCCAAATATCAAGCACGTGAGCTCCTCCGTTTAGGAGTCTATCGGTAACATTACACACACACACACACACACACACACACACACACACACTGTGTTTTATATATACTAGGGCATGCCCGTACTATATATATATCTAAAATTATATCCCCCCCCTCTATTTACATGAAATGGTTTGGTCCAAAGCGAACGGCTTGCGAGTGGTGACAATCCCCCCCCTCTATTTACATGAAATGGTTTGGTCCAAAGCGAACGGCTTCCGGAGTTTGGTAAAGAAATCGCCATCGCGTGCACAAACGCGCAGGAAAGCGAATGAATCGCAAATTCGTTTTTATTAGTTTTAAAACATAGTTTAACGCCAACATAGTTTGCAAACGTGAAATAAATGAATACGCTCTCAAATGTGCCATCCGAGGCAGAGTGTGTCCGCCACGTTCGGCACACGCGATAGTTCGCTGCTCTCTGATTGGTTGAATCGTTTTTTGGACATAGCTCGGTAAGTAATTGTCCGATTAATATGAAACCTTGAAAAGGCACATCCTCGGGTCCCCAGCAATATACCTGGCAAGTTAAAAGTATATCGGACCCGTGGTTGTCGAGAAACAGCGGTCACAGACAAACGTACAAACAGAGATTACTGGAATTATAGATAGATAGATTCTTTCATTGTGCAGTGTAGCAATGAATACAAAACACCCAACTCAGCAGAACGTTTCCGCAATGATTTTTTTCGAAGATCTGAGAATGGATGTTTTAATCTTTTGAATTCCCAAATCAATAAATTTTGGTCATCTGCTGCACTTGCTGTCGAGTACACTTCGCTGTCACCGAAGAAAGCTGCATCAATGTAACCATGAAGGCTACACAAGATAAGCCCTTTGCTGTTTCAAACTCTTCCCAGAGTCCCTCCACAGCTGTAGCGACATTTACACATAGTACACAAAAGAGAAACCCAATGTGACACACCCCGTCAGCTCGACATTCACACGTGGTACATACTTGGGAGCCTCGATGGTACGCATTTTTATCTGCGCTGTTGCTCATGATTTGCCAATAAGCGATAAAACCGGTCCAGCAGCTGATATGAACCTGCATTCAAATTAAAAAGAGTGGTTTGACAGCCCTAATTACAGTGGAATCTCAGTAACCGGATCATTCCACCATACAAATTGAGAGTCAGAGTTTCATATGTCCTTATTTTTAAATAATAGTGGAACACATTACAGCCACCAAGGCCAGTGGAAGAGCAGAATAACAGAGGGCAAAGAGTCAACAGAAACCAAATAGGGCAAAAAGGATCCGGTAAGCACGACAGCATAAGAGAAGGAGTTACAGGTGAATCGTTTGGAACAGCAGGTGTAAGCTACGAGAGATGGAAATTGGAGACATCAGATTTCAAATGTTTAGGTCAGAACCTAAGAAAACAGCTCAGCTTCACAAGCGTGAAAGATTCCAGGCAAGCACTAAATATCAACTTTGGAATTGGATACATAACAAGGAAAGTTTCTTGGAGAACCCCTGCACTGCACACAATGGCCAACGAATAAAATCCCAGCCATGCTTATCTGTATCTGTGTGCCCTGTCCACCAGTTTTCCTCTCCAGTGGATCTAATTTGTCACCTTTCTTCTCTGTCATTCAGCTCTTCCATCAACCTTGACTTTTGCATAGAAATCTGTTTTTAATTCAATTTAAATAAATCAAGAAATTAATCCCCCTCCCCCTTCCCACGCCTCCTCTCCCCAAAGTCCTCTCCCTCCCACAGATCTCCCGATGTCCCAGCTGTCAAATGTTGTGCTTGTGTCCTTCCCCCTCTCTCCCCATCTTGTCTACCACTCCCCTTATTATATATTTTATGTGTCTGTTTGATTTTTTGTGTGATTAATGTTAGCTCTTTCACGAGCCTCGATCTTGTATACAAAAAAAAACAAAAAAAAAAACTCAGCTGGTCAGACAACATTTGGTCTGAGAAATTGACTGGCAGATATTTCTCAACGATCATAAATTTACCCGACATGCATTTTTGAATTTATGTACGTAGGGAGTCTTCAACATATAAAAGTGTATATTCTGTTGTATGTGCAAATTGTATTGAATTTTTTTTTTTGTATTCAAGGTCAAGGCTCATGGAAGAGTACACTCGTACACTGAACAGATCAGGATGCAAGAGAACGAAAGCAACAGTAGAGAGAGAGAGTGGGAAAGCACTAATAGTGGGGCTGAGAGACAAAATAGAGGGAAACTTGGGCAAACAATGGGTGTGGGGAGGAAAGAGGGGTAGAGGAGAATGCATGGGGTGGACAAGATGGATACAGAGGCAAAGTCTCAGGAAGGAAAAATTGGAAATTTGGAAGGAATTAGGCGTGGGGATAGGGGGCGGGAAGGAGGGGTTAACGAGGGTAGACAAGATCACGGTTTTAGATCGGGGATGATCTGAGATGGTGGTGAACAGCTGTCTTGAAGACTTGGAGGGAAGAATGACATTGAAGAGGATGTGAAGTTGGTTCCACAGGTGGGGAAAAAGAGGAACAAATGAGTGTAGGTTAGCATTGACCTTGGATTTTTGTAGTTTCACCAGAGGGGAGTCGATGGGGGACCATGTGTGTGGTTCCCCATCAACATCGACTTGGAGCATCGACTTGGATTGAAAAAGGATATGAAAGAAAAATAATCTATTGAAAAGAAAAAAAAACATTACACGAATACATCCGTTGGGCCTCCGAGACCCAATGGCTGCGTTTATGTAGGATTTTGGACGCCTGCATCTAAGGGTTAAAATGTAGTTTGCCCAAGAAAGCTAATGTCCTGTGAGAAACAGGAATTTGAATGATAAACTTCCTCAAGAGGATTGTTATGAAAATAGATAGGATGGTTTTCCAGACGGTCCTTTCGGAGAGAGATGGTGACAGTGTGAGTTTGGTCAGGATTGAAAGACACATTCCAAGTGTTTGACCAGCTCGTGATTTTATAAAGGTCTGAAGAAAGGGAAGAGGATGCATCTTGTTAATCTGAAGGATGAGGGATGCCACAGTAGAGGATGGAGTCATCAGCACATAGATAAAGAAGATTTTACAGAGTCAGACAGATCATTGATGAAGATCAGGAAAAGGACTGGGTCCAGAACACACTGCCTTGAGGTGGGTGTTGTATCTCGCCGAATGAACCACACGAACACACAGAACCAGAGGTAACACGACTCGTGTATTTCAGCCAACATGTCTTCTGTGGTGTCTCCACATCCGCGAGCCAGGTCACATGACCTTCAACCCACGCGTGCATCACGTGATCAAGCAAACACAACAGTAGGTACCGGTACTCCAGCCTTGACAGGAGAAGAAATGGGTTACGAGAGTAGAGGAAGTCAGTAATCCAATAATGGAGTTGGCCTTGGATTCCATAGGATAAGAGAGTTTGGAGAGCAAGGCTTCGTTAACTTCGTTTAGCCATCGCCGAAATTTACATAACCGAAATTACATCGCCGAAATCTGGATATTGGGCCATCTCAGATTCAGAGATTTGATTTTTGCAAGATTTCGATTCGATTGGGATCGAAGAGAACACCTTCTTCGTCTTCTATACAGTGAAGTTGCCAGCCCTGAATTCTCTGGCTACATCTGGGTGCTTCATTGGGAGTGCAACCGTGTCCCTCAGGTGAACAGGGACCCACCTGGCATAGTGTGTGTGGTCTAAGGCATGGAACCATGGGACCAGTTCCGTCAGGGCATCAAGGTACATCGTGAATGAAGCCTGCCGCAGAGAACGCACGTAGACCAGTACTGAAAGTTGGGAATGTCTTCTCCTCTCTGGTGACACCAGTCTTCGAACTCAGGCAGGTCTTCTGCATCATCAGCATATGTCATACAGTGGCGTTCATACGCACGGTGTTGCAGGATGTGCAGTGCCGCTGCAGTGATTTGATGAGCTCTTCTTGTGCGGGTGACGTGGGCAGCTCGCAGGAAGGAGTCGGCCGTCCCTGGCGTTGCAATCTCAGCTTGCAAATCTGCAAAATCTGCAAATCTTGCAAAAATCAAATCTCTGAATCTGAGATGGCCCAATATCCAGATCTTTTCATAATATGATAGTCTACTAGTGTGCCAAATTTGGTGCTTGTATCACAAAATGCACAATTCTTTTGAATATTTGGGCTTAGCCGCCCCACTAATGGACGCAAATTTGGCGGGAAGGTTGAATTTGTACCTACGTATAGACCGATCCGACGGAGGGTTCAATGGACGGGCGCCCTCCATAGACGCCGCCATATAGTCAGGTTCACTATGTTAACAAATATAATTTCGTTCAAAATTTTGGGAGATTAGGAAACCTGTACATTTTTGGAATCTTCAGAGCATGGAGAATCCGAAAATCAATGTTGGCATTTGCACAGACACCTGCATGGCCGCCATTTTGGATTTTCAAAATGGCCGCCATAAAATACATATTTTGCGCCATCTCGGCTTCTAGTCAACCTAGAGACTTAATTAAATATGCTAATCCTATGTTTTCTGGGTCAAGGAATCCAATAAAGGCCTCAAAATAGTGCTCAGGATTATAGAAAAGCAACAAACAAAGGTAGTTGAAAACCATTGTCTTTATATTTGTGATATAACTGTATTACATAATACATGATATTGCAAGTCCTTTGAAGTTATAGGTTGTTATAGGAAGTTATAGGTAGTATCAGATTGAACTATAAGTCCTATACACAGCATCTACGAGGTCTACACCGTTCAGGAATATGCTTTTACAGATCTTCATCACTGTCCTGAGTGTCATTTTCGCAAAGGTGTCTACGCAAATGTAAACATTAATTTTTGGATTCCTCATGCTCTGAATATTCCAAAAATGTATAGTTTTGCTAATCTACCAAAATTTTGAACGAAAAAACATACTGAACCTGACTAATAGCTGGGGGGCGGCCGCCTCATTCGGCTTGTAGTCCATGGGCTGGACCCCAGATTATAGCCAATCGGTACCAACCAGAGGTACCAGATAAAAATAGACTTTTATTAAAGCTTATTATCTGTCCTTTTCAAGTAACTTTGCTGGACCACGATAGCTTGTAGCTTTTTTAGGCAAATTGCTGTCAAACAGACATACTGTCAATCAAGATTTGAAAGCAACGGCTTGGAGATGTGCGCTTGATAACACACTCTAATATCTCAAATAGGACACAAAACATAACTTTACAAGTCACAAATTCATGTATTTACTACACAATTAAGCATCATAAATCCATGTAAACAAGAAAATCCACAGTTTCACATGTCAAACAGAAAGCTGACTTGTAAACATCGTACCTGTGCATGTACATGATCATCTACATTTAAAATCTTAATTGTTTGAGTGGCCAAGTTACACTTGTCCATGTATGTTCACAAGGCATTCAAATATACTTGCACAGTGTGTAGGTTTGATGTTTAGTCAACATCCTCATCATCATCAAGATCTTCAGCATCACTGGTATTCTGGTCTGAATCATCTTCATCAGCATCCATCATGTTGGTACAGTCTTGAAGTTTGCACTCAATTGTGCACTTTAGTCTATTAGACAGACACTGGCAGTTTGGTAGCTGACAAACACGCCGACGTGTACAGGACATGAATTCCATGATGACCTGAGGTGCAGGAGAGCCAGTCATCCACAGAACATCAAGTGTGCCATCCTCTCTTGCAGTCCATCCATGGTTGTCCTGGGGAGCTGGTACATCTGGATCTGCTACATCTGGATCTGCTACCAGGCTACGTTGCCATATGGCACTTTGATAGTTGGCTCTCAAGGCATGTTGGTGAAGGCAGTCTTCACAGGGTGGTGTTCACATGGAACAGGGATGCCTCAAGGGGCGTACCCCTTCCGAGCATGCTCCTCCCCTCCTCCCTCGTGCTTGTTCTCATATGTGATAAATAAACGGCCCATGGTTCGATTCCTCTGGGACGTTTATTATTATAACCCCCAAAGTGCATTTTGGATATAATTATAACAAACTGTGGCAACTTATGATGACGTGTTTTTATTTTTAAAATTTTGCATTTTTGTGAACGATGAAATATTTTGTGCAACCTCACTTTAGTCTTTTCTTATATTTAAACTCGTTACTGTAATTTTGGCTATAATAAAAGAAAACGTGCATAATTATACATTCATATTGTTGTGTAAATGGTAATCCAAGTTGTCTCAAACTTTGAGGAAACTAATGGTTAGGAGGAAGAGAAAGGACAGTACCGAGTCCGGATAATGGGAAGAAGAAGAAGCAGAAGTGGAATAGGAAGAGGAAGAAGAAAATTACCGGGAGTGTCGTCAAGCGCCCCGTACGAGTGTGTGGCCTTCGCTTTCTCAGTTGTAATTTTTATTTTAAATATTATTCTTTATCATTTTGCGCTGTATGCTGCACATCGTGTTCGTGGTTGTATCTGTCGTGGTGAGTCGCCTTCGCTCGGTTTGTTTCAGTCGGTGTACAGTAGTTCGTACCTTAACACTTGTTTCCCATGCCCCACTGTACCGAATGCGTGGCACGTGGTTGTTTTGTGCGTGTGTCCTTTTTGTCTATTTTTAACAGCAGCACCGCATGTTGTTTACGTCAGCACTTTATCTTGATATGGTATCACTGAAGAAGAAGAATGTAGCAGCACATAGTTGGCGGCACGCAGTGAGACACGAAAGTGTCAGTGTTTCCGGACCAACAGATAAAGTACAGTTTTGTTGTGCACTTCCTTGAGATGACATTCGATGTACAGTACTGCACAGTACTGTATAGTGATTATAGTGGTCATCGCTGATTTTTTTAATTGTTTCCTTCCTTGCAAACGATGTGATGACTGGTGATATATGAACATATGAACGAACATACATATGAACATATGGTATATGAACATATGGGTCGTATATGAACCCGACTGCAAAGCCGCAATGAGCCGGCGAAGCCAAAGCCTCTTGCCACTATTTTACCCATCACTATGGCATCAGTAGGTTAGGTAGTTGGTACTACTACTAGGTACCATACCTAGTTCAAAATGACTATTTGCATTCTGGGTGAGATTAAAATTTACTTTGTAGCGGTTACCGCTGGATGCACACAATCGCCTTGCACCGGCCAGAACACGGCCAGACGCGCCTCTCCCGGGCATGCCCGGACTCACTGTTCCCGGGCACGCCCGGTCTCGTCTTTCCCGGGCATGCCCGCTCTCGCCTTTCCAGGGCTCGCCCAGAGCGTCCGGGCATGCCCGCTATTGCCTTTCCAGGGCTCGCCCAGAGCGTCCGGGCATGCCCGCTATCGCCTTTCCAGGGCTCACCCAGAGCGTCCGGGCATGCCCGCTCTCGCCTTTCCAGTGCTCGTCCAGAGCGCCCGGGCACGCCCAGCCTCGACTTGCCAGGCCGCAGCCAAACACGCCCGGGCAGGTCCAGACTCGCCTTTCCAAGGCTCGCCCTTGACACCCGGGCATGCCCGGTATAGCTTTTGCCGGGCAAACTTCCCGACATAAATGTGTATATATATTGCTGTCCGATAAACGGGCTTTTGTCAGAATACCTGAGCTGTTTTGTTTCAATAAAGCAACTCGGACGAATTCCGTCTTTGGTCGCGTCACTTCTTTCGACTCGCGTTGGAGCGCAGCTCCTTCACTGGTGACCTACCGACTTTGACACGGCAGTGACTCTTAAACTGCCTACCTTCTGGGAGGCTCACGCGGCTGTTTGGTTCGCCCAGGCGGACTCCCAGTTCGCCCTGCGAGGCATCACCGCGGACGACACCCGCTTCCACCACGTCGTGGCAGCGCTCGGTTCCGCCACCTCGGCCCGCGCCCTGAGCCTCCTCGAGCACCCGCCGGCTGCCGACAAGTATGACGTGCTGAAGACGCTCCTCCTCGACGCTTTCGCCCTCTCACCGGCGGCACGCGCACGGCGCCTGCTCGACCTGCCCGAGCTCGGCGACACGCGCCCGTCCGAGCGCATGGACTATATGCTCTCGTTGCTCGGTGAGCACTCTCCGGATTTTCTGTTCCGCGAGTTGTTCCTTCGCCAGCTGCCTCACCCGGTACGCCTCGCCCTGGCTGGCACGTCGATCACCGATCCCCGCGCCCTCGCCAGGGAAGCCGATAAGATCTCCTCGGCGGGCCAACACATCGGCGCGGCTACCTGGAGCCTGCCGCCGTCCGAGGCGACGCCCGAGCGCCCTGCGCGGTTGGAGGCCGAACTGCCGGTGAAACTGGCGGCCGCCACGCCGCACCGACCGCTTCCGACACGACGGCCGGGGCCTCCACCTGACCAGGCGTGGTGTTATTACCATGCCAGGCTCGGACGTGCCGACCCCCGTGCACTTTCGGCAAGTCGGGAAACGGCCGGGCCGGCGTTCATTCCCAGCCATGAGCGCCGGCCACTCGGGCAACTTGCTTTTTATTCGGGACAAAGCGTCCGGGCGGCGTTTCCTTTGTGACACCGGCGCCCAACTGAGCGTCATACCCGCCTCCGAGCAGGACAGGCGGGACGCCGTTTGCGGCCCCTCTTTGGTCGCTGCTAATGGCTCGGCCATACGCACTTTCGGCCCACGCAACGTCACCCTCTGCTTCGGCAGCCAGCGCTTTCAGTGGACCTTTGTGACCACCTGCGTCCCCATGGCTTTGCTGGGCGCCGACTTCCTCTGCGCGCACGGGCTGCTGGTCAACGTCAAACGTCGTCGCCTTGTCAACGCCGAGACCTTCAGCTCCCTGGCGTGCACGATGAGCAGCTCCGCGCCGACCGAACTGGCGTGCGCCCTCCCGACGGCGAACGAGTTCGCTCGCCTGCTCGCGGAATTCCCGGCCCTCACACGACCGACGTTTTCGGCCGTCGCAGTGCGGCATGGGATCGAGCACCACATACCCACTACGGGCCCGCCGGTCTACGCCAGGGCCCGCCGCCTCGACCCGGCCAAGCTCGCCGTGGCAAAGGCCGAGTTCGACGCGTTGGAGCACCTCGGCATCGTGCGGCGCTCCAATAGCGTGTGGGCCTCACCACTGCACATCGTGCCAAAGCCTGGGGGCGGATGGCGCCCGTGTGGCGACTACCGCCGCCTCAACGACGCTACCACCCCCGACAGGTACCCGATCCCGCACATCCAGGACTTTTCCGCCCGTTTGGCGGGACGGGTCATATTTTCCAAAATTGACCTGATACGGGGATACCACCAGGTACCTGTCCGGGCGGCCGACGTCCCGAAGACGGCCGTCATCACGCCGTTCGGCCTGTTCGAATTTTTGAGGATGCCGTTTGGCCTCAAGAACGCGGCCCAGGCGTTCCAGCGCTTAATGGACGGCGTACTGCGCGACCTGCCATTTATTTTCGTCTATCTGGACGACATCCTCGTCGCCAGCACGTCCCGCGCCGAGCACCTCCTCCACCTCCGGACACTGTTCGGTCGCCTCAGCGAGCACGGCTTAATTGTCAACCCGGCCAAATGCCACTTCGGCACGACGACCGTTGACTTTTTGGACCACCGCATCACCAAGATCGGGGCCGTGCCGCTGCCGACCAAGGTCGAGGCCATCACCACGTTCCCGCGTCCCCGTTCCATCAAGGCCCTACAAGAGTTCCTCAGCATGGTGAATTTTTATCACCGATTCGTGCCCCGCGCTGCTCAGCTCATGCGGCCCCTTTACGAGGCCCTCTGGGGCAAGCCGGCCAAGCATGACATCGTTTGGTCCGCGGCCATGGACGCGGCCTTCGCGAGCGCAAAACGGGCCCTCGCCGACGCAACGCTGCTGGCTCACCCGGTGCTCAACGCGCCCATCGCCCTCACTACGGATGCCTCCAACTACGCGGTGGGCGCCGTCCATGAACAATGGGTGGACGGGGTTTAGCAGCCACTCGCTTTTTTCAGCCGGCAGCTCCGGCCGAACGAGTTAAAATACAGCACGTTCGACCGCGAGCTGCTCGGTCTATTCCTTGCCGTTCGCCATTTCCGACACCTCCTGGAGGGCCGCCCGTTCACGGCTTTCGTCGACCACAAGCCGTTGGTCTGCGCAATGGCCAAAGTCACGGAGCCGTGGTCGGCACGCCAGCAGCGCCACCTCTCCGCCGTGTCGGAATTCACCACGGACATCCGGCACGTCGCCGGCAAAGACAACGCTGTGGCCGACTGTCTTTCTTGGGCCAGCGCGAACGCGGTCCACCTCGGCGTGGACTTCGCGCTCATGGCGGCCGACCAGACCACCGATACCTCGGTGCAGGCCCTCCGGGCGGCGGACACGGGCCTCCGCCTGGCCGACATCCCCTTCGCGGGCACCGTCCTGCTCTGTGACGTCTCCCAGGGCCAGCCTCGCCCCATCGTGTCCGTTTCCTGGCAGCGCCGCATCTTCGCCTCCATCCACGGCCTTTCTCACCTGGGCCGGAAAGCTTCTCAGAAGCTGGTGTCAGCGCGTTTCGTCTGGCACGGCCTTCGACGGAACGTACGCGACTGGGCCAACGCCTGCACGGCCTGCCAGCGGGCCAAGGTCCACCGCCACACCCAGGCCCCGCTGGCACCTTTCACCGTGCCTGCACGGCGTTTCGACCACGTCCACGTGGACCTGGTGGGTCCCCTGCCCCCATCGCGGGGGTTCACCCACCTGCTCACCATGGTGGACAGGACCACCAGGTGGCTGGAGGCCGTGCCCCTCACCTCCACCACCACCGCCGACGTGGCGCAGGCGTTCATCGCCACCTGGGTCGCGCGCTTCGGCGCACCGGCGGACATCTCGTCCAACCGCGGCCCACAGTTCACGTCCGAACTTTGGGGCGCGGTCGCCCGCTCATTGGGGGTCACGCTGCACCGCACCACGGCCTACCACCACCAAGCCAACGGGTTGTGCGAGCGGTTTCACTGCTCCATGAAGGCCGCACTCATGGCCGGCCTTCAGGACGACGGTTGGACCGACCGGCTGCCGCGGGTCCTTTTGGGCCTCCGCACGGCCCCCAAGGAGGACCTCTGGGCGTCCGCCGCCGAGCTCGTCTACGGCCAGCCGCTCCGCGTCCCGGGCGAGTTCGTGCCCGACGCTACCAGTCCCTGGTCCGCCGCACACCAGCGCTCGGACCTCCAGGAGGCCGCCCGCCGATTTGCCCCCGTGCCAACGTCCCGCCACGGTGGCCCCCAGTCCTACGTCCCCCCAGCGCTTCGCACAGCGGAGTACGTCTTTGTGAGTCATGACGCGCACCGGGGGCCACTCCGGCCGCCGTACGACGGGCCCTTCCGGGTCCTGCGACGGGGCGACAAGTCCTTTGTCGTCGACGTTGGCGGCCGGTCGGACCGGATCTCTGTGGACCGCCTCAAACCGGCGCACATGGACGTCGACCGACCACCACGGTTGGCCCTTCCTCCGCGGCGAGGCCGCCCCCCGTCCACAGTTCCCCCCGCTCGACCACCCACCACCACGTCAGACCCCTCCCCACGACCCTCTAGGGGTCGCTTCGGCCGGGTCATCCGGACCCCCCTTAAATTGACCCTGCCGGTGCAGGTCGATTCTGGAGGGGCGTGTGTAGCGGTTACCGCTGGATGCACACAATCGCCTTGCACCGGCCAGAACACGGCCAGACGCGCCTCTCCCGGGCATGCCCGGACTCACTGTTCCCGGGCACGCCCGAACCTCCCGGGCACGCCCGGTCTCGTCTTTCCCGGGCATGCCCGCTCTCGCCTTTCCAGGGCTCGCCCAGAGCGTCCGGGCATGCCCGCTATCGCCTTTCCAGGGCTCGCCCAGAGCGTCCGGGCATGCCCGCTATTGCCTTTCCAGGGCTCGCCCAGAGCGTCCGGGCATGCCCGCTATCGCCTTTCCAGGGCTTACCCAGAGCGTCCGGGCATGCCCGCTCTCGCCTTTCCAGGGCTCGCCCAGAGCGTCCGGGCATGCCCGCTATTGCCTTTCCAGGGCTCGCCCAGAGCGTCCGGGCACGCCCAGCCTCGACTTGCCAGGCCGCAGCCAAACACGCCCGGGCAGGTCCAGACTCGCCTTTCCAAGGCTCGCCCTTGACACCCGGGCATGCCCGGTATAGCTTTTGCCGGGCAAACTTCCCGACATAAATGTGTATATATATTGCTGCCCGATAAACGGGCTTTTGTCAGAAGACCTGAGCTGTTTTGTTTCAATAAAGCAACTCGGACGAATTCCGTCTTTGGTCGCGTCACTTCTTTCGACTCGCGTTGGAGCGCAGCTCCTTCAACTTCTTGATTAATTCGGTGAATTCCGTCTCAACTTCGGATATTTCCGGCCGTGAAAAACGATCCGTATTTCTAAACTAAATATGTAAACCGCTTGTACCGTATTTCTGGCCGTGAAAAACTATCCTATACGGCCGCGAGATTTCTAAAAAATAATTCTTCGTCAATTTTAGAATATTTGATGCCGTTTTCAGCGTCCGAAATGCGTAATAAGCTTTTTAAAAATATTTTTCAAATGCTCAAATCTCATTGGTTCCGGTGTTTGGTGACGATTTTCGTTGAAGATAACGAGGTTGGTCTTAACGTATTTTAATTACAAATTAGAGGTGCATAAGATTGTGAATCAAACAAAGACGGGTGAAACAAACTGCTATTGAACTTTTTCGCAAGTTTTTATGCAAACTTCCGCATCCCGTCGATGGCGGCCTCCATTGCGTGATTTGGTTTTAGAAATATTTTTTCAAATGCTCGAATCTCATTGGTTCCGGTGTTTGGTGACGCTTTTCGTTGAAGATAACCAGGCCCGTGCGGGCCGAGGTTGGTCTTAAAGTATTGTAATAATAAATTGGAGGTGCATAAGGTTGTGAATCAAACAAAGACGGATGAAAGAAACTCCTATTGAACGTTTTTCAATTTGTTATGCATACTTCCGCATCTGCAAGATGGCGGCCTCCATTGAGCTTCGGAATTCTCAAGCCAAGGCTTAATCTGGTTTTCGACATAATACGTACGCGTTTATTGACAACACCGGCTTCGCCGGCTACTAGTACCGACTGCAAAGCCGCAATGAGCCGGCGAAGCCAAAGCCTCTTGCCACTATTTTACCCATCACTATGGCATCAGTAGGTTAGGTAGTTGGTAGTAGGTAGGTGTAGACTGTAGTAGGTACCGTACCTGGTAAGACTTGGTAAAAGAGAAGAGCAGACAGTCCTCCCCAATACCTGCATACAATAAATGTCACAAGAAGCTTAAGGAAGTAACTATACTATGTGCTAGCTTAAGGCCTATTTTAAGAAATTTTAACTGGGCTTAACATACGTTTTCACAGTATGTGTGTAGTCTTCTAACTTCAGTCGCTGTCAGGGCTGGTTCTCTCCAGGCACTGTGGCTTCCTCCACCAGAAGAAGTTAGCTTGCAGTGATTAATTCGGTGAATTCCGTCTCAACTTCGGATATTTCCGGCCGTGAAAAACTATCCGTATTTCTAAACTAAATATGTAAACCGCTTATACCGTATTTCTGGCCGTGAAAAACTATCCCATACGGCCGCGAGATTTCTAAAAAATAATTCTTCGTCAATGTTAGAATATTTGACGCCGTTTTCACCCTCCGAAACGCGTAATAAGCTTTAAAAAAATATTTTTTCAAATGCTCGAATCTCGTTGGTTCTGGTGTTTGATGACGATTTTCGTTGAAGATAACGAGGTTGGTCTTAACGTATTTTAATTACTAATTAGAGGTTCATTAGATTGTGAATCAAAGAACGACGGGTGAAACAAACTCCTATTGAACTCTTTCGCAATTGTTTTATGCAAACTTCCGCATCCGGTCGATGGCGGCCACCATTGAGTGATTTCATTTTAGAAATATTTTTTCAAATGCTCGACTCTCATTGGGTCCGGTGTTTGGTGACGCGTTTCGTTGAAGATAACCAGGCCCGTGCGGGCCGATGTTGGTCTTAAAGTATTTTAATAATACATTGGAGGTGCATAAGATTGTGAATCAAACAATGACGGGTGAAAGAAACTCCTAATGAACGTTTTAAATTTGTTATGCATACTTCCGCATCCGCAAGATGGCGGCCTCCACTGCGCTTCGGAATTCTCAAGCCAAGGCATAATCAGGTTTTCGACATAATACGTACTCGTTTATTGACAACACCGGCTTAGCCAGCTACTAGTACCGACTGCAAAGCCGCAATGAGCCGGCGAAGCCAAAGCCTCTTGCCACTATTTTACCCATCACTATGGTATCAGTAGGTTAGGTAGTTGGTAGTAGGTAGGTGTAGTAGGTACCGTACCTGGTAAGACTTGGTAAAAGAGAAGAGCAGACAGGGGTCATTCCATGTCAAATCATCAAAGAATCTGCCGTCATCTCTCAGATTTTTGTAAAACTTTGGGAACCAATTGGGACCCATGAAAAACAGCTAGAACTCAAATATTTTTGCTAACAGCCTCTTAATTAGTGAGATACAGGTTAACGAACTTTGGACTAATTAGCGCGATGTCGCGAATTCAAATGGCCATATCTCTAAAAGTATAACACCTAGAGAGCTGGTTTTGGTGTCATTTTAAAGGTATTTTCATGCCCTATAAATTTGTCTGGGCAACATTTTCCTACCTCCAATCACAAAAAAGTTATCACAAAATATAAACTTCAATCGTAAATCCAAAAAAAATGTATCCTTCAAATTTCCTCAAATTCATCCCAGATGTACCTTATGATGTCAAGAAGCTTCCACATAAATGTTGTGATGGGCACTCCAATAGTTTCTGAGATATGAGCAATAATGTACATGTACGTATGGCATATAGGTTCGAAAATCAGCATTTGTAATGTATTATACAATCATTCTAACCTAGCCATGACAGGGAACACAGGGAACAACCATCAATTGCTTTGAAGTATCATATACTTTCATTTTCAACTGGGCCTGAGGGGAATTCTCATCTGGGGAATTCCAACTGGGATTTCCCATGTGGGTAATTTGCGGTGATGCAACTTTCACAGTCTAAGATCCCCAGGGAAAGTCCAAGTTGGCTTAGTGTAATGCTTAGGCCTGCCACCAACAGAAATTGGCAGTTCACTTCTGAAGGAGCTGCAGAAAAATGACGACTGCCAAGGAAAAGTTCATCTTGAAGCAGAAATCCTGCTGCAATCCCTTTGGAGCTCATGAAAAACCAAAGTCGTCTGGCTTGAGAGCTGTTAGCCAAAAAGCCATAGCCGCTCATCCAAGCCTCAAACTGCAAAGTGCACAGAAAATCTGTACCCAGTGTCGTAAGAAACTGCCAAAAAGACAACCAGGTGTGGTAGAGACTCAGAGTGAAATACCATTACCAGTGACCAGCAGCGCTATTAGCAGTAGTGAGGACAATGATGGTGGAGGTGAATCACCAATACCAGGCAGTTCAGGGGAGTTTGAATTTCATTCTCCTGAAATGGAACTGAATACACTGAATGAGTCTTTGGGATTGATTGGAGAATCACCTATTCCAAAAAAGAGACTTGCTGCAGATAAATATGTGAAATCCAAAACCAAGAAAATCGGTGACACTGTGAAGAAAAAATTGGAAATCGCGACAGGATTGCCATCTAACAAACTCCAGGATGCAGGACAGGAGATGATAGAACAACTCAAGCACAAGTTTGAATCAAGTTTGAATCAAGTTTGAAACTTACACCTGGGATGATCGATCACAATGTCTCAGCCATAACTGGTTATGTTACAGTGGATTATGATGGTCACTGGTGGGTTGCATGTGTCATGGAACATACCCCAGAGAGGCATGAGGTGGATGTTAAGTTCCTCCATCCACATGGACCATCCCCATCATATACATTTCCGGAACCAGCAGACCCTCTCACTATTGACTACCAGGATGTGCTTACTACTGTTGAACCAACCACTGCAACTGGAAGGACATATTGTATTTCCAAGAAAGAAACAAGTGCTGCTGTTGCTGCATTGAAGAGGAAATTGAAAGCCTAAGTCAGGTTAGTGAACACTGTGTACTTGAACTCACTTATTGATTGTATAATACATTACAAATGCTGATTTTCGAACCTATATGCCATACGTACATGTACATTATTGCTCATATCTCAGAAACTATTGGAGTGCCCATCACAACATTTATGTGGAAGCTTCTTGACATCATAAGGTACCTCTGGGATGAATTTGAGGAAATTTGAAGGATACATTTTTTGGGGATTCACAATTGAAGTTTATATTTTGTGATAACTTTTTTGTGGTTGGAGGTAGGAAAATGTTGCCCAGACAAATTCATAGGGCATGAAAATACCTTTAAAATGACACCAAAACCAGCTCTCTAGGTGTTATACTTTTAGAGATATGGCCATTTGAATTCGCGACGTCGCGCTAATTAGTCCAAAGTTCGTTAGTCTGTATCTCACTAATTAAGAGGCTGTTAGCAAAAATATTTGAGTTCTTGCCGTTTTTCATGGGTCCCAATTGGTTCCCAAAGTTTTACAAAAATCTGAGAGATGATGGCAGATTCTTTGATGATTTGACATGGAATGACCCACAGTCCTCCCCAATACCTGCATACAATAAATGTCACAAGAAGCTTAAGGAAGTAACTATACGATGTGCGAGCTTAAGGCCTATTTTAAGAAATTTTAACTGGGCTTAACATACGTTTTCACAGTAAGTGTGTAGTCTTCTAACTTCAGTCGCTGTCAGGACTGGTTCTCTGACCCTCCGGGCACGGCAGCTTCCTCCACCAGAAGAAGTTAGCTTGCAGTGATTAATTCGGTGAATTCCGTCTCAACTTCGGATATTTCCGGCCGTGAAAAACTATCCGTATTTCTAAACTAAATATGTAAACCGCTTATACCATATTTCTGGCCGTGAAAAACTATCCCATACGGCCGCGAGATTTCTAAAAAATAATTCTTCGTCAATGTTAGAATATTTGACGCCGTTTTCACCCTCCGAAACGCGTAATAATATTTTTTCAAATGCTCGAATCTCATTGGGTCCGGTGTTTCGTGACGCGTTTTGTTGAAGATAACCAGGCCCGTGCGGGCCGATGTTGGTCTTAAATTATTTTATTAATACATTGGAGGTGCATACGATTGTGAATCAAACGATGACGGGTGAAAGAAACTCCTAATGAACGTTTTAAATTTGTTATGCATACTTCCGCATCCGCAAGATGGCTGCCTCCACTGCGCTTCGGATTCTCGAGCCAAGGCATAATCAGGTTTTCAACATAATACGTACTCGTTTATTGACAACACCGGCTTCGCCGGCTATTAATAATAAATTGGAGGTGCATAAGATTGTGAATCAAACAAAGACGGGTGAAAGAAACTCCTATTGAACGTTTTTCAATTTGTTATGCATACTTCCGCATCCGCAAGATGGCGGCCTCCATTGAGCTTCGGAATTCTCAAGCCAAGGCATAATCTGGTTTTCGACATAATACGTACGCGTTTATTGACAACACCGGCTTCGCCGGCTATTAATTAATTTATTTATTTATTTATTACTTGCAAAATCGAAGATTTTTCAAGTATATTGGTCGGTTGCATTTGTGGTTCTGTCTGTCTGTCTGTTTGTTACTTGGCAAAAAAAGAAAATTTTTTTTGCAAGTATGTTGATCACTCGTGTGTGTGTGTGTGTGTGTGTGTGTGTGTGTGTGTGTGTGTGTGTGTGTGTGTGTGTGTGTGTGTGTGTGTGTGTGTGTGTGTGTGTGTGTGTGTGTGTGTGTGTGTGTGTGTGTGTGTGTGTGTGTGTGTGTGTGTGTGTGTCTGTCTGTCTGTCTGTCTGTCTGTCTGTCCGCTCACTTATACTTGCCTACAGGTCACAATTCTAAACCGATCATCACGAAACTTCACCAAGTTGTATAGGTCTTCCCAATTGAGAAGCGTATTGTTTTTGGGGTCAAAAGGTCAACATAGCCATAGGCCAAAGGTCACCAACTATGCCAAATTTCTAAAATCCTCAATTTTTATCCGATTGACTTCAAATTTGAAGAGGACTTGCATATCTGGTCACTCAATTCAACCACCAAATATATGTGAGGTCAACGTCGGCCAAAAGGTCAACATAGGCCGAATTTCTAATATCCTCAATTTTCATCCGATTGACTTGAGATTTGAAGAGGACTTGCATATCTGGTCACTGAATTCAACCACGTATTATATTTTAAGTAAACATAGGCCAAAAGGTCAACATAGGCCAAGTTTTTTAAATCCTCAATTTTCATCCGATTGACTTGGAAAATTGAACAGCATTTGCACATTGAGTCACTAAATAGGGAAACTAACTATTTTTGAGGTCAAAGTCAAAGGTCAACTCAAGGTGAACCTTCCAAAATCATCATTTTTCATCTGAAAAATCATCACTTTTCTTCCTATTGACCGGAGCTTTGATCAAGATTGTCAATTTTAATCTTGATGAAATGGACAATTTGCTGTATCAATGGAATTTCTTTTCTTGGGGGGGGGGGGGGGGATTTTGCAAGTATCGTGCTTCAGAGAGAGAGAGAGAGAGAGAGAGAGAGGTGATTGATTGAGAGAGAAGTGATTGATTGAGAGAGAGGTGATTGATTGAGAGAGAGGTGATTGATTGAGAGAGAGAGGTGATTGATTGAGAGAGAGGTGATTGATTGAGAGAGGTGATTGATTGAGAGAGAGGTGATTGATTGAGAGAGAGGTGATTGATTGAGAGAGAGGTGATTGATTGAGAGAGAGAGGGGTGATTGATTGAGAGAGAGAGGTGATTGATTGAGAGAGAGGTGATTGATTGAGAGAGAGAGGGGTGATTGATTGAGAGAGAGAGAGGTGATTGATTGAGAGAGAGAGAGAGAGAGAGGTGATTGATTGAGAGAGAGAGAGGTGATTGATTGAAAGAGAGAGGTGATTGATTGAGAGAGAGAGGTGATTGATTGAGAGAGAGAGGTGATTGATTGAGAGAGAGAGAGGTGATTGATTGAGAGAGAGAGAGGTGATTGATTGAGAGAGAGAGAGGTGATTGATTGAGAGAGAGAGGTGATTGATTGAGAGAGAGAGGTGATTGATTGAGAGAGAGAGGTGATTGATTGAGAGAGAGAGAGGTGATTGATTGAGAGAGAGAGAGGTGATTGATTGAGAGAGAGAGAGGTGATTGATTGAGAGAGAGAGAGGTGATTGATTGAGAGAGAGAGAGGTGATTGATTGAGAGAGAGAGAGGTGATTGATTGAGAGAGAGAGGTGATTGATTGAGAGAGAGAGAGGTGATTGATTGAGAGAGAGAGAGGTGATTGATTGAGAGAGAGAGAGGTGATTGATTGAGAGAGAGAGGTGATTGATTGAGAGAGAGAGGTGATTGATTGAGAGAGAGAGAGGTGATTGATTGAGAGAGAGAGAGGTGATTGATTGAGAGAGAGAGAGGTGATTGATTGAGAGAGAGAGAGGTGATTGATTGAGAGAGAGAGAGGTGATTGATTGAGAGAGAGAGGTGATTGATTGAGAGAGAGGTGATTGATTGAGAGAGAGGTGATTGATTGAGAGAGAGGTGATTGATTGAGAGAGAGAGAGAGAGAGAGAGGTGATTGATTGAGAGAGAGAGAGGTGATTGATTGAGAGAGAGAGAGGTGATTGATTGAGAGAGAGAGAGGTGATTGATTGAGAGAGAGAGGTGATTGATTGAGAGAGAGAGGTGATTGATTGAGAGAGAGAGGTGATTGATTGAGAGAGAGAGAGGTGATTGATTGAGAGAGAGAGAGGTGATTGATTGAGAGAGAGAGAGGTGATTGATTGAGAGAGAGAGAGGTGATTGATTGAGAGAGAGAGAGGTGATTGATTGAGAGAGAGAGAGGTGATTGATTGAGAGAGAGAGAGGTGATTGATTGAGAGAGAGAGAGGTTATTGAGAGAGAGAGAGAGAGAGGTGATTGATTGAGAGAGAGAGAGGTGATTGATTGAGAGAGAGAGAGGTGATTGATTGAGAGAGAGAGAGGTGATTGATTGAGAGAGAGAGGTGATTGATTGAGAGAGAGGTGATTGATTGAGAGAGAGGTGATTGATTGAGAGAGAGGTGATTGATTGAGAGAGAGAGAGAGAGAGGTGATTGATTGAGAGAGAGAGGTGATTGATTGAGAGAGAGAGAGGTGATTGATTGAGAGAGAGAGAGGTGATTGATTGAGAGAGAGAGAGGTGATTGATTGAGAGAGAGAGAGGTGATTGATTGAGAGAGAGAGGTGATTGATTGAGAGAGAGAGGTGATTGATTGAGAGAGAGAGAGGTGATTGATTGAGAGAGAGAGAGAGAGGTGATTGATTGAGAGAGAGAGAGAGAGGTGATTGATTGAGAGAGAGAGAGGTGATTGATTGAGAGAGAGAGAGGTGATTGATTGAGAGAGAGGTGATTGATTGAGAGAGAGAGAGAGAGAGGTGATTGATTGAGAGAGAGAGAGGTGATTGATTGAGAGAGAGAGAGAGAGAGAGAGAGGTGATTGATTGAGAGAGAGAGAGAGAGGTGATTGATTGAGAGAGAGAGAGAGAGAGAGGTGATTGATTGATTGAGAGAGAGAGAGAGAGGTGATTGATTGAGAGAGAGAGGTGATTGAGAGAGAGAGAGGTGATTGATTGAGAGAGAGAGAGAGAGAGAGAGAGAGAGAGAGAGAGAGGTGATTGATTGAGAGAGAGAGAGGTGATTGATTGAGAGAGAGAGAGGTGATTGATTGAGAGAGAGAGAGGTGATTGATTGAGAGAGAGAGAGGTGATTGATTGAGAGAGAGAGAGAGGTGATTGATTGAGAGAGAGAGAGGTGATTGATTGAGAGAGAGAGAGGTGATTGATTGAGAGAGAGAGAGAGGTGATTGATTGAGAGAGAGAGAGGTGATTGATTGAGAGAGAGAGAGGTGATTGATTGAGAGAGAGAGGGGTGATTGATTGAGAGAGAGAGGTGATTGATTGAGAGAGAGAGAGGTGATTGATTGAGAGAGAGAGAGGTGATTGATTGAGAGAGAGAGAGGTGATTGATTGAGAGAGAGAGAGAGGTGATTGATTGAGAGAGAGAGAGGTGATTGATTGAGAGAGAGAGAGGTGATTGAGAGAGAGAGAGAGGTGATTGATTGAGAGAGAGAGAGGTGATTGATTGAGAGAGAGAGAGGTGATTGATTGAGAGAGAGAGAGGTGATTGATTGAGAGAGAGAGAGGTGATTGATTGAGAGAGAGAGGTGATTGATTGAGAGAGAGAGAGGTGATTGATTGAGAGAGAGAGAGAGGTGATTGATTGAGAGAGAGAGAGGTGATTGATTGAGAGAGAGAGGTGATTGATTGAGAGAGAGAGGTGATTGATTGAGAGAGAGAGAGAGGTGATTGATTGAGAGAGAGAGAGGTGATTGATTGAGAGAGAGAGAGGTGATTGATTGAGAGAGAGAGAGAGGTGATTGATTGAGAGAGAGAGGTGATTGATTGAGAGAGAGAGGTGATTGATTGAGAGAGAGAGGTGATTGATTGAGAGAGAGAGAGAGGTGATTGATTGAGAGAGAGAGAGGTGATTGATTGAGAGAGAGAGAGGTGATTGATTGAGAGAGAGAGGTGATTGATTGAGAGAGAGAGAGGTGATTGATTGAGAGAGAGAGAGGTGATTGATTGAGAGAGAGAGAGGTGATTGATTGAGAGAGAGAGAGGTGATTGATTGAGAGAGAGAGAGGTGATTGATTGAGAGAGAGAGAGGTGATTGATTGAGAGAGAGAGAGGGTGATTGATTGAGAGAGAGAGAGGTGATTGATTGAGAGAGAGAGAGAGGTGATTGATTGAGAGAGAGAGAGGTGATTGATTGAGAGAGAGAGGTGATTGATTGAGAGAGAGAGAGGTGATTGATTGAGAGAGAGAGAGAGGGTGATTGATTGAGAGAGAGAGAGGTGATTGATTGAGAGAGAGAGAGAGGTGATTGATTGAGAGAGAGAGAGGTGATTGATTGAGAGAGAGAGGTGATTGATTGAGAGAGAGAGGTGATTGATTGAGAGAGAGAGAGGTGATTGATTGAGAGAGAGAGGTGATTGATTGAGAGAGAGAGGTGATTGATTGAGAGAGAGAGGTGATTGATTGAGAGAGAGAGGTGATTGATTGAGAGAGAGAGAGGTGATTGATTGAGAGAGAGAGAGGTGATTGATTGAGAGAGAGAGAGGTGATTGATTGAGAGAGAGAGAGGTGATTGATTGAGAGAGAGAGGTGATTGATTGAGAGAGAGAGGTGATTGATTGAGAGAGAGAGGTGATTGATTGAGAGAGAGAGAGAGCTGATTGATTGAGAGAGAGAGAGGTGATTGATTGAGAGAGAGAGAGGTGATTGATTGAGAGAGAGAGAGGTGATTGATTGAGAGAGAGAGGTGATTGATTGATAGAGAGAGGTGATTGATTGAGAGAGAGAGAGGTGATTGATTGAGAGAGAGAGGTGATTGATTGAGAGAGAGAGAGGTGATTGATTGAGAGAGAGAGAGGTGATTGATTGAGAGAGAGAGAGGTGATTGATTGAGAGAGAGAGGTGATTGATTGAGAGAGAGAGAGGTGATTGATTGAGAGAGAGAGGTGATTGATTGAGAGAGAGAGAGGTGATTGATTAGAGAGAGAGAGGTGATTGATTGAGAGAGAGAGAGGTGATTGATTGAGAGAGAGAGAGGTGATTGATTGAGAGAGAGAGGTGATTGATTGAGAGAGAGAGGTGATTGATTGAGAGAGAGAGAGGTGATTGATTGAGAGAGAGAGGTGATTGATTGAGAGAGAGAGGTGATTGATTGAGAGAGAGAGGTGATTGATTGAGAGAGAGAGGTGATTGATTGAGAGAGAGAGGTGATTGATTGAGAAAGAGAGGTGATTGATTGATAGAGGTATAGATAGATGACATCTCTGCAAATCACACCACTCAGACTTGTGCGTTTTAATATTTTGGCCATGAGCGGTGTAAGGTGTGGCTCCCGCGTGCACTTTTTCCACCCTTTCTCTTGATCCTATTACTGCTGTCTGCTGTACTTGGCCACGCCCTACTCCCCAGCCTTGCATTTGGGCTGCTGTGTGTGGGTTCGTCGGGCAACTTGCCAACTCCACACAGAGTTCAGCGGCGCTGTAACCGCACCCTGGACTCTGCCTGTGACATTGCTGAGAAAACTTTGTTGCAGGTTCGTTTGTTTCAACATCTTGGTTCCCTTTATTATGGTTTATTCATATTCTGTTTGATGTTGCAGAACGTTTGAATGCGCTTGTTCAATAATATAAGTAAAAGTGCTTTGAGATCTTTGGTCATCATTTTGTGTGGCTTTGCACCAATTTATCCTCAAGGTTGTACAGTATCTGCATCACTATTATGTTGATATCGTATTGTGCCTTCACTTCATTGATGGATAAATGAGTTGGATGGATCTCAGGTTCACACAAGGCCTGTGAACACATCTGGGCCTGTGTATGTATTTATAGTGTAGGATCTGCCCCTCACACAGCAACCACGCTCTGAATAAGCAAACAATTTCGCATGGTGTTGAGGACTACCTGCTACCTGCAGTTCAGCTACGAATTTGGAATTTGGCCAGGGTGCAGGTGATACCTGCCTCTGTCGAAAGACGCAAAAGGATTTTAACGTCCAAGTAATGCAAATAGATGAATCCCAAACGCAACATCCGTCTGAAGGATGGCACACTTCTTAATGCAACGCTCTGTCTGTGA